>NC_037689.1:120917631-120983157 GCF_003255815.1 Theropithecus gelada
AGTCCATTTACATTTAAGGTTAAGATTGTTATGTGTGAACTTGATCCTGCCATTATGATATTAACTGGTTATTTTGCTCGTTAGTTGATGCAGTTTCTTCCTAGCCTCGATGGTCTTTACATTTTGGCATGTTTTTGCAATGGCTGGTACCGGTTGTTCCTTTCCATGTTGAGTGCTTCCTTCAGGGTCTCTTGTAAGGCAGGCCTAGTGGTGACAAAATCTCTAAGCATTTGCTTATCTGTAAAGGATTTTATTTCTCCTTCACTTATGAAACTTAGTTTGGCTGGATATGAAATTCTGGGTTGAAAATTCTTTTCTTTAAGAATGTTGAATATTGGCCCCCACTCTCTTCTGGCTTGTAGAGTTTCTGCCGAGAGATCTGCTGTGAGTCTGATGGGCTTCCCTTTGTGGGTAACCCGACCTTTCTCTCTGGCTGCCCTTAAGATTTTTTCCTTCATTTCAACTTTGGTGAATCTGGCAATTATGTGTCTTGGAGTTGCTCTTCTCGAGGAGTATCTTTGTGGCGTTCTCTGGATTTCCTGGATTTGAATGTTGGCCTGCCCTACTAGGTTGGGGAAGTTCTCCTGGATGATATCCTGAAGAGTGTTTTCCAACTTGGTTCCATTTTCCCCCTCACTTTCAGGCACCCCAATCAGACGTAGATTTGGTCTTTTTACATAATCCCATACTTCTTGCAGGCTTTGTTCATTTCTTTTTCTTCTTTTTTCTTTTGGTTTCTCTTCTCGCTTCATTTCATTCATTTGATCCTCAATCGCTGATACTCTTTCTTCCAGTTGATCAAGTCGGTTACTGAAGCTTGTGCATTTGTCACGTATTTCTCGTGTCATGGTTTTCATCTCTTTCATTTCGTTTAGGACCTTCTCTGCATTAATTACTCTAGCCGTCAATTCTTCCACTTTTTTTTCAAGATTTTTAGTTTCCTTGCGCTGGGTACGTAATTCCTCCTTTAGCTCTGAGAAATTTGATGGACTGAAGCCTTCTTCTCTCATCTCGTCAAAGTCATTCTCCGTCCAGCTTTGATCCGTTGCTGGCGATGAGCTGCACTCCTTTGCCGGGGGAGATGTGCTCTTATTTTTTGAATTTCCAGCTTTTCTGCCCTGCTTTTTCCCCATCTTTGTGGTTTTATCTGCCTCTGGTCTTTGATGATGGTGATGTACTGATGGGGTTTTGGTGTAGGTGTCCTTCCTGTTTGATAGTTTTCCTTCTAACAGTCAGGACCCTCAGCTGTAGGTCTGTTGGAGATTGCTTGAGGTCCACTCCAGACCCTGTTTGCCTGGGTATCAGCAGCAGAGGCTGCAGAAGATAGAATATTTCTGAACAGCGAGTGTACCTGTCTGATTCTTGCTTTGGAAGCTTCCTCTCAGGGGTGTACTCCACCCTGTGAGGTGTGGGGTGTCAGACTGCCCCTAGTGGGGGATGTCTCCCAGTTAGGCTACTCAGGGGTCAGGGACCCACTTGAGCAGGCAGTCTGTCCCTTCTCAGATCTCAACCTCCGTGTTGGGAGATCCACTGCTCTCTTCAAAGCTGTCAGACAGAGTCGTTTGCGTCTGCAGAGGTTTCTGCTGCTTTTTTGTTGTTGTTGTTGTTGTGTAGCTGTGCCCTGTCCCCAGAGGTGGAGTCTACAGAGACAGGCAGGTTTCCTTGAGCTGCTGTGAGCTCCACCCAGTTGGAGCTTCCCAGCAGCTTTGTTTACCTACTTAAGCCTCAGCAATGGCGGGCGCCCCTCCCCCAGCCTCGCTGCTGCCTTGCCGGTAGATCACAGACTGCTGTGCTAGCAATGAGGGAGGCTCCGTGGGCGTGGGACCCTCCCGGCCAGGTGTGGGATCTGATCTCCTGGTGTGCCTGTTTGCTTAAAGCGCAATATTGGGGTGGGAGTTACCCGATTTTCCAGGTGTTGTGTGTCTCAGTTCCCCCGGCTAGGAAAAGGGATTCCCTTCCCCCTTGCGCTTCCCAGGTGAGGCGATGCCTCGCCCTGCTTCAGCTCTCGCTGGTCGGGCTGCAGCAGCTGACCAGCACCGATCCTCCGGCACTCCCCAGTGAGATGAACCCAGTACCTCAGTTGAAAATGCAGAAATCACCGGTCTTCTGTGTCGCTCGCGCTGGGAGTTGGAGACTGGAGCTGTTCCTATTCGGCCATCTTGCTCCGCCCCAATAGATGACTCTTAATGAGACTTAAAGCCCTAGCTATTTTCACAATGAAGGCTTTCCTTAATAAGTTCCTATTGCCCTTGTCCCTTCCTAACTCTTCTATCAGAATTCAATGCTCAAAATAGAGTATAAAGAGCCCTTCGTGCTCACACTATATATCAGTCTCATCCCGCTGGATAAGTAATTTCTATCTCAACAAAGGTCCTTTCTCTAACTAGAAGTGTGATGCCACCTTCTCTGCAAGCCTAAGCTAACAACAGTGCTTAGCTTTGTTGGAACCATTGGACAATCATCTTGTTTTCAGTTCATCACATTGGAGCATTTTCCTTTCCATAGGAATTCCACAGTCTCCTACTGGTGGTGAATAAGCCCCTTTCCCTTTAAAAAAATGTTCCCTAATATTTGACAACATTTTTCTTTCTGCAACACAAACCCACTGCCACCTCTGACTTGTTTGACAGTTTGTCATTTTCTATAAGTGATGAAAAACAATTCCATTCTTTCATACTAGGAAAATGAGATATATCCTTTCTCTTTGAAGCAAAGTCTTTGACCTTTACTTGCCAGATGAGTAATGTAAGTGGTTAACAATAATGACTTATATTTGTAAAGGGTATTTCATCCAGTGTCCCTGCACTGTAAACTAGGTAAAGAATCTCTCTACTTAGAAGAGATGGCCTTTTATTAATTCATAATACTGAGCTCAGGCCTAGGAAAAATTGTGCCATACATGAAATCAGCATTTGGCATCCCAAACAAGTGTTCTGGCTTCCAGTTCTTCTATCTTTCTTGTCTAGTGCTCCATATTCCTGACCCCTTAGGCTTAATAAATTTTATCAGTCTTTGAATTACCCCTCCATGGCTTAGCTCTCTTGTCTGTTACCTGTCTGTAGCTGAGTGTAGGTCAAATAAGAGGGAAAGCTCATCCCTGTCACCGTAGTAGCTGGTAAATGTGTAACTCTCTCAAGAAACAGAACTAAATCTATTTGGTTAACAATAATTAATATAGCTAGCATGTGTTCTGATGCTTAATAGATAGATATATATATATAGATATATATACACACACATATCTATCTTCTCTAATCCTCTCAATAACTCTGAAAGATAGGTACTACTAGGATTTTCAATCTTACAGATTAAGACACTGGGGTAAAAAAGCATTAAGAACATGCCGAAGGTCATTCAGTTAATAATTGAAGCTATGATATGAGTCCAAGTGCAACAGTGCCCATGCTACTGAAACCAGAATATGTTCAGATATGGGAAATATTAAGATAAGACACAGCCATGGTCCCCAAGGAACTCAGTTTAGAATACATTACCCTAGTTAAGGGGATAGCCTGCAGAGTATTCTCCGAAAGGGACTAGTGGAAATTTCAGGTCCTTGAAAAAGTGGCAGTAGAGCCCTCATTGTATTATGTAAGTAACAGCATCTTACACCTACTCAATGCTTCAAAACTAAAAGGCATACCAAGAAAATACTGTGGAGGAAATGAAGATCTGTATAGACTTGATCTGGTGGATAGAACTCAATGACTTGCAATAATAATTCTTCAAGATTCCAAGATCTATCAGTAGACCTCATCCCAGAGACTTAGAAGGCAATAATGCCGCGTTATTTTTAAATTTTAAATTTTCTCTTTCTACCAGGTGCAAGTACAAGGAATGACTGGAAACATCCAATTTGACACTTACGGACGTAGGACAAATTATACCATTGATGTGTATGAAATGAAAGTCAGTGGCTCTCGAAAAGTAAGTAACCAAAACAGACATTTAAAGAAAAGGGCTCTTGAAAAAGGACAGCATTTGGATGCAAGAAAATAAGTGTTATTATTTTACAAAATATCAGTAAGGGTGAGTGGAATATGGGAACCTCCAGGATGAAGGAATAGCACATCTGTGTGTGTGTCAGTGTTGGGGGTCCTGATGGGAATGACAAGACATGGGGAGACAGGATGTCAATCCTTATAGAGCTCAAGAAAGTTTTGTTCCACAACAGCACTTGAATTTCATGCAGTACTTTTTTGAGGGAAAAATAGGCATCCAGGTCAAATGTCTTCTGTTTCTAGGCCGGCTACTGGAATGAGTATGAAAGGTTTGTGCCTTTCTCAGATCAGCAAATCAGCAATGACAGTGCATCCTCAGAGAATCGGACCATAGTAGTGACTACCATTTTGGTAAGTGTGAACAGTAGGTAGGTGGGTTTTCTGTCCAGCAAGACTTCTGTTTTCTGAAAAGTATTTTTCCATCAGTAGAAAAGACCTCAAGTTCAAACAGTAAAAACTTCCAACAGGGAAGCTCAGGAAACTCTCAAAGTATCTTACCATGATGATGAACAGAATGTCATTTAACAAAAAGAAAGAAAGAAAAAGAATAGGAATTTAGAACAGTTTTAGATTATCATTTTCGTCTTTCTCCCCGCCTCCATGCCCGCCCCCATAGGACTGATGCTTCATCTGGACTTGAAACCTAATTCTTCATTGTGGGGGAAGCAGCATTGTGTGGAGGAGAGAGTATATTAGGATTCTAAAATTAGGTCTACCACTAACCTGTAAAACTGTGCAAGTCACAACTTCTCTGAGCCTCAGGTTGTTTTTTCTTCATTTATGAAAGGGGTATAATACTCATCACCTACCCATATCATAAGCCCATTTCAAGGCACAATTCACTACATGAAGAAGTTTTCTGCAAAACTCAAAGCACTTAAAATGTGAGATAGTATTCTCATTTAGTTTTAAAACACTTTTCTAAAAGCTGGTTTTGTTTTACTGAATGAAGTACAAACCTAGGTTAAAAATAAATATATCACTAGGTGTGAAAGTATGATTTTCTGAATTAGGCTGAAGTTTGCCTTTCGTCTAAGCATACGTATCAAATACTCCCTTTGTCTTAAGTACTATACTAGGTCCTGGAGATATAAAAATGTAAATGCCACGGACCCTGACCTCACAAGGATCACAGTGCTTTCCCAGGGCTTTGCCTCAACTACCTGTGATTCCTACATAATAAATCTTGAGAAATCAAAGGCACTTCAGCATCATGTAACTAACTCTGCAAAATTTGATGAAATCAAAGACTTGATAGGTGAAAACTGGGCCGTCTTTCAAACTCTCAAAAAGAACTGAAATCCTTCTCTGCTTCCTTAAATTATCAGTTAAGCACTTCCTCCCCACCACCAAAAAAAAAAAGAATATGACCGAATGAATACTCAAGGCTCTTCTGTTTACTGAGTAACAATTTAAAGACCTTTTTCACATACCAAACCTCAATAGTTACAGAGGGGAAAAATTATTACATTTATCTTCTCTTGGAAAAATGTATAGTTGTAATCCTTTTATCTTGCTTCTGGTCCCAAAGGAATCACCATATGTAATGTACAAGAAGAACCACGAGCAACTGGAAGGAAATGAACGATATGAAGGCTATTGTGTAGACCTAGCCTATGAAATAGCCAAACATGTCAGGATCAAATACAAATTGTCCATCGTTGGTGATGGGAAATATGGTGCAAGGGATCCAGAGACAAAAATATGGAACGGCATGGTTGGGGAACTTGTCTATGGGGTGAGTTTTTTCTAATTCTGTTTTCATTTACTCTGTGCTTTCCAATTAACGAAGAAGAGAGAGTATTTAATTTTCAAGTGCAGTATTTATCCAATTGTATAGTTTACATATAGTCTACAAGAAAAATATATTCTTCTACAGTTGCACTCTGTAAAGGTAGGTTGTCAGTGGTATCCTTTGGACAACAGGATTATTTTACCAAAAGGAAAATAGAATTGGGGGATTTTATTTGGCAACATTAAGCACAGCCTGCCCTCTATTTAAAATCTGTTCCTTCTGTGTTCTCTAGCTCAGGCAGCAGAATTACCACCCACATAGTTGCCTAAGCAACTTTGCCTAAGCAACCTCATCATCTTTCCTCATTGTTCCCTCTTATCTAATCAGTCACCATGTCCTATGAATTCTACTTTTAAGTCTCTCAAATCTAGACACACTCTTCACCCCCACCACCATCACCTTAATTAGGGTTCTTAACATCTATCAGTCATTTAACTTGTTACCCTGCGTCTGTTCTTACCCTGGCAAATTAGATCTCCACATTACTGTAATTTCCCACTTTAAAAATCAGGATAAAATTCAAATTCCTTCACATGGCAAATAAGGCACTTTATAATCTAGCACCCGCCTACCTCTCTAGCTTCCTCCTGTACTCTTTCCCCCTCACACCCAATGTTCCAGCTATAGAAAAGTAAGTGTTGTTCCCTGAAGGTGCTGAGCTCTCACTTAGTATAAGCCTGGAAGTACTTTTGCGTCTCTTCAGCAGCTAATACCACCTACTAGTCCTCTGAAACACAGCAGTGATACTTGTTTCAGAAAACCTTCTCTATTCGCATCTACTTGCCTGCGGTCTGGGTTAGGTACCCCTGCTTTTTGCTTCCTCCCTTTCCATATTCATATAGGACTTCTAAGCCTGTATTGTAATGATCCATTTACAAGTTCCACTGTTCTACTAGACTATGAACTCCTCGAGGACAGAAGATGTAGCGGATTCATTTCAATATCACACAGTCTGAAACATAGATGTTCAATAAATACTTGCTGAATTAATGAATGAAAAATGAACAGAATGGTTCTGCCAGGGGCTTATCTATAGTCAAGTGCAAAATAATTAATATGGGCAATTAGGGCTTTTAAGAAAGGTACAGTGGTATCTTCAGAGCTCCTGGGTCACTTAGTATTAAATGGTTTTGGCCTCTGATTGTGAATGTTATATCTTGGGCAGCTTAATGAGGCACAGGGAAATAAGCAGAACTGGACAGAAAAACTGCCCATTCAGTAAACCAGTCACTAGAGAACTAATCCAAGTGCAGGGGGTGGTGGCAAAGGTTTAGTTCTAGCAAACAAAGATTACCTGTAATAATAACTTTCTGTCTAGACAATACCTAGACTAAGTAAGGGGAAGACAGAGGAATCTAGGAGGTGGAGATACTGAGAAGTCCTAGCTTGCAAGAAGCAAACAACCAGGTTTATATTTATTGGACTGAGGTTCTGGAGAAGGACTCTAGTGCTTGGGATGGAAACCAGCAAGAATAAGGTATAGCTCTCCAATCATACGAGAGTACTGGGGTTGCTAAATCAGTTCTTGGAACAGGCCTTTGGGAGGAACCACAAAGTCAGAAGCTCATTTCTAAAAATAAGGGCACAGAAAGGTAACAAAAATGAGGCTGGACCCCAGATATAAAAACTGGAGCACCATCCTCTAGTCAGACAAACAGCAAAGCAACTTGAACCTCAGCCCCCATCTATGGGCCTGGAGCCATTGTCTCCTGTCTTGGGTCAAGATTGGTCCTGGGAACTGGGGCAGGGCTAAGTGGCAGATGAGATTCAAGTGAATCCAGCAGTAAGAAAGAGAAGAATTTCCAATGCCAGTGCAAAGAGGGCTGAACAAGTGGCAGAGCATCCAGTCATGATTTCTGAGGACTCTGAGAATCTCTGAACCATCTTGACACAGTTCTAATCTTTTACAAGTCGTTGATAAGGTTTTCTTCTCTTTCATGTTCCTCATCTCCCCAACACTTAGGCTCCAAGAGGTCTTGTCTTGCTTACAGCTCACTCTTGCTCTTAGCACAGTACCTGATACATAGTAAATGCTCACTTTTTGCTTTAATGAATCAACGTCTGGCATACAGTAATACCTAAGCCAATATTCATTAAATTGAGTACATGGTGGGATATAATCTTATAATATTATTATTACTATTACTACTACTACCATTACTACTACTATTACTACTACTACTACTACTATTATTAGCTACCATTTGTTGCATATTTACTGGCTACCAGATACTGTGCTAAGTGCTTTATACACTTTATGTAATTTACTCCTCACAACATGCCTCTGGAATGTGCCATTATTAAACACTTTCCACATGTGAGAAAATTGAAGCCTAGAGAGGTGAAGTCACATGCCAAAGACCAAACAGTTTACAGTGACTATCTTAGTTTGTTTGGACTGCTATAATAAAACATCATAAACTGGGTCACTTATAAACAACAGGAATTTATTTTTCACAGTCCTGGAGACTGGGAAGTCCAAGATCAAGGGAGATTCATTGTCTGGTGAGGGCCACTTTCAGGCTCATAGATGGTACCTCTTCCTGTGTTCTCACATGATGGAAAGGGTAAGGGGTCCCTCTTGGGCCTCTTTTATAAGGATACTGTAAGTTTCATTTATGAGGGCTTCACTCCCATGACCTAATCACCTCCCAAAGCCCCACTTCCTAATACCATCACCTTAGGGTTTAGGATTTCAACATATGAATTGGTGGGGGTGGAGGGATGTGGGGACACAAATATTCCAACTGTAACAGTGACACAATAACTTTAACCCAGGTCTTTGACTCTGAAGTCCATGCTTTTTAACCATTACACTCTGTCCAACAGCCAAAGTGTGGTTTCAGGCCCATCCCATTCTGAAAGATAGCTGAAATTTATTAGAAAGGCTTATGGTGCCTTAGTCATTCTGGAGAGAAGAGTGGTTGGCCACAGCAGCGTGGCAAGAAATTTAAGGCATAAGTGTCTTTTTATTTCATTTATTATTTATTTATTTTTGAGATGGAGTATTGCTCTGTCACCCAAGCTAGAGTGCAGTGGCATGATCTTGGCTCACTGCAATCTCTGCATCCAGGGTTCAAGTGATTCTCCTGCTTCAAGTTCCTGAGTAGCTGGGACTACAGGCACCTGCCACCATGCCCATCTAATATTAAAAATATTTTTTAGTAGAGATGGGGTTGGCCAAGCTGGTCTCAAACTCCTGACCTCAAGTGATCCACCCGCCTCAGCCTCCAAAAGTGTCGGGATTACAGGTGTGAGTCACCGCACTCAGGCTAAGGTGTAAGTTTCCACTAGCCCAGGTTATCTGATGTGAGCTATACCATGAACTCTACCACCCCATCACAACTGAATGACCATATTTCACCTGTCACTCTCTGTAAGTAGATCACTGCTCTCCTGGCATTGAGGAAGACATTACACACAGTGACATAGAGCAAGGCAGATTTATTGACATTGTTCAGACAAAGACTAATTTTCTCACTGGATTTGGTTTCTCCTTCGGCATGTTCCCTGTACTGCACTCATTTAATCTCCACATATCTCTTCCTCATTCCAGTTTGTCTATTTGTGAGTGAGGGAGCTTGAGTATTAGAGTCCCTTATTTGTTTAGCAACTTAGATGCCTTCTCTCTACTTCTGAATAGGAAAAGTGTTCCTATAGGAACCTTCCCATCTTTTCCTTTTAGTTCTTTCTACTAAAGACAAAAGCAATAGCCAGGGAGGCTCTTACAGAAATGTCCTCCTCCTTCCCCTGCCTAAAACAACTTTCTGATGCTTTCTGGGCTTATAACAGGAGGTGATTCCAGAGAACTACAGCAAACCAACCCATCGGAGAAGACAGGTTGGAAAGCCAAATTCCATTTTCTTCTAAAACCTGTGGCTATGAAAAATAGACGTTCTTATCATGCTTGGAGTAAAAGCTCTCTGTTAAAGAGGATGATCTCATGAGCTAAATGTGTCTTCATCTTCATTTAGAAGTTTTAGTCTTTTGGCATTGGGAAGTTTTCAATTTCTCTATCAATGACAGAAATGGAGAAAAATGAAAACACAGGCTTTCATTTCTGGCAGGCCTGGCCTCTTGTGGTTTGCAAGTTGCTTTAAAAAAGAAGAACTGAAAACCCCTAATGGTTTCTCTAAGTTCTTAATGAGTAAAAAGATGGAGAACAGGGAAATATTTCTTGCAGTGAACATGAAACCTACACAGATAGGCACTGCTTTATCTTAAGGGTATTTCTCTTATGCTTTTAGTATGTAAAACAGAGCAGAGTGGAAAGAATGAAAAAAATCAGAGATGAAGAAAGCTCTGCAAGGGAGATTTCAGTGTCAGTCATAAAGTCTCAAGAAAGAATCAAAATGAATTAAATTTGTTAAAGAATAAAGAAGCCAATCAGCCTGTTTTCAGATGATTTATAAATAGGTTTTTCCTAAAGAAATTCAAATCAGGTTGATGTTGGGGCACCTTGTATCTCTAAGAAGGCTATTTTTGAAACAAACCTCAGTAGGACACAATGTGCCCCATTATGTAAGCCCTTCAGAACATTATGGACTTGAAACTGTCCACCTGCTTTTAGCAGTTTTGATTTTGAGTTGGATGTCTGTAACACCACTACATGGTAACAGTCCCAGATCAAATGGCTTACAGACCACAAGTTTTTATGGCTTCTAAATACCATATGTTTTGAGGGCACTTTAAAACAGCATTTTTTTTGCTAGCAGGGCTCTTAAACATCCTGAATCCTACCTTACCATTCATTTTTACAAATGCATATGGGGACCAGCCAAGACAAGACATCAGAACTGCCCCTCAGGTAATCAGGAAACCAAAGCCTGATAGAGGACACAGGTACAGGAGTGGCAGCAGGATTGGACAAAGTCACAAAATCCCACAACTTGGCAACACAGGTTTTGTGACTCATGGTCTAGTGCTCTGTCCACTGGGTCACACTGGCTCAGTTCACTAAACTTGTCGGATTATGGGAATATTGGTGTTGTATCAATCAGACATAGCATCCCCACCTGGCTCTAAGGGGCTTACAATCTAGTTGTATTATAAACTTTTCCATCTAAGATACTCATTTTGCTTTTTTTTTTTTCATCCAAGATACTCATCCTGCTTATTTATGGCCTCCAGGATAATGTAATCCACATTTCTAGTTATCACTTGAAATATTTGAAAACCCAATATAGACAAGCTGGGGGTTCTGCCCTTGTAGAGGAGATAGGATCTAAGAGAAAAAGAGAGTCAGGAGAAAGGCTAAAAGGAAATTGAGGCTCCAATTAACAGAACACCTCCCAGTGGGCAACTGCCATGTTCCTTATGTTCCTAGCACTTACAACTAAGGATAAAGAAGAGGGGGGTTGTTTTGGGAAAGGCTTGACAAGCTGCTACTTAAATTGCTTCTTCTGACTTAGAAGATAGCAGAGAGCCTGGGGGTAGTAATGGGGTTGCAGGGATGGTTGATTATAGGTCATATTCCCTGGGTGTCTCCAGACTCCTTCACGCTCCCAGGACACATGGCAACTTTACAGATACTATTTGCGCTGACATTTCTCTGCCTAGAAGAAATTATCTCTTAGGTTGTCACTATCCTAAGCTGGATTCATTTTCCATTAAGAAAGGCAGAGAGTCAATTTGTCCTTCCAGCTAAAAGTCAGAGAAGCAAGGGTCCAGTAACAGATGCCAGATATTCTTCAGGTGATTATACTGGGCTTTGGCAGAAGGGCCGATGATTTGATAAAAGTGCCCCCTCCTTCAAATGATGCATGTGAACTCCAGGAAGGAGCATTAAGGACACATGAAGTATGCCGTTCTAAGCAGAAAAAGTGGGGAAAATATTTCCAGCTAAACGTAGTCTCACAAGGCCTTCATCCAGCTTCAGGGACACTTTTTTATCTTCATATTATCTTTAACTCTCTCAACACCCCAAGAACAATAGATCCAGTCTGGGATACCTGTTCTGGATAAAGAAATTAGGATATTCTGTTGTGACACTGCTTGATGTTGCACAGATTTAAATAAGCCTCATTCTTTTCTCCAGATCTTATCAATTGCAGACAGTAAATGTCCCATAGAGTACTGCCAATAAATCAGTTTAAGTCTTGTCCCCCAGCACACAGCAATTATATTCCTATTGTCTAGCTTGATTCTGCCCCACTCCTGTTTTCAACACATATCAACTTTCCAAAGGAAATGTCTGCCAAAGGCAGCTAGAGCCTTGTGGCTGATACAGGGACAAAGGGTCAGGTCATGTCTGCTTCTTCTCTTGGATAACATAACATATAGTACATTATGATTACACATCAATACATTGTCTACTCCCTCTCTCCTATCCCCTTCCTTGCTTTCAGAAAGTACTTTAAAATGGTATCTGACAAGCTCCTGCTCATTTGTAGTCTCAAGGTGGGTTACAAGTTTTGTATCAGATAATCAGATGAAAATTCTTAAAGATATAACAAGCTTGCAATCTCAAAGAATTTTTTAAATTACGTTTAAAGTCAGCATCATCTCTGGCTAAAATCTGTCAGATTCTTAAGTGCATCAGCCCTACACATATGAGTTTGTTGGTTTTTAAGTTTTATAACATTTACAACTTTGACAACCCACCTATGGAAAGGATTATAAATCCCCTCAAGTAAAATCCTCTCCAATAATGCAGTTGTTCCATGTTTGCAACTGGTGAGTGGAAAATTCAAACCTAATTCAGTGTGTTTACTGAGCCCACACAGCCACACTTAGGCTGCTTGATTAAAATACTTTAAGTAGTCAAGATGCAAGCAAAAGCACTAACAAACTCTTACTCTGTGCTCTTTCCAT
This sequence comes from Theropithecus gelada, assembly GCF_003255815.1. Classification (NCBI taxonomy): domain Eukaryota; kingdom Metazoa; phylum Chordata; class Mammalia; order Primates; family Cercopithecidae; genus Theropithecus; species Theropithecus gelada. The sequence continues at coordinate 120,930,241 of NC_037689.1, forward strand.
TTGCTTGATTTTGTCTGTCAATTGGAGCACCCTCATACCACTACCACGCACTTACCTACCTAGGTTTCTGAAAATAACTTGCCTACTGCTATTACCAGTGCAAGCAATGGCTTGAAGACAACTGGCCACTGGAGTGATTCAGGACACCCCAAGAGAGGCACTTCATTATTGAGTCAGAATTTCACCTAGCCCCATCCATAATTCTTACCACTCTCTCTCCCAGCCTCCAGCTGGCTTTCATAAGAGCAGAGACTAGGAAAGGAATTCCATTTGAAGACTTACCTTTTTCAGTTTTTCATCAGTGTGGGCCTCCTCAGTCTTTAAGTTGCCTTGAAAGTGACCACTCCCTTTACCTTCTTGCTATGGCAATCCCAGGAGAGCTCAATGGATATTTTTGGATGTTAGTTAGTTACAGGGAGGAGCATATAACTAACTAGCATCCAAAATACATATTGAGCTCTCCTGGGACTGCCATAACATGATTGCTCCACACTAATTATGACAAGCAGGTCCTATGCTCTGAAATCATCAATTATCACAACAGCATTTTTTGACATTTATTTTACGTTCAGGGGTACATATGCAGGTTTGTAACCTAAGTAAATTGCATATTACAGGGGTTTGGTGTACAAAAAACAACCCCATAAAAAAGTGGGCAAAGGACATGAACAGACACTTTTCAAAAGAAAACTTACATGCGGCCAACGACTGCCTGTGGGGATAGTGGTGATAGAGGGCAAGGGCTTCTCCAAGGCTGGCTCTGAGCTGACATGAGTTCTGCTGCTTGGTTTCTTACCAAACATTCAAGAAAGGAGAAGAGTTGCTAAGTCTCCTACCAATAGAAGGAAAGGGAGCTACAGATTCTGCCTCAAGCTGTCCTTGAGCCTTCTTCCACCAGTTTTTTGCTATTCCTTTGTCTTTTTCCATCTGTAATAGGTCTTTTTAAGGTTCATCATGGGGAATTATCCTTTTGGAGTCAGGTCTACATCAAATGAAGTACAACTGAGCACAGATTTAATGCCATTCTTGATTAGGAGAGCACCCTCCAAAACATAGATAAATTCCACATTTTTTTAAAAATCTCCTTATAAAGAAACAATCCAGAAAAAAATATGGAAATGCCAGGCTGAGGGGAATAAAAGGCAAGTGCCTAAGGGGAGCAGATTCTTCCTGTTCTCTTTTGTGATTTCAGAAGTACTTCAAACTAGGAATGGCCTTTTTTTGGGATCTGTTCTTTTGATGAATGTTCCTGGGACTCAGACAACACAAAGTCCTGCTTTATCCATCTAGCCATGTCTTGTTAGTATTTAGTGGTGCTTACCATGTAGTAGGTGCTTCAATTACCGAGTCAGAGTTTTTTTAAAGGGGTCAAGATTCTCAAACTCCTTTCTGTACCTGCTAGAAAAGAGCCCAAATTCCTTAAATTCATTCCAAAATAATTTTCTTAGGTGAATGCCTTCTTATTTCTTTTTTCTAAAACAAACAAGTAACAATTTCTCCTAGAACTATCTTTTAGACTTAAAAGATGAAAAATACTGGTTAAATTAAGTAATTAAATTCAAATGAAATCAAGTGAGAAATGATACTAGAGGGGTATTTGCATGCTCTGAGCAGGAGGCAGACATGTTGGCAAAGAGAGGAAGTGGCTTTATCTGTGAATTCTCTTGGCATGACAAAACTCTTTGTAACTGATTCAGACTCTCTCTGCCAAAAAAAAAAAAAAACCTCTGCTAGCTTTCTGGCCAACTCATTCTCCTCAGTAACCTTTTTTACTATGACCAGGTCTAGCTTCAGGCAAAAGGGTAAAATAGATGAAAATTTGTCTTTGGCTCCCTTCTAGTTAGTAACATGGAATTGGAAATTCAGAAGTTAGCCACAATGAGATGAGAGTTGAAACCATAGGTAACAATACTGAGGGATGAAAGTGAAGGACAGAACCTTAAAGAACAAACCTTCATTGATTATCTCCTAAGACAGGCACTCTGAATAGTCTCTTGGGGTACAGAGGTGCACCTTGATTGAGAGAGCAGAACTAGGAAGGAAAGTCAGAGAAGGAACATTCAGGGAGGTAGGAGGAGAATCTGGAGTCTTTCATAACAGAGAACTAAGGAAAGAGGGTACATACTGCAAAAGGCCAATGGCGTCACACAAGCAGTTAATGTCTGAAGGAAGATCTTTGGATTTAGTAGTCAAGTATATAGTTCAAGAAACAATTTCAGTAATTTGGAGGGGCTGGAAATTAAGTCTCAGGGGTATAAGGAGAAAGTGGTGTTGATATCAAGACAGTAAAGCTGTATTTTTACAATAATACTGGTGGTGTTAGGGAGAGATGTAATGTGGTTAAGAAGGCAGCAGGATCAAAAAGTGGGAGGAGTGTTTTCTGTTTCATTTTTGTTTGTTAGTAAACAGGATTACCTGAAAATGCTTTTAAGTGAATAAAATAGATCAATGATTTTCAAATTATAGCAAGCATTACAACAAACTGGAAGGCCACATGAGTCTCATCCCTCCACAATTTCTCATCCCATACCTCTGGGGTGGAGCCCAAGAACTGGCATTTCTTTTTTTAATTATACTTTAAGATCTAGGGTACATTTGCACAATGTGCAGGTCTGTTACATAGGTATGCATGTGCCATGTTGATTTGCTGCACCCATCAACTCGTCATTTATGTTAGGTATTTTTCCCAATGCTATCCCTCCCCCAGCCCCCCACCCCCTGACAGGCCCCAGGGTGTGGTGTTCCCCCACCTGTGGCCATGTGTTCTCATTGTTCAACTCCCACCTATGAGTGAGAACATGTGGTATTTGGTTTTCTGTCCTTGTAATAGTTTGCTCAGAATGATGGTTTCCAGCTTCAACCATCTCCCTGCAAAGAACATGAACTCATCCTTTTTTATGGCTGCATAGTGTTCCACAGTGTATATGTGCCACATTTTCTTAATCTAGTCTATCATTGATGGACATTTGGGTTGGTTTCAAGTCTTTGATACCGTGAACAGTGCCACGATAAACATACGGGTGCATTGTGTCTTTATAGTAGCGTGATTTATAACCCTTCGGGTATATACCCAGTAATGGAATCGCTGGGTCAAATGGTATTTCTAGTTCTAGATCCTTGAGGAATCGCCACACTGTCTTCCACAATGGTTGAACTAATTTACACTGCCACCAACAGTGTAAAAGCGTACCTATTTCTCCACATCCTCTCCAGCATCTGTTGTTTCCTGACTTTTTAATAATCGCCATTCTAACTGGCAAGAGATGGCATCTCATTGTGGTTTTGATTTGCATTTCTCTGATGACCAGTGATGATGAGCATTTTTTCATGTGTCTGTTGAACTGGCATTTATAACAAGTTCCCAGGTGACTCTTTTGCTGCTAATCTAGGGCCCATACTTTAAGAACCACTGGGATAGATTAATGGAGAAGGGAAAAATTAAAGATGTAAAAGAGACAGTAGATAGAGCTGGGTTTTAAGAAGCAACAGAGAAATATAGAATGCATGGAATAAGTTGATCAAATCTTAGAAAGTGTCACTTTCTGTGAGATGGAAACACACAGAAGAAATGTATAAAGATGCTGCAATATGTTGACAAAGTGTAGGGGGGGCACTGAGATGATAGAGCTTATGTCAAATGGCTTCTATCTTCTCAGTAAAGAAAGAGGCAAGATCATCTGCAGAAAGGATAGGACTGATAAGGATTAGGAACTGGGAAAAGTTTGAAATAAGCATCATTCACAGACACAGAGGAGAATCTACTTTTGGGGGGATAGATGGGTTTAATTTTAGAAATGATGAGTTTGAAATGGTTGAGCCTCCAAGGAAAATTTGATCAGTAGGCAGTTGGCTTCAATAAACCCATGCTTTCTGCAACTTCCACTAGGATGTAAAGGATGTAGGATGCCCTCCATGCAGGTAAGTATTTTTGTCTGTTTTGTCTGTCTTGTTCACTGCTTCATTCCTAGCACCTAGAATAGTGCTTGGCACAGAATAAAGACTCAAATTTGCATTGGAATGAACCTAAGAGGGGTTGGCTAAGGTTGATAATTGCAGATAAAAGTAGTGTATAGTAGAAACCTGCAAGTATCTATGAAGTTAGAACATTATGTTCATTAAGCAACTGGGTTCTGGAATCTGAAGACCAGGGTTCTAATCCCAGCCTCTCTGTGCTTTAGTTTCTCCATCTCTAACACAGGAATGGTGATTGTACCAACATCAAGGTTACTGTGAGAATTAAATGAGATAGTAAGTATAATGTGCTTAGCAAAGTGCCTCACATAGAATAAGCACTCAATAAATGTTAGCTAGCTGTTCATCATCTGCATTTCCCCTTAAACCAATTAAGGAGTATTTCTCAACTGGTTTATCATATGTAATTCAAAGGAGTAAAATTTCATTTCTTTGAAAATATACTCTATATCAGACTTCCCTACCTCTCCCCTTTGGTAGGGGTATTGAGGCATAGCTGTTCCGAACATAGAAAAAAATGATCAAAACTGGTGTTTTCACTTCATATATGATATACCATCCAAAAGCCTTTCCTTAGTCAGAAGGATTTTTCTTTGTGTGCATTTTAAGGCCTGGCTTCAGGCTAAGACTTACTACCATTGGAAAGGAACAATTGCAAAAAAACAAAAGAAATAAATGTAGAAAATCCTAGTGCCTATTTTCAAGGGATTAATATAAAAACGTTGCCTGCCTTTGCCTGAGTTAATTGTGCAGTGCACTACTGACATTTATTTTATTGATTCAATACATGTGAGTGCTACACTGATATTATCACTAGAAAATATAGCTTACTGTATAAATTAATATGTGTTCTGACAACTGCTTTACCCTTGTTATTGCCCAAGCAAAATTCTTTCATGTTCGCATATGTCATATACAATAATCAACAACTCATGTTTTAGGAATCTACAGTTTCTTTAGTTTAGAATCTGTTGCAGTGATACATACAAAAATAGAAGACTGAGTCTCTGCCTTCAAAAAACCTGTTTTAATAGATATACTCTCAAAAAAAATTCAAGAATAATATAAGATAGCAAACACCTGAGAATTAAACTGCTGTGGCCCTGTGTTGCACCTCATGGTGTAGAGTGAAGCAGATATAAGAAGTATATGATATTATGCCTGCTCCACAAGAATTTTCAGTCAAGTGAGGGAGATAAGACATAAGAACATGAAAATTAAAATAAGAAAACAAGAGGTAAACAGTGATATGTCACAAGGCAGTACAAGTTGTATTATAAGGTAGCAAAAACACACTATTAGGAAAAGAAAGCAGAGTCGGTTGCTCTAAGCCAATGTGTCTCAGAGGACAAAAGGCCAGCACCCTTTCTTTAATTTACGATCAAGTTAAAGCACTTTAGAACCCATTGAACACTACCACTTTTCTAACCTAAGCATTGACAATTCAATTGTTTGTAAAGATTTAGAACTTGACATTTTCACCAAAGAAGTATATTAAGTAACAAATAACTGATTAAAAGACTGTCTCTAAAAGTCATATATGTTTTCTTTTTTTTTTTCAGAGAGCTGATATAGCTGTTGCTCCACTCACTATAACATTGGTCCGTGAAGAAGTCATAGATTTTTCAAAACCATTCATGAGCCTGGGCATCTCCATCATGATAAAGAAGCCTCAGAAATCAAAACCAGGCGTATTCTCATTTCTGGATCCCCTGGCTTATGAAATCTGGATGTGCATTGTCTTCGCTTACATTGGAGTCAGCGTAGTTCTTTTCCTAGTCAGCAGATTCAGTCCTTATGAATGGCACTTGGAAGACAACAATGAAGAACCTCGTGACCCACAAAGTCCTCCTGATCCTCCAAATGAATTTGGAATATTTAACAGTCTTTGGTTTTCCTTGGGTGCCTTTATGCAGCAAGGATGTGATATTTCTCCAAGGTTTGTTTTTGTGGCATACTCAATGCCTCATTGCATTTTATGGCCATACTCCATTCATGTGCATATGGTATTCATCCATCTCAACTCCAAATTTTTTTCATTTAACATTCCATCAAATGACAAATTATCATCAAGCCATTGTGTTTGCTTACGTCCATGAAGTGAGTGTGTCATTGGTGTTGCTTTGAATGTCTTCTTTGCGTTTCTATGGTATTGTATATACATTAAAACAAACATTTGAACTCTGGATAAAGGCAACATTGCCACTAATATTAATATTACTCAGATAAAGCAAATACTAAATGTTCATCAGATCAAACAGACATGGTTTCCTAATTAATTGTACTAAAGTGTTTTCTCATTTGTCAAGAGATTGGATCCAGACAAAATTTAAAAGAACATAGAACTCTTCTTTAAATCCCTCCAACCTTCTCCTTTCAATGCCCTCCCTTTTTCGTTTTGCTCTCAGACTGCCTACAATTATCCATTGTAGTATCCCATCCAAGTTTTCTAGTTAAAACTATAAAACTTCTCAAAGAAAACATAGGAGAATATCTGTTTGACTTTGGATTAGACAAAGTGCTCTTAGATAAGACACAAAAAGCACAATCCATTAAAAATTTGATAAACTGGACTTCATCAAAATTCAAAACCTTGCATTTAAAAAGACATATTAAGAAAATGAAAAAAAAACCAACTGGGAGAAAACATTAGTAAATCATATGTCTGATAAAGGACTTATATCCAGAATATATGACACCTCTTACAACTCAATAAAAAGAAGACAATCCAATTTTTTTAATGAACAAAAGATTTGAATGGACATTTCCCCAAAGAAGATATACAAATGGCTAATAAGCACAACAAAAGATACTCAACATTGTTAGCCATGAGGGAAATGCAAATTAAAACCACAATGAGATGCTTCCATACATCCTCTAGAATGGCTGCAATCAAAAAGATAGGCAATACCAAGTGCTGATGACAATGTAGAACAACTGGAACTTTCATCCACTAGTAGTGGGAATGCAAAATACTACAGCCACATTGGAAAATAGTTTGGCAGTTTCTTATCAAGTAAGATATATACTTAAAATATAACATAGCAATTCTATTCTTAGCTATTTACCTAAGAGAAAGGAAAACATATTCACACAAAAAATTACACACAAATGTTCACAGTAACTTTATGATATTAAAAAAGTAGAAACAACCCAAATGTCCATCAACTCGTGAATAAATAAACAAAATATGATATATCTATATAGTGGAATACTATTCACCAATTAAAAAGAACAGACTACTGACACATCTACAACATGGATGAACCTTAAAAATGTTATGCTGGGCCAGGCATGGTGATTCATGCCTGTTATCCCAGCACTTTGGGAGGCCAAGGCAGGTGGATCACCTGAGGTCAGGAGTTCAAGACCAGCCTGGCCAACATGGTGAAACCCTGTATCTACTAAAAATGCAAAAAATTAGCTGGGCATGGTGGTGGGCACCTGTAATCCCAGCTACTTGAGAGGCAGAGGCAGGAGAATCACATGAACCTGGGAGGCGGAGGTTGCAGTGAGCCAAGGTTGCACCATTGCACTCCAGCCTGGGCAACAAGAGCAAAACTCTGTCTCAAAAAACAAAAAAAAAAAAAGTTATGCCAAGTGAAATAAGCCAGATGCAAAAGGCCACATATCATGCCATTTGAATCCCATTTATTGAATATCTCACATTGTATGATTCTATTTGTCCAGAATAGGTAGTCTACAGAGACAGAAAGTATGTTAGTGGTTGCCAGGGGCTTGAAGGGAGCAGAGAGGGGATAATCAGGGCCAGTATTAGGGTGAGGCAATCGAGCCTGAGTAAAGCAAATACAGGGATCACATCCAAGCTTTATTTAAAATTTTGATATTATGCATTAATTTTTTAAATATTGGACTAAAATTCTGTTCATCTTGATTAATGAGATTTTGATGCCCCTTTAAACTTTGCATGTGGGGGGGTTGCTTCACTTGCCTTATCCTAGTCCTAGGCCTGCAAGGATTAACTGCAAATGAGCATAAAGGAACTTTTAAGGGTGATAAAAATGCTCTAAAATTGCATTGTGATGATAGTTGCACAACTATGTTTACTAAAATCACTGATCATACACTTGTATTGGTGAATTTTATGGTATGCAAGTTTTATCTAAGAAAAGCAAAATATTGAACATGAATGTCCTGAGCCTCACAAACTTAGTCTAAACCTAAACAAATATGGCGGTGAATTCTTAATCATAATACATTGTAAGTGAATGTAACATCTTTATATTTTGAGACAAAAAAGTTGTAGGTTTTGGTAAACTTGAATATTAATCCAAATACTGACCAGAGTCAATTATACAAACATATTAGGGATTTTCATGTGAAATATAAAGACTCAGAAGATTCCTACCATGTTTTTACAGCATACTTCACTTTGAGATTATCCACTTGGAGCATAAAACATTTAAAAAGAAGCTTTGCAGCATAACTAATTGGTAACCATATTTGGCAGCTTTTTAAAAGAGTCTGTATGGGGTATGCCTCATTTATCAAAGTCACACATTTTTTGGCTTTTCTCAATCTGCTTGATTACATTCTCCAAATTATTTCACCCCCTGTTCCTTTTATGCTTAGAATGTGTGTCATTTTTTGTATTATCTTGGAGTTTGTTTTGCTAGTTTCTTTATTTTTTGAAATGTTCACTTCAAGAGATTATGGTTTCTGAATGATCCTATAATTGAATGATTTTTAACATGGCTGGTAATCTATGTTGAGACAATACTAAAGAGTCATTAAGGCTAAAGATCTTATTGGTTGCTGTAAGTGAATTTTTAGAACTAAGTTTGTGGTATCCCCATTGGAGTGCTGCATACTACTCTGCATACTCAAAAAGTCTCTTCTCATTTTTAGAAGTACTTATGTATATTGATTCATTAAGTAATAACTTAAAGATTATGGCCTGAAAATGACAAGTTGAACAGGTTTGTTAATGTCTTATAGTAGAATTTAAGCTGTGGCTCTTCTTTGGCACTGAGATACATCAAGTGCTTTTTTTCAAAGTATATGTTTTATTATACTACACTAGACACTGTCATAAAGAGCAATGGCTTTCAAAATGTTTTGCCATGACCCACAGTAAGAAGTAAATTTTCCATCACAACTCAGTATACACATATGTATATAACCAAAAGTTCGCCATACTTTACCCTTACAATGTGCAATGCACTCTGATATTTTCTATTGTGTCATTTTTTTAAAATTCTGGTTACAATTCAGCCCAGAAATAGAGCACACAACCTACAGAACACTAGCCTAGAGTAACAAGTATTATTCTTACTATATTTTTAAGTAATAAATTATTGCCTTTATGAGCTCTATGTTTTCCACCATATGGGTGATCCCTCCTCCAATACTGTCTTTTGTGTGTCCTTCAAAATAAATTATACCTTTAAGCCTTTTAATAAAATGTTATACTTCTTAGCATATTTCTTATATATACTAGTGAAGAGGAAACATGTTCCTCCTTATCTTGAGAGCTCTACTCATTATATGTTTGTGCTCAATTGTATAACAGCAATCACTGTGATGTGTTTCTAGAACTATTAACAGATTTAGAAATTTCTGATAATAACATAGTTGTTACTGTAAGATTTGTGGTTGCCTTGACTGCAAACACCAGCAGTATACTTTATTTCTGTTTAATGGCCATGGTTGGAACGCAAACTCTTCAGAAAGCCCAGAATGTGAGCATGCATTATACACTCTGACTTTTCTCAAAACTGAAGCAATTCAAGAAATTATGATACCACATTTTAAAGCAGAATTTAAGTATTAGAGCAGGAGGAAATGTCAGACATAAATTAGCCCAACTGTTTCCATCTACTGGGGGCAGAGGAAAAACAACCACCTTCCCTCAGCTTCCACTGTGTGTAGGCACTTTACCTGCATTATCACGTGGATTTTAATACTCAAAACACCACTGCAGAGTGGGCATTATACTTATTTTTAAGTTGAAGAAGGTGATAGTCAGATTAAATAATTTGCCCAGTCACACAACTAATGGCAGAGCCTGAGTACAAACCAAGCTCCAATTCCAAAACTCATGCTCCTTCCACTTCATGCTGCTTTTTCCCACATCACAGACAAGGGAACACCACCCAAAGGATGATGTGATGAAATCCAAGGTCATGGAGGTTTTCAGAGGCAACAGTATGATTATTTCCACTATACTGCCTCCCACTACCAACCTGAAGTTACGCTGTTTGTTCCATTCCTCTCCTCATGCTCAGGCACAAGAGCTGTTTTCCATTCTCTCAACCTCTAAAGAAATTCTACCTTTTTTCTGGTTTTCAATGAAAGTAGGCAGTGAGCATTTAAAATATTATCGAGTGTGTGTATGCTCAAAGTAAAAGACTGGGAAATCAGAAACAAGACATCATGAGAAAAATTGATGGCATCATTACATTTCCACCAAATTATTGACAGCTACCTAGAAGCTTAAAGAGTCTATGTCAATACTAGGTTTGAACTACCATAATTGTTCAGAGGGAATAAGTTTGTTCTACATGAAGCCGGAGGCTGAGCTAACTCTAGAGAAGGTAATCAATATAATAAGCTGAGGCTTTATCCACATACAAACTGATTTATTAGGAGGAGTCGGTGGAAGGTGCGAGGAGATTCAATTCAACCTTTTTCCCCCTCAGTGGGGAAGGAGAAGACAGGCAGTGGAAGAAGCATAGTGGTTAAGCACATGAGCACTGGAGTTAGCCTCACTAGATTCACAATCTGCTTAGCAGTTGTGTAACCTGGGGCAAATCACTAAATCTTGCTAAGCCTCAGTTCTTCATCTGTAAAATAAAAAGCACAGTGCCAGGCATGTAAGTTCTCAATAAATGATAGCTATTGTCATTATTAAATTGGCTGCACATAATCATGCTAGTTTCACAAATACTAACAACTAATATAACATTTCCATTTTAGTTCCTAAAACTCCTTGGGAATACAGTTGAAATACCAGTTAGTATCAAAGAGCTGACCTCTGATGAGAAATAACCAGCAACATTCCTTCTTGAACTTGCTTTTGTTAAAGATTACCCCTCTTGCAAATATTTTTATTGTATTATTCTACTATATCTTACTGGTATTGGCTGAAGGTTGTAACTTTATTTTTAATACGAAATTTATTCCCTTTGTAAAACTTGGATAGAACCACTAAGCAGTCCAGAGTCCAAGTCCTTCCAGACAAATGCTCCCCCTGCTGACTTTCTGTGCAGCTGCAGGGACATCTGAGGGCTAGACAAATTGAAGACATGAGAGTTGGGGGAATTATTACAGAGAAAATGGAAAGAACAGATGAACTTGAACCTGATAACTGTGTACAGATGTTTCCAAAGGTGTTACTCTCCTGTTAAGTTTTCAAGATATCAAGTACTTTGTTGAAGAGGGCAGGGGATCTGTCCAGATTAGTTGACATGTAGATCCTCCTTTAAAATGTGAAGTATGTGCAGAATAATAAAAGACATGAAGGATATAAAATAAATGAGATCAAAGACAATAGTAATTTGGGCTATGTTTTAAGCATACCATTTCCTCTGCTGATGTATGACCACTGTCTTTATCTTACTGCACATTCACTTCAAAGTAGTAGTGATGTGATAATAAATTAATGAGGTAATAGCAGAATTTTTATTACAACCATTTCATGGCTTTTCTGGCTAAAAGCTGTAGTTTTCAGTCTTTGGGACATGGTTACTTATTCCCATCAGAGAAGACTATAAGAACCAAAGATTGATTCTGCACATTTTAAGAAATCTGTCACAGACATGGCATTAAATGGAGTGTAGAAATGATGCATACTTTGGAAGAAAGAAGAGAAAAAGAGGAATGATAAAGAGTTTGTACAAAAGAGAAGCAGTTTTCAGTCCCAGCTCTTCATCTTGTAAAGCTAGTAAAGTGAAGATTATAAAATTTACTTACAAGATAAAGGTTATAGCACATAGCTCACTTTTATTATCATTTCAGAGGTCATAAAATACATTTTATTATTAACTCAGAAACTCTAGTTCTTTATTATTGCAGATAACAAGAGCATTGTATATTATTTGATGTACGTATTTTGCAGTGCTTTTATATGTCTGTTTTCCTCTTGTTGCTAATTTACTTTCATTAACTTCACGCCTCCTCTTACATTTCCTGAAAAGGTATGATACGCTTCTTATAATGCACTTTTATAAACACTAAATGTGCAGCATTTTACAGCCATTTCATTATGCTAACCTTGAAATCTGTCTTGTGCAACAAAACTATTTGAAATGAATGTTAAACATTTTGTAGCTGCATTAATGGAGGGAAAGATACTGGAAAATGACAGGTCTTTTTAACTCAACTATAAAGTCTTGTCTTATTTTAATAGATCCTTTATGAAATGTGATGGAATTGACCCATAAGTCACTTTTTATATAGCCTCCATGTGAAATGTGGGTTTAAGTGGCTATAGTTTCCCTAATGAGAAAAGGTAAATGTAAAAATGCCTATGGAGCTTCTTCCCTGTAGGTTCCTCTGCACTTTTTCTCAGTGAAAGGATTGAGGCACTTATGCTAAACAAGGGAATAAAGTGGTGGAAATTCCATCAAATCTTTTGTCTAAGCTACTACTGTTTTGAGGGGAGAATGTTGAATGCAAGCTTGTGCATTCTATACTGATTCCACTGAAGCTCCTTTTCTATCTCTGCTGAGGTATGCAGATACTGTTATGCCATTTCTATGTGGGTAATCACCCAAATTCTCCACGCTCATAGGTATATCATGATATTAACCACAAAATTGCCAAAGTCAATAACCATGTAGACAAGAGGCCACGAAAATGACCATTTTGCATTTAGGTTTATTTTCAGTCATGTCAACAACCAACAGCTGAGTCATTCAGATCAACCACATGATGATCTGAATCAGTACTAAAGTGGCCAAAATAACCAGATTATGATGTGCAGGCTTGATTTTAGATCAGACTGACACAGCCACAGTCCATTAGCCTCAATACAATGGCACAGTGTAATTTCCATAAATTACTGTATTTTTCTCCACATTGTCAAGTAGACAATGTATGAACTACCATTAGTATTCACAACAGCAAAATATACCTCTTTCCATAGCAAACTATGATTCTGGAATTACTCCAAAGTCAGTTTTCTCCTTGGTCTGGCAAAACTTCATCATTCCAAATAAAAATGACAGTCACAGTTCTGTCCCAAATGAACAACAGATAATAAACAATAATTATACAAATATGTTTGGTTTTCATGCTACTATATTTCTCAGCATTTGTAGAAAATTTGTACCTTCTATAACTTACACACCACTTTGGATTTTCTTATACAAAATACAGGTATTTTATATTACAAAAATGTGGGTATTTCTTTCCTAGTGTATAAGTTTAAATGTTTTATTTTCTATTCCTCCTCTCTGTGCCTCAGTTTCTTTATCTGTAAAATACCTCTGTTTGCTTATCTTTAAAATAGTACCTAACCATAGGGATAGAGAATTAAAATAGTTGGCACAGGTAAAGCAATTAGAACAGAGTCTGGCCCCCAAGAAGTGCTCAGTAAGTATTAGCTATAATTGTTATCATTTTTGTTCCTCTATTACTATGGATGTTTCTTTGGAGTGTTAATCTTTTATATAGCAAAATTATTTCTAGAGTCAGATCAGTTCAGAATAAATTAAATGTATGTAGCAACAATGAAGAAAGACTCTGAAAGGTATAAATGCATAATCAAAACACTCTGTATACTTTTAACATTCAGAAGTGTGACACATTCTTCTGTGATTCATCCAGATGTTTTTACTTCTGGTTAAAAGAGAAATGTTCCCAGATGAAATCCTGAGATAGTGTAACTGTTAGAAAAATCTGCTGCAAAGCAGATTTTCAAATTCAAAAAGCTAAAAGTGATCATGCTCAGGAAATAAATAAGGGTTGTCTTAGGAATCCAGGGACCAACAGGAACTGCAGATTTTAAAAAAATCAAGTCAGTTTGTTATAGTTAACCAATAATAAATATTTATCAAAATACCTGCCAAAATTATTCAATCAGAGTGTAGCATCTAAAACAACTGAGTTTTCCAGAGGCCAGAGAAAGGTTATCTTGGGACACAGGAATTTAAATTTGCTTCAAAGTGGTGAAATGCTGGTACAGACAGAGAAGAGCTTGATTTGCCGGCTCTCAGCCCAGAACTACCCTCTTCCCACAGAGCCTAGAGATATGCCAGGCTCCTACGCCTATTCTTGACTTTATGACAGAGTGGGTTCTCTTCCTGTGAGCTTTTCTGGGCATGGGAGAACATAGCATAACTAGGATGGAGCTCTGCCACACAGCAGAATTATCCTAAGGATGATGTGGCAATGTTTTATAAAACCTAGGGAGCAGATTTTCATTTCTGCAGACAGAGCCAGCCTTCAGCAACACTGTGAAAGAGATGAAGTTTCCTGAATACAAGCCATTACCCATCACTGAGCATTCAATTCCCTCACACTGTCCAATAACTTCCTATGGTCCCTGTCTCTGAGGAACACTCATGATGTAGGACCAAACTTGCAACGCTGTCTGCACCTCGAGAGTTTTATAAACTGCTGCTGCTTAGTCCCAACCCCCAGGGTTAGGATTTAATTGATCTTGGATGAAGCCTAGGCAAGGTTTTTTGTCTTTTTGTTTAGACATGTTTTGACTGAAGCTCCCTAGATGATATTGATATGCAGGCAGAACTGAGAATCACTGATGTAGAAGAACAATGTTTCTCGGTTTGGTCTGCAGACCACTTGCAGCAGAATCACCTGTGATGCTTAAGAAGTGCAGATTCTTGGGCATTCAGCTATTCTGAATCTGCATTTTAACAAACACCTCAGGTAACGTTGATGCACAGTAACATTTAAGAACAAAAATTTCACCTTATTAAAACTTACTTTCCCATTCCCTACTAACTGAATAAACAGTGGGTGCTGTTGAAGTAATGTGTTACGTTTTGACCAAGCCTCCTGAAAACAACACAGAGGGTGATTCCAACAGAATTTCTCCATCAGACCAGGAGGATGATTTTGTTTTCATTTTCTGTGCGTAGAGGTGGAGAGGGGTGTGGAGGAAGCAAGCCTTTTAATGCCTCTAGTCCGACTTACAGGTAGTTTCCTACTTCACTTGGAGTCTGCCTTGTGTGGTTAAGGCTTAGTTGTCAAAGGAGAAAGTTTCTAATCTCCTGGACCCCAACAGCTATTTATATGAAGATGATAATAAATATTATCGTCTAGCTCCTTGCCTCTTGGGTGATCAACTCCACAAAATGGCAATGTCTTTGTTAAATTTATTAAACTCAAAGTGAATAGCGCTCATTTTCCAGCACCTACCCATTTATCTTCAAGTGAGAAGAGGTTTTCGACTATGTTTCTCTCATGACATTACCTTATAGCAGTGGTTTTCAACCTTGGTTGTGCTTTGTAATCACGTGTGAGCTTTAAAAAATATAAATGTCTGCGTCCTACCTCCCAAGTTCTGATTTAATTGGTGGGCCTGGGCATGAGTTTTTTTTTTTAAGATTCTAGGTGATTTTAATGTGCAGCCAAGGCTGAAAACCACTTGCTTCTACAGGTGTGCCCAGCAAAGTTCACAGGAAGAGAACTCAGTAAGTTAAATTATTACCTATGGAAGCAGGAGATGGTAAAAATATATATATATATATATTCTTTCCTGTAATTAAAAGGAAAAATCCTGCTGGGAGTACACTTGCAGTCCCAGCTATTCAGGAGGCTGAAGCTGGAAGATAGCTAGAGCCCAGGAGTTCAAGTCCAGTCTGGGCAACATAGAGAGACCCCACCTCATTTTTTAAAAAGAAAATCCTGCTTTGAAACGTGTATAGGCCTGATGAGTATTATGCATGCACCATCATAATATGCCATCATGACATGGGGTATTGTTGTTAACATGTGACCTTTGTTTAATGTTTTAATTCCCTTACATCATCTATTTCCCTCCTTCATCAGCTATACTTAAGCCACTCCTCTTTCCAGAAATAAAGACAAGGATTTCTTAAACTTAGATCTGGCCCCTCTGGGTCTGGATTTGTTTTTGTTTTGTTTTATAGATCACTCTCCGGGCGCATTGTTGGAGGGGTTTGGTGGTTCTTCACCCTCATCATAATTTCTTCCTATACTGCCAATCTCGCTGCTTTCCTGACTGTGGAGAGGATGGTTTCTCCTATAGAGAGTGCTGAAGACTTAGCTAAACAGACTGAAATTGCATATGGGACCCTGGACTCTGGTTCAACAAAAGAATTTTTCAGAGTAAGTGCTTTGCAGTTAATTGAGCCTGCTGATTTTTATTTTATCATCTTCTCACAAAGGCAAGTTCACAGTGCTTTTAAGGGAGAGTTGGGAAAGAGTGGGAATGTTATCAAAGGAGAGCATCTTAAATACTGGGCTGCTTGGTTGGTGATCTACTTCATTGTCATTTAGAACCAAGACTTGAGTAAGACATAACAAGTTGCATGTCGAGGGCACTGAGTTTGGACTACCAGGTTTGAATCCCAACCCTGCCACAAAGTGATTGTTTGTCCTTGGGCAAGCCATTTAACTTCTACCAGCTTCAGGCCCCTCACTTGAATAATGAGGGGATTTAACTAAACAATATTTATTCTGCTTTCTAGCTTTTACAAAAGCAGTGTTTTTATGTCTCAGAGGTTCACAGAAGTTAGGCAATTGACTGTAAGACTCTGAGGAGTAATGGACTATAAGAAATTATATATTCTCTTTTAAATGTTGGTTGTCTATTGAGATGTATTACAATTGTATCAAGTATTTGTGTACATGGTGATAATTTCATTTTCAGGACAGCTGATAATTGTTTTAATGTCTTGGGTAGACTTATTCCCTCTGCTCCTCATAAGCAAAATCTTATTGGGGAAACAGTAAATTTTTCACTAGCAAAAGTTAATAAAGCTATGTAAAGTCTGTCAAGAGGAAAGATGAAAGGAGGAAATAACAGAAGGATAATACGAGGGACAAACCACTTTTACATAAACCATCAAGATCTTTGTTCTGTGGTAACAGGACTATTAAGGAAGAATACTAGTAGAGTTTTTAAGAACTAAAATGTTTTTTCAGTTACCCCAACAAGAAAAACATGCTGATTTGGATTAGAAAATGGACACATTCTATAATATTACTACTGCCTGCTACTGTAACCACAGTAACTAGTTGTAGCAATGATCCAGAAGCCACTTGGGTAGTAGGTGGAGTAGTTAGTCACTCTCTTCAACCAATAATCAAGTTATTCGATGACAGATATAATTGCTGATTTTTCCTCAAAGGCCCAGAGTAAACAGATGGTGGTTCTAAACCTGCTTTTTTAAATAATCAATAAGAAATAATTTCTACATGTATTGTCATGAGATTTGTCCAATTACTTCACAGTAAACCAGGAAGAGTGTGTTTCTTGACATTATAGCAATTAACCACAAACTGTTTTCACTCCCTGAAAGAGAATGTATTAGTCCTGGGACCCTTTCAAGAATTCTCATTGATTCAAAATATCCATATCTCACCTCTACCACCTGTTTACTGAGCAGATCATAATCCCCAACTGGGAAGAAGGGTCCAATGTTGGGAGCATCAAAATGACATGAAGACCCTCTGGAACTAATCTGGCCTTGACCCTCACAACTATGGCAGTCCCATAAGCTTATTTAGAAACAATTTCCTGCCCCCATGAAATCACATTTATCAGGGCTAGAAGCCAGGGATTTCCATCTGATGAGTAGTCAACACATAATCAGTTCCATGGAAATCTGGTTTGATATCAACCTTCAACAGAGCTTATGATCACCATCCCAATAGGCATGAAGTTTCTATATGAGGTAATTAACCACTTAGGCTATCAAGACACCAGAAGTTTCTATATGAAGTAATTAACCACTTTGGATATCAAGACACCAGAAGTTTCTATATGAAGTAATAAACCACTTAGGACATCAAGACACCAGACTTGGACCCTCAGATAAGAGATACTTGTTCCACTGGAAAGCATTTTTCTTTCAAAAACAATTAGAGATTAGAAAGTTAGAAAGTCCGGCATGAGGAGGTAACCGCTTGAGCTAACTCCGGGAGGCCGAGACGGGTGGATCAGGAGGTCAGGAGATCGAGACCATCCTGGCTAATACGGTGAAACCCCGACTCTACTAAAAAATACAAAAAACTAGCCGGGCAAAGTGGCGGGCGTCTGTGGTCCCAGCTACTCGGGAGGCTGAGGCAGGAGAATGGCGTAAACCCGGGAGGCGGAGCTTGCAGTGAGCTGAGATCCGGCCACCGCACTCCAGCCTGGGCGACAGAGCCAGACTCAGTCTCAAAAAAAAAAAAAAGAAAGAAAGTTGTGCTTTAAATGGTAATCAATAAATGGCATCAATCCCCATTAGACTTTCAAAGGCCATTCATCCATATTGCAGGCAAAAGGAGGCTCTCTGAAAAGATGAAGAGATTTATTAGCACAGAGGCAGAAAGTGTGACCAAATATTCATTGCCCCCATGCCCAGATCCCATCTCCCACTTATTTTGTGTCTTTCTCAAAAACTAGGAAAGCATCTACTAAATCATTCAATGATGATTTCATTAAAGGGCGTCATATTACCAGAGCTGATTTGAATCAACATTTAATTCTGAGCAAAGCTATTGCCACATTCTGATTGGTTTGTGGTTTCTAATGCTTATCAATTCCTAGCCAGTGAGTAATTTGTATGGAAATTGAGTTGTTTTGAAAATCTGATTAGACAGGGAACTGGATATTTCTAAGCATAAGGAAGTACAAATCATTTTCTAGTTCTGGCATGCCACTTTTTCTGTTTCCCCAAATGGTCACTGGTGGCATCATTAAGGACTTGGTGAGGTGGTTCTTCAGGGTAGCACACAAATGTTGATTATCTAAAAGTGGAACTATAAAAGCAGCATAGAAAAATCAACTTCTTTAACCTGCTTATACTGAAAATGTTATCTAGACCCAACAAAGGCTACCCTTGATATTCGTACAATACAGGGTTGTGGGGCCGGCGGCCAATTGGTCTCCAAGCCATTTAAATCCAATGGGGCAAAGATGCCAGCCAGCAAGAGCACATCATCCTTTATTTAGGGACTTGACTGCCACAGTCATGTCACTTCCCCTTCAATCTTCAGTGACGTCAAGTCATAAAGGCAATTTTAAAAACTAACTTCTGGCTGGGTGTAGTGGCTCACGCCTGTAGTCCCAGCACTTTGGGAGGCCGAGGCTGGCGGATCACGAGGTCAGGAGATTGAGACCAGCCTGGCCAACATGGTGAAACCCCATCTCTACTAAAAATACAAAAATTAGCTGGGTGTGGTGGTGCATGCCTATAATTCCAGCTACTCGGGAGGCTGAGGCAGGAGAATCGCTTGAACCAGGGAATCAGAGGTTGCAGTGAGCCAAGATCGTGCCACAGCACTACAGCCTGGTGACAGAGTGAGATTCCATCTCAAAAACAACAAACAAAAAAAAATAGTAACTCACATACACACACACACACACACACACGCACACACACACACACATTGGGCATCTCTGATAGCCTGCCTTATGAACTTCAGAGGATGAAACAAGATTACACGCAACATTTACAAACATAATATGAACTCATTTCTTCCCAAGCTCACTCTATACTAATACTACGGGGACCAAATTGTAATAACATAAGACAGCCTGGGGCCAGCCCTCTAGTCCTTCCACTAAGAGATAGGAAGAAATAAAATAAAATTCTTTTCTAATTGCCCTGCAGACATTTTTACTTGTCCTGAGTAAGGCTGCCATTAAAATGATGGTATTTTTAAGTGATTCATTTGTTTCTCTCATTTTCTGAGCTTTCCCTAGCTGTCATCTTACAATCCCATAATCAGTGGAACAGAGGGACCTCTTCCATCAGGAAAGGCAGGGAGCAAAATGCATGCTGCTAGAAGAGACATCTGGAATATTACTATTAACTCTCTTGATTTGAAAACTGATTTCCTTAGACAGCAGCTCTAAGGAAAGCTCTTGGGATATAACCATATATCTCAACCAGAGGTAGAAGCACACATGCCAAAAACACAAGTGGACGGCTTTATTGTTGTTGCCCAGAGAAATGCTACAATGATTTGGAAAGCTGCACTGAAATGATCATTCTCCACTAGGTTTTGGAAATTTAACCTGATACAGATTCATGTTAAAAGGTGGAACTGGAAGAAAAAGTAATTCCAAAGTTCTCTCTGCCTGCAGACCTTTAAAAGTATTAGAAAATAACTAGGATGCTGGATTTCTGTTTTGTGAAAATTGATATTAATATTTTATTAAGATGCATTCAAATAATTATTTATACATTTATATGCATAAACACCCAAAACAGTTTATACATGGAATCATATAACACAGTATTCTCTTGCCATTATTTGTTTGTTTTTTAAAACTCAAATAAGTATAGATTCACTTCTTTTTTTACTTCATAGTATTTAACTTTACTTCAACTCTATTATTTCCTTTATCAATTTCCTCTTGATAAATGTTTAACCTTTTGAAAATATCTTGGTGTTGTTAATCGTGGTTCAATAAACATTATTTTCCATTGATGTAATAGAATTATTTTAAAATGTTTTTAAATATTTATCCTTCAGTTAAATCCCTTAAAGTACTTAGCCTGTGATGTGACATAAGCCATGTAATGCCCAGCTGCAGACAAAGCTGGCTTAACAAAGTTACAGAATGTAGTAGGCACCTGGCTAAGGAAAATTCTACCCCACAAAATATTTTGCCCCCAATAGGCACTTTAACAGGAATCACATTTTTCCCCTTTTTACATTAAATGTCTCATGGTGGAAGAAGGGGAGACGTTTGTTCTAAAGTTAATCCTAATGGAAAAGTTAAAGGTCCAATATTTTATTTATACCATAATGGACAATTTTTCTTTCTCATTTGTTGAACTTTATGCAAGGCTCTTCTGTTTATCTGGGCACAACTCCAGAGGCCTTCTTTCTTATTCACACCTGAGTGAATGGCCCTGACAGGTCGTGTATAACCTGTGATATGCCTGTGCATGTACCTGTGTGCGTAGGCTGCTGAGGCCGTGGTATTTGGTTTAGTTTGTTTCTTGCTTTGCCGCTTCTTGGTTTCATGATTCTCTGAAAGAACACAAGGCAGAAAAACCCCAGAGAGATATTTCAGAGTTTCAGAACAGTACCAATGAAGACACTAGTCACAATGAAGTTTACAAAAGTTACATATAAGAGAACAAAGACTTCTTTTATCATTTAGACAGAGTTGGTTTGACAAAGGTTTTCACCAAATCACATCAACAATAAGAAACTAAACTTGCTGACTCAGCCTATTGCACTAACCACTAAACTCAGCTTCCTCCCTTACCTACCAGGGCAGAAACATGGGGGAAAATGCCACCCTTTCTGAAACAAGCAAACTTTTGGAAAATGGCCAGGTCTGGAGGCTGACTTGTATAGTGCATTCTTTTATGAGATGTATACCACACCCAGAAACCTTGCAGAAATCATCATAACAGAGATGAGATAATCTCAAAACTTTCGGATTTTATGTGGAGATCATTTACCATGCTGGTAGAAGGTTTTATGAGAGCTTAACTGCTCTCTTCTGGAAATAGGCAGTAATTCTAGAATCCCAAAAAATTTAAATCCATGTCAATTTGATATGTTTGGACAGTTGATGGGGAAATGGTACTGTTTTAATTCCATGTATATAGGGCATAAAGATACATATTAAAATAAGAAATAAGGCACCAGACCAGAATGAGGCACCATAATGTCAATGAAGGCAATAAGTTCAAAGGATAATTTTATAAAACTGTCATTAGAGTATTTGCCAAGGAGAGAGTTACATTATCTCTATCGTATCTCTTATTTCACTATATCAGAGCCTGCATAACTACAGTGATTATTTTAGGACTTAAGACAAATACTTTATTTATTCTAAGAACGTACTGATATACAACTTATATATCACATATAAGAAGTCAATTGTCTCTTTTTGTATTAGTTTTGATCAGTTAGCTGATGAGGTCTTTGAGTCTTACCCCAATGCCAGATGCCAGATTTCTTTTCCAGATATTTGGCCATATCCCCATTACAGATAGTTTGGGGGATAAAAGGAATTCTTTTTAAAAAATGAAGTGTTTAACATTAATTTAAACCTCTTTAAGAAAGTAAATATAAAAGAAGAGGAGTAGAGAGAGTGGCAACTTGCTCCAGTGCCCTAGGCAAGGCAGAAGAATTGAACTTTATTAGGAGACCACAAGGGGACTGTCCTATCTTGTGAGTTACAGGCGTTGTAAGCCCTGTGAAGCACAGCTGAATTACTCATGAAGAATATTTTGTCTCAATACAAGACTCTTTGATTATTGTCTTTGTCATTATAATTTTTAATTTTTTTAAGCACAGGCAGCAAAAGGAGGGGTTCTGCCATGCTGATTTGAAAAGTAGTCCCTGCTAATAGCATTTAGATTCTGCTTCCACATTCACAACCACACACACACACAAAGCATTTTCAACTGGGTCTACATTTCTTCAATATTTATTGGTTATCTATAACGGGGCTTTTGAAGTATATGCAGGAAGGGAAAAAAATCTTTCCACAAGTGCACCTATGCAGAGTATGCTGACATTTTGACATAATCTGGAAAATCAACCATTAATCTTTAAGCTTTATTATAACTGAGCTATGTACGCAACAGACCTCCCTGACAACTTAATCCATCCCCTTGCCTTAGGAAACATATCAAAATGTAAAAATCTTTTGTTAAAAATTTTTCTCACCAAACACCATGGTGAATTTAAGATCTTAACAGACAATATACCTGGAAAACTACAGCCAAATTTTATTTGTTTGAAGACACATATAATGTGACGAAATGTTTGAGGACACAGCCAAACCATGCACTAGGGGAACACATAACAGCAACAGCAACAGATGAGTTAATACTAAGGGTAGCAGGTCAGGAACATCTGCTTTACATACTACTTGGCAGTTTTAAAAAAAGAAAACTTTCAATTTTGACATGGCTGTTTTGATGCTTATTTTTTTTAAAGTCTTACTTTCCTATGTTATATAATATACAGCAAGAACCATAGACCTTATAGGTCAAGACTGGAGATAGAGCAACAGCCACAAGAGAGGATGCTGAGGCCAGGCCAAAAAGGCCTCTGGAAAAGGGAAAGATGCAATGAGACCACCGTTAGCTTTTCCCAGCAGCTAGGAATCTGTGACTCCATAGCTCTTCCTTTCAGGCAAGTCTCAGGCTGTCTGGAAAGGACAATCTCCAAAAAAGTAGAGGTTGACCTGACAACTGTGCACACAACTGAAAACACATCTAATATCTGCTTCCAAGAGAAAGGAAAACATTTAGCAATAAAGACAAGCTAATAATATGCCTGATATTCCATTGTTTATTCAGCAGTCTTTCAGTAACTTTTGAGCCAAGCTTCATGCTAAGCACTGACGATCATACATCTTATAAACAAAATTAAATTCCTCTCTTTTGCCAAAGTACCTGAAAATACCTAGACAGGCTTTTTCACCATGTTTGGAGATAGATTAACTTAAAATCTGGGTATCTCACATAGCTAGATGATTTTCCCTCCAGGGAAGCTGATAGTGTTTATTTCTATGGAGCTACTTCCCAGCATGGGCCAATCTATGGGTATGCTCCATGACGACTTAGCAGCAGGGTTAATGATTCCCTGTAACCTCAGTAGGAAGATCAGCTAGTTTATGAATAAAATAGAAATGGCCTCTGCCTTCTTGGAGCTCACAATCTAGTGGACCATTAATTTTCAACACACATTCACATACATTACCACATAATCCACACAACAATCCTGGGGCAGCCAGAACAAGTACCATTACACCTGTTTCATAGAGGAGACAAATGAAGTACATGACATTGTGATTTGCTGAACGCCACTCAGCTCAATGGAGAAAAGGCAGCACCAGGATCCTGCTGCTCTGAGTCTCTAATGCAGCACATGTTAAGGCATCTGTATCATCTACTGGTTGATCTATGTTTTTATTCCCCTTTATGGATCAATTAGAAAAGGAAATCTATGCCTACTTTTAAAAGACATTTCCCATGCTCTGACACCTTCAAAGGGTTCTAAGATAAGAAGGCAAAGAAAGACATCTATAAAGCTAGAGTGAATGCCATAAATGCAGCAAACCTCTATTATTACACGGCTTGTTATAGTTTCTGACATGCTAAGGGTTATGTCATGTGTGTGGATGAAACTAGAAAGAACAAGAGAAAGATGAAAATTGTTTCTAGTTCCACATCCACTGATGACTTTCTTGTTTTTCTTTGGGTAAAGAATATTTGATCTCAGTTTCTTCATTTATCAGGGAGAATATTCCTTGCTCTACTGTCCTTATGGGGTTGGTGAGAGGCTAATATCACAAAAGCTCGTTAAAAGTATGAAGGTGTCTACAAATCCCAAGAAACATTAGGAAAAGGGCCCAGCAATAGAGCAATTAAAACCTAAAGACTCAAGGGGAGGGAGAGCATCAGGATAAATAGCTAATGCATGCAGGGTTTAATACTTAGGTGATGGGTTGATAGGTGCAGCAAACCACCATGGCACACGTTTACCTATGTAATAAACCTGCACGTCCTGCATATGTATCCTGGAACTTAAATAAAATAAAATAAACCTAAAGACTCTCCAGACACAGCTCTGTAGAAATGTGAGGGGTACTTCACAAAAATAAAATAAGATAATCTCTCTGCTTTCTTGATGGAAGAGATGTGTTTGTTTTCTTTTTCTGGCTTTGGGAAGAGAAAGAAAGCTCATTCAGTATTTTCCCCTTCCTGCTGATCCCACTTCTACCCTTAATTATAAAATATTACTATTGTGCTCATCTCCTAGTTGATCCATCTTTAGCTATTCCTTTGTGGCCTGCAGATTCAACAACTTCAATATACACAATTTAGAGCTGCCCTTGAAGACCATCTAGAAACTTTAGGTGCTTGCAAGGTGGCATGCCGGCCATCTGCCCAAAGTAACCAACCATATGGATTTCATTAAACTATCTCCATTAGTCCTCCAAGGTAACCTACTTGTTTATGAGAGCGTTTCACAGCCCAGAAAGCCTAAGGGGGTTAAGTCTCCATTCTTTCTGAGGCTGCCAGCTCTCACAGACAGCATCAGGGTAATTAACATCACACAAGACCCCCAGATCTTTGTGAGAACTCTGAAACTGTTTCCTAGAAAAACTCATCTAAGGATCTCACTTTCTTTTCTTATCTGACACAGTCAAATCATCTAATAGCCTTCCAGTTAAAGGAATGAGGCCCATCTGTTCAATTAGATTTTACTTGAGTTCACCTGGCAAGCCTGTGTAGGTTAATTATTTGCAGTCCTCCATCATGCAGAAGCCTAAAAACTTGACTGTAAGGATCAAGTAAAATTTCGACTTACGAAAACTCAACTAACAAGGACAATTAACTAGAATGCTTGGTTGCACTCCACTTTTGAAAGGAAAAGGCAACTTAGACACACAAAACGTTGATAAGAATTTTTTCCCAAAAAGCCTACTAGATTATGTCCTGCAGTCAGATTCATTCTAGTCTTCAACATCATTCACATTTTGGTCAGAGAGTAAATGTATTGAATGTTTATCATAGCAATTTAGGCACCAGGTATACAGTACAGGAAACATGACAGAATCCTTACCTTCAAAGAGCTTGCATTCTGTTGGAAGGAGACAAACCATAAATACATTAAAACAATAGATGTATAGAATAATTCCAGGTACTGATAGGTGCTCCAGGATGCAATGATAAAGAATGACTTAGGGTTAGAAAAATATTTTAAACTGGGAACTCGGGTTGGAGGGAGGGTTTAGGGAAAGCCACGTTAGGGAGGTAACATTTTCTTAGAGATCTAAATGATAAGAAGAGGTAGCTATGTGAAAATCTGATGGAAAAGTATTCCAAACAAAAGTCATGCTAAGTACAAAGGTCCTGGGGCAGAAACAATCCTGGAATGTTTAAAGGAAGGAAGATAACCACTGTGGCTGAAGAATAGTAGCCTACATTAGAATCATAGTGATGGAGATTGTGTGAAGGGCTCAGATTTACGATTCATTTTGGAGGTAGAGTCACAGAATTTGCTGATGGATTGGACAACATTTATGAGCAAAAGGAAAGAGCCAAGGATGACTCTCAGATTTTGGGCCTACATCCCTTTTCAGTAATCACTAATGAAATCTATAGTCATGAGGGCTGAAAAGGTATACTAGGACTGGTTAAGAAATTTTCCAAAGCGTCGGAGAATGTTAGCTGTCTGAAGGGAAGATTGTCTCTGTTATAACTGTTTTAAACAGATCTATTGAGATATAATTCATATATCACACAATTCATCCATTTAAAGAGGGTATAATGGTTTTTGTTATATCACATTGTTAGTTTTTTTAAGTTGTGATAAAATATATTTGACAAAATTTGCCATTTTAACCACTTTTAACCACACAATTCAGTGGCATTAATTGCATTCACAATGTTATGCAACCATCATCACTATTTCCAAAATATTTTCATCACTTCAAATAGAAACTCTATAACCATTAATCAACTTCTCATTCCCTCTCCTCCCAGCCCCTGGTAACTTTTAATCTATTTCCTGTCTCTATGAATCCACCTATCCAAGTACCTCATATAAATGGAACAATATGTCCTTTTGTGTCTGGCATATTTCACTTAGCATAATGTCTTCAAGCTTTGTACATGTTATAGAGCTTCATTCCCTTTTAAAGGCTGAATAATATTCCATTGTATGTATATGCCACATTTTGCTTATCTATTCATCTGTTGATGAATACATGACTATTTGTGAATAATGCTGCTATGAACATTGGCATACAAACATCTGTTCAAATCCCTGCTTTCAATTCTTTGGATATATACCTAGGAGTAAAATTGCTGGATCATATGTCAATTCTATGTTTATCTGTCATAACTTTTTTTTCAAGACAGAGTCTTGCTCTGTCACCCAAGCTGGAGTGCAGTGGCATAATCTCAGCTCACTGCAACCTCCGCCTCCTGGGTTCAAGCAATTCTCCTGCCTCGGCCTCCCTAGTAGCTGAGATTGCAGGCTCATGCCACCAAGCCTGGCTAATTTTCATATTTTTAGTAGAGATGGGTTTTTACCATGTTGGCCAGGCTGGTCTTGAACCACTGACCTCGCGATTTGCCTGCCTCGACCTCCCAAAGTGCTGGGATTACAGGCATGAGTCACCACACCTGACCTGCTATAACGTTCTAAAAGTCTATTTTGAAATAAAATAGATGAGGGCATCTTCTCTTCTGTTTTCTTCTCATTCCTGCTTAAACAATCTCAATCTTGAGGCAATAGTTGTTTCTGCTTTAGTAGGAAGAGGGATGCTGGATAACTGGTGTGGGGGGCAGATCTGTAGTTAATATCACGAAGTTTCATCTTGATATTATGAGTGAAGTTGAGGAGGAGGTATATGTATGTATGCACGTGTCAAAAAAGATCTAAAGTCTTGTTTACACCACACATTTATACAAAGCCTTGGCTATTTTAGTTAATGGCCCCAGCTTTTAGCAAAAACTTAGGGAAGCATGCTTCCTTTTTCTGTGTTTGGGTTGCAACTCTGGTGCCTCAGCAGGATTGCTCTAGCATGCAGGCAACAGATGATAAAAATGGAACTCATTATCCTCCCTCTGTTCTAACTGGTTTAGAATGTTACCTGTTGGAAGAGAGGGGCTTGGATAGAGATAATCTGTTGCATTTCTCTCCAGTTCTGATTGCAGGAATCTATCTGTAAGCCGCCCTCAAAATTGATCTTCTGTCTGTATACTCTATGGTGACCTAATGAAGATGTCGCTGAAGGTGGTTATCTTCTATGCCTAGAGAAATCTGAATTCCAGAACTGAGTCTTAATTCCCAGTTTTATCAAAATTCTTATGTGTTCATATCCTGATTTATTTGACTCTTAACTTTACTTCCTCTGAGTCTGGTCTGGGTTACAGACTATTATTTTTATGAGAAATATTTTATTTTGTTTTTTTAAAACTAAGGTATGTTACAAATAAAACTTACATATCTTGTCATTCTTGGCAATATGAATCCACCTTGAGGTCACTATGCTAAGAGAAATAAGTCAGGTATTGAATGAATTATCTAATACCTAAATTTAATAAGCAAAAATAGTCTGTTATCTCTGTTAGGGGTATGCTTGTTACACTCAACTCGTATTCCTGTTCTTTTTTTTTTTTTAATTTTCATTTTAGGTTCGTGAAGGTTTGTTATATAGGTAAATTTGTGTCAAAGGGGTTCGTTGTATAGATTATTTCATCACCCAGGTATTAAGTACAGTACCCAATAGTTATTTTTTCTCCTCTCCTCTTCCTCTTCCAACCTTTCATCCTCAAGTAGACCCCAGTGCCTCTTGTTCTCCTGTATGTGTTCATGTGTGCTGATCATTTAGCTCCCACTTATAAGTGGGAATATGTGGTATTTGGTTTTCTGTTCCTGCATCAGTTTGCTAAGGATAATAGCCTCCAGCTCCATCCATATTCCCACAAAAGACATGATCTCGTTCTTTTTTATGGCTGCATAGCATTCCATTGTGTATCTGTACCACATTTTCTTTATCCAATTGGTCATTGATGGGCATTTAAGTTGATTCCATGCCTTCGCTATTGTGAATAGTGCTGCAGTGAACATTCATGTTCATGTGTCTTTATGGTAGAATGATTTATATTCCTCTGGGTATATACCCAGTAATGGGATTGTGGAGTCAAATGGTAGTTCTGCTTTTAGCTCTTTAAGGAATTGCTACACTGCTTTCCATATGGTTGAACTAATTTACACTCCCAACAACAGTGTGTAAGTGTTCCCTTTTCTCTGCAACCTCACCAGCATCTACTATTTTTTGACTTTTTAATAACAGTCATTCTGACTGGTGTGAGATGGTATCTCATTGTGGTTTTGATTTGCATTTCTCTATCAGTGATGTTGTGCTTTCTTTCATAGGCTTGTTGGCTGCATATATGTCTTCTTTGGAAAAGTGTCTTTTCATGGACTTTGCCCACTTTTTAATAGGGTTATTTTTCTCTTGTAAATTTGTTTAAGTGCCTTACAGATGCTAAGTATTAGACCTTTGTCAGATGAATACTTTAGAAATATTTTCTTCCATTCTGTAAGTTGTCTGTTTGTTGACAGTTTCTTGTGCTGTGCAGAAACTCTTCAGTTTAATTAGATCCTATTTGTCAATTTTTGCTTTTGTTGTGATTGCTTTTGGTGTGTTTGTCACAAAATCTTTGCCTGCTCCTATGTCCAGGATGGTGTTGCCTAGGTTGTCTATCAGAGTTTTTATAGTTTTGGATTTCACATTTAACAGACTATTTCTTGTATCAGTCGGTAACACGATTTTCCAACCCACTGAGTAAAGAAGTCTGCCCTAGACACTCTGGGAATAAAGGAAATGCCATTCATACCCCTGAGTCCAATATGCAGAAAATAAACAAGTCAGGTGATTTCATCAGGGATGGTTTCTAAAAAAGAGGGCAATTTAAAATTATTTGGAGAGAGAAAAGAATTCAAAAATAGTTCAAGGGGGATGTGAGAATATTTTTGTGGTCAAGAAAAAAAAAAAAAAAACAATGAACAATAAGACCATGGCTTTATATCACATTAAACCATGGCCACTATTGACTGAGGTAGTTTTCTCTAGTGTTCACATTAAGATTTGTTTGTGAGAAATAGCATATGTATACATGTTTGGGGGAGAGAGATTTAGGCGAGATAAAAAAATTAGTTTCTGAGAAAGAAATTATTGTTTTGGAACAACTGTATCGCAGTAGAAATCAATATATAGATTGCCAAGGGTAAATTTGGAATCATTCCTAGAGACCAAGGTGCTCTGGACATGGTCTTATTTTTAATTTTAAAACTCACATTTTGCATGTGAATGTGAGGTTCATTAAAAATGTGCTCTCCAAAGAATACTTTGCTTTCCTTTAAATGAGTTTGAGGAATCAATGTTGAAAAACAAAATCCATCTACACTTTTGGCATACGATATCAAATGAAAGAAGATTTTATAGCAAATCTTTCATATTTAAAAACAACCTCATTACATTAGACATTGTTTTAGATAAAATAAACAGCCCCTTTCCTGAACATGCTAGTATGAATAAGATAATCATAAAAAGAGTCAAATTAAAGCCCCTTTGCCAAGAAGTTTGAAGTTTGATTTCCAAATGTTTTATTCACCACCTTCCTCTGAACAGACACACACACACACACACACACACAATTGAGTAATTATGATTAGCATATTATTGAAGTTTATTATATATGAACGTCAGAGAGAATAAACTGCCCCACCAGCCAGATTCTTAAGAACACTTTTGCTCCATTTTCTTAGCCTGGGATTTCAGCCAATTGTACAAACAGGAAGGTCGGGAACACCATGGTCAATAACTGAGGAAAAATATAAATAAATTCAAGGAGGCTTGGATAAATTCATACAATACGGATATGTGGAAAGTTGTTAAAGTTAAGGGACAGGTGCTTGAAGCACATTTCCACTTATAGAGTTGACATCCAGAAGACAACCATGGCTTCCCATAGTCCATAGTCCTGTCTTAAAACTTTCTTATCTGAAACTACCCAAAGAGCAGACCTACAGGGACAGGACTATAATTTTTTACAAGATTGTTTACAAACACAATTGTTTCTCAGTTTGCAAGAATTGAGACTATTTAACCTGAAGAAGATATGTAGCAGCAGAATATATCATAATTGTCTTCAAAAATTTGAAGGGTAGACATTTTAAAGATGGACTGGACTGTTCCGTGGGGCCCCAAGAGACAGAACAAAGATCAAAGAGTGGATATTACAGGGATAGAGATTTTAGATCAATGTAAAAAGAACATTCTAATATAGCAATCCACAGATAAAATGAGCTATATTCATAGATAGTGAGGTGTTCATCATTGAAGGGATTCAAGAATAGGCCACTTATCAGAGATGTTGAATAGAGGACTCAGTAATCTGATGAATGACTGTACTCAACCAGTGTTTTCCAACACTGTGTATATAAAGTCATTTGGGGAACTATTTTAAAACATAGACTACTGGGTCTCATGCCCCACCTCAAGATGCTAATTCCATGCATTCCAATAATCTGTGCTTTTAAAGCAGCTTCCTAAGAGATTAAAACACAGGTAACCAAGAGCCACTCTTTGAGGAATATTTGACGATTTTCTGCTTTGTTTTTTTTTTTTTTTTTCTTTTTTCCTATGCAAAGGATGCAGAGGGCAGGTTGGTGCCTGTGGTGCAGAGAGAAGCCTGAGTAGAAGTAGCTGGGGCCTGTCTGACATGAAGTGGTGTCTTAAGAGTGATCACAGCTGACTGGCTGAGGTCGAGCCGCCAGTTCTGTGTGTTCCTGTCAGGGATGGAGAGAAAGGAAAAACTTTTCCTCTAATCAACAGGGACCAATAGGAGATAATTGTTTCAGGGGCTGGAATCTGAGGTCGAATTGGCACTGTTGCATTGATGCTTTGCCAAAGGTTTAGGGAGCCCCAAATGAAGACCTCTACAGGGAAGCTCAAGTAATGGTATCTGGCTGAAGACTATGAACAATAAAACACCGTGAAAACTAAAAGTAAGAGCAAAATTAAACTGCAAAGAGAGAAATCATGGCCAAAAGCCTTGAAAGGTTTACAATTTTAACCTTCTACTCCTCTGATCCAGATAATGCCCTTCCTTTTCCACTGCCCATTTACTAGGTGAGTCTTGGGTGACCAGGACTGTTGTATTCATGTCTTTATGGATCCTTCAGAGAGCCCCCCGATTCCTATCCTAGAGGACGGCAGGTGGCCAGGTCCAAGTGCTGGTTATCAGTGGAGATCTTCAATTAGTATGACCTAGGTAAAGACTGTGGGTAAAAGGAACTTCTTAGAAAAATATGGAGCAGATGACAAAGATAGATCAGTACCCTGGAAACTCCTACTCTTTGGAGAGAAGCTCTCTCCTACTTTCCTTGACCCCACCCTTACTTCCTTTTCTCTTTCCTTCCTTTACCTGCGGGTCTTGGGTAGTCAGGACTGTTATGTTAGTGTCTGTACAGAGGCATCAGGGAAACTCCCCACAAGTACCCCTACCTGATAGAATTTAGATGACTATCCATAGATATTAGTCAGCATGGGAAACTAAAAGCCACAGAACCTGGAAAGAAGTAGGGACATAAGCAACTTCATAAAAAGAAAGAAGAAAATAGAGTAGAGGAGCAGACTGGACAGGAGCTTGGCAACTCATGCCAACCTAAAGAAGCTGTCCCACTGGCCCTTTCTGAGACCTAAGAGTCTCAGGTGATGAGGACATCTATGTTGGTATTTTTACAGAGGCTTTAGGATGGACAAAAAGAAGAGCTGGCTTTGACATGGGCAAGTTCATTAAAGTATGGTTGGAAGCTATGGGCAAGAGAAATGTCCTTAAAAATGAAAAGGGACAGAATGAGAGTTTGCACCAAGAGCTTTGAAATCTTAGCTTTTAGCCAAAGATCTCTCCTACTATCATGTTATCCCTCCTCCCCCTCCTTCCTTCTTTGTCCTTACACCTGCCTTTTATGATGAGGCAGCTCTACTATGTGACTGCATTTTGGAGGCTTCAGGGAGCCTCCTGCCTCCAAGTTCCCAACCTAGAGGACTGTAGCTGGGAGACATAAACCTGGTTGCCAGGAAGAGCTCAAAATTAGGAGGATGTAAATGTTATCAGGAAGAGAAACAGATTTTAAAACTGATACAGAAGGGAAAGAACCAGGAGCCAGGAAATTCCTGTAGCCAGAAGTACATCCGAAATGCACAACTCCTTATTCCTTACTCGCTTTCTCTTTGCCTATTTGATCTGCTGGGTGTGGGCACTGGGTAATCAATGCAGTTGCATTCATTTACAAAGGCACTGAGGAGACCAGGAGTCCTACCTTCCCCACATAGAAGACTTGTGGGTGGACAGCCCCAAGTGACACAATGGCAGGGTGAAGCCTCCTGGGAGTAAGCGGAGGTGATATGTGAGGAGAATATGAGCTGCATACCCTCCTTTAGTATCTTTACCAGGGAGGGTTAGTGAGGGCACATCTTTAAGAAAAGAGTGGTATGGTGGTACCCAGACTGAAGTGCTAGCTCTTAGGCCTAAAAGAAAGAAGTAGGATTTCTGTAATCCTTTCTGCCTCCCTCCCTTCCTCCCTCCCTTTTGTTAATTCTACATTGCCATTGCCATTTTAAACTGCTATGGGTATTAGGCAAACAGAAGTGTGATCATAATCAAAGGCACCCACCCATGGAGTGGGCATAAGGTATCTGTTGAATACAGGCACCAGGGTGGCAATAGGAGAGTTCCAATTCTCAAGCAGGAGAGAAATGCTTTCCAGCCCAGAGGCCAGATTGCCCAGCCTTGATCTACATCAGCAGTTGGGCACAGTTGATCAATTTTCTAATCAGTGCAGCCTTTGCTGATTAAGGTTATACTGTGGACATTGCTCAGCTTCATACGTGGTTAAGCTGGACCTGTTAACAAGGTACATAGAGTATTTCCACCACAAATTATTTGGATATCTGATGGATATTTAAGAGGAACCATTCCTTCTTTCTAACTTTCTTTGGAAGTGTCATCATCTCCCAAACATATGGATCCTGGCTACTGCCGAAAAGAGAACTCTGCCCTCTCCCTCACTGGAAAGTAACTTCTCCGTCTTTTATGAAGACCAGATCAGTTTTTATAAAGCTAGAGTTCAATCTTTTTTCACTCTTTTCTACTAGGACCCTTGCTATTACCATGGATACCTATTTTGTCCCTTGACACTTTGGAGATACAGTACAGTATTCATTGTACCAGGATCTCCCACCTTGAAGCTCTTTTTACTGGTTTTGTTGTTGTTGTTGTTGTTTGTTTGTTTGTTTTGTCTTCCAGGCAATTTCCAGGCTTGCCTATCTTCCAGACCAAAGATTACCAAAAACTAGTTAAAAATATTTGGTATCTTTAAGGCTTTCCCTTTCTTCCAAAATCTTTGACTATACAACGCAGCCGGACCCTACCTTAAGTAATCCATTAACCAGACAATTCACAACTGATGAAAGCAATAAATAGTAATTACTCACATTGGAAACATAATCTTCTCTAGAAAACAGAGATCCCTTAGTGCATTTGGGTGCTAACAGATCACTACTTGTCAGAGAAACCTAGGAGGAAGGCTTTCAGAAATAAACATAAAACAGCCTATGTATCAATAGAAAAATAAAATTTGATTTTCAAAAATGAATCTAATTTATGGCACAGCTTTTTCCTAGGAATTCCTCTGTTATATAATGGAAGACATACTCTTTTCTAGGCAAAGCAGCACAAATCGGGGAAAGAAATATTTAAAGATGTTGGAAAACTTACTTGCCTATGTTGAAGCAATCTCTGTAGGTATGGTTACATCATTCTAGAAGTCTGGTAGTCAATCTCGGCGTCTCCTTTACACACACTGGTCATTTTTCAATACTTTTGGATCCATGTCTTCCTAATGCTGGACTAAATATTCAGCATGTACCATGTTGCTAAAACACAAACAATGAGAAAACTAAATGTCCTGTATTCCTTGATTTTGAGTTTAAATTTGTAGCGTTAATATTGCATTAATAACCTATTTTGCATATCTGTTTGATTGTACCATCTTAAACATTCATTTAAACCTAGGGAGGTCAGCATGACTCCTACCTGCTTCTCACTAATAACATACTTTTCAGCGAGTAGATAATGAGTGACCTGGATAGAAATCAGTGGAAATGTAGATTGCCATCAGGTGTAGAAACAGGCAGGCAATCCACTTTCTCCACAACACTCACAAGCAGTTTTGAGGCTGAAGGTAGAGAAAGCAAGCCTCAAAGAGGGACGACTGTCTAGGAAGGCTCTTAATAAAATATTCTGTTGTCTTTACATGTGGGAGTATGACGGAAAAGTCATCCTAATGGAAATTAAATCTTGCAAGTGACTTTAAAAATCTTGGGTT
This sequence comes from Theropithecus gelada, assembly GCF_003255815.1. Classification (NCBI taxonomy): domain Eukaryota; kingdom Metazoa; phylum Chordata; class Mammalia; order Primates; family Cercopithecidae; genus Theropithecus; species Theropithecus gelada. The sequence continues at coordinate 120,965,278 of NC_037689.1, forward strand.
AATAGAAATAAAGGATTTAATTATGGAGGAAAAAAACGGATAACTCTTGGCTAATGATTATCCTAATGGGTTACAGGTCTGAATAAGCATTCCTTAGTTTGTTGAATTAACTACTGTTAGTGGCACACAGGTAAGGATAGGGGTGGGAAGTAGTGGGCAGTCAAAGGTCTGCCGTTGATTGATCAGAGCTGGGCTAGAAGGCAATCAGGTGAGTCTTAAAGGAAACCCACTTAACTTTTTTTAAGTACTAATGGCCCACTCCACTTTTCTGGAATAACAAAATATATTAACAATAATGCCCTTGCTCAAGATATAGAGGCCCTGTTTTTCAAGTTACCATATTTCTTTGGTAATAAGGTACTGGCACAGAAACAGGGACTTATGTGAAATGTATTTCAAACCAATGTCTGCTAATAAATTATCCCACAGGCCATAGGTTTCACAGGTATTAGAAAATACGAGAGAGATTTGGGCCAGGTGCAGTGGCTCATGCCTGTAATTCTAACACTTTGGGAGGCCGAGGCTGGCAGATCACTTGAGGTTAGGAGTTTGAGACCAGCCTGGCCAACATGGTGAAACCCCATCTCTACTAAAAATACAAAAATTAGCCGGGCGTGGTGGTGCACACCTGTAATTCTAGCTGTCTCAAAAACAAAACAAAACAAAACAAAAAACCCAACAAACAAAAAATAATACATGAGATTTGAAAATGCAACCTGGGCTTTCAGTTTCTCTCTTCTAAGTTCTTTACGATTCAACATGGCTTCCTTCTGCAGTTTGACTATTTATCTTTACTGAATAAAGGTGATAGCTGTATCAGAAATTCAAGTCAAATGAAATAATGGTATGATTTGTTTACTATGGAGGGTTTTCAGACTTTGGTTTTGTTTCTGTTCAACAGTGGTAATAAAAACACAGGTCTGGATATAAAACAATCTAGTTTTCTACTTGATTCTTTAAAAAGAAAAAAAAACTTTACTTCAGCTCATGAGTCTGTTTCTTATTTTTTGTTTTCTAATGGAGTTTGACCTGCAAATCTGCAATTTGGCAGCACTTATTTCTGTTTGGGACTTTTGGTATAGCTTGGCTCAAGTCCCTGGTTACTGTATGGCAGCAACCAAGCCAAATGGCTGTAACATTCAATCTGCCCAATTAAAAAAGCGTTGGTCCCATGCCCCCTTTGGTGACTCAGATCAGGCAAATTTACTGTTGTGATCTTAATATAACTATAACACAGTTTGAAAATGCAAGGCAGGCCGGGCGCGGTGGCTCAAGCCTGTAATCCCAGCACTTTGGGAGGCCGAGACGGGCGGATCACGAGGTCAGGAGATCGAGACCATCCTGGCTAACACGGTGAAACCCCGTCTCTACTAAAAAATACAAAAAACCAGCTGGGCGAGGTGGCGGGCGCCTGTAGTCCCAGCTACTCGGGAGGCTGAGGCAGGAGAATGGCGTAAACCCAGGAGGTGGAGCTTGAAGTGAGCTGAGATCCGGCCACTGCACTCCAGCCCGGGCGACACAGCAAGACTCCATCTCAAAAAAAAAAAAAAAAAAAAAAAAGAAAAGAAAAGAAAAAAGAAAATGCAAGGCAAAGGCATTTGGAATCAGTACTTGACAAAGTTATTTGGAATTTTTAGAGAAAAGCATCTCTAGAGGTTCTACCACTTTCAATCTTCATTGTACTCAATTCTTCAACCCATCTCTCAGAGCTGATACAGAGAACTATTTTTTTAAAAAACTGGGGGAATTGTGAGTGTTGTCACCTGGCTGCTCACTCCTTTTGGAATTCTTCCCTTGGAAATAAGAGTCAGAGTAGGTCTAAACAAATTAATGTGGCAACTCAGAGCCAGAAAAAGATAATCAGGCTGGGTAGAAACTTAAGGAGTGCACTTTTGCTTTTTTCACAAATATTTTCTTGTATCTGCTCTTTTTGAAATAAAGTATGGTTCTTAAATAAGAACAGCAAGAATATTCTTCCATGGAATACCTAGACTCAGGAGTTCATTTATTTTCAATTTTACACAAATAGGATAAATTTAAAGGAAACAGTTTCTGCATGTGCCTAAGAAATTCTTGCCCATGCAAATAACACAGCTTACCTTTCTCTAGAGAGGTTTCCATAAGCACAAGCTAGGGAAGCTATTTCAGAGCTACATATTAGCTCTGAATAGAGCAGAAGTTACTTCCTCAACCTACCCCCCTGTCTCTGAACCCAGATGATAGCCAGCCCTCTGAATGGTGCAGGCAGGATGTCCATTTGATGTAGTCATCACCTTCATAATTGGGGTAAACTAGAAAAATATTATAAAGTAGGGAAAGTGGTTGTTGGTGCTGTTTTCTGCCTTTTAGTTCCTCTCTGCTTTTCCTTAAGCTGTAGACCTATACTGTTTAATATGGTACCCACTAGCCACATGTAACTATTTAAATTGAAAATAACTAAAATTAAAAGTAAATTTAAAATTCAGTATTTCGGTAGCACTAGCCACATTTCAAGTGCTCAACAGACATGTGTGGCTAGAAGCTACCATACTGGAAAGCAGAGATGTAGAACATTTTAGAAAGTTCTATGAGATGTTGCTTCCAACTATTAGTTCTTTTAGCTTCTTGAGCATAAGGAACATGTGTTCCACATCTCCATTCCTTATAGCAGGTACCACAGTTCCTGATACAACTATGGAATGGGGAAGAAACTAAGTGCTTACTATGTTGTCATGAGCTATGTCAAATTCATTATAAGCAATCTCTCATTTCATTACCTCAAGAACACTATAAGGTGGGTCCTATTACCATCCCCATTTTTCAAATGAGAAAACTGAGTCTCAGTGAGGTTAAATTATTTGCCCAAAGTCACACAGTTAATAAGTACCTAAACCAGGTCTTTATAACTTTAGGACCTATACTCTTAACAACTGCTGTATACACCAAAAGAAAACTTCACATAACTACAAATTTCAACTTGGGACAGACAGGCCCCTTCCAGAGCATTGGTGACTATGTGGCTTCTCTGCAGCACTCATGCCAGCCAAGGCAGAATAAAGACAATTTGAGATCAGGGCCTGAGCATGAAGATTGAGGGTTTAAATAAGTGTGCTGATTTGTGTTTGCATATGGGTATCAGATTAAGTGGCTGACTACTTCTCTAATGAAATAACAGCAAATTAGTAGTTTTATCTGCCACTTTGCATATGGAGACCATTGCCTTCACCCCAATGGTAAAGATTAGTGGAACCTAATCATTTCATGAAGTCAACCTCACTTGCTGCACTTATCAGAAGCTTCTGTAACTTGAGCTTCCATGGCGTGCAGTTTATGCCAGGACACGCAAGTGCCAGAAAATCAATTTTCCTGCAGGTTTCACAGTCAGTGTGTTTGCCAGATAAAACTGCAGCCAGCCACTTTTTTTTAAATCAGCATAGCACCTTTAGAAATAATACTTACCAGAACGCTCCTAACACAGTGAGGAAGAAAAGACTTAAATCTAAACCCAACTGTTCAAAATCGAGAGCCACAGGAGAAGGTGAAATATGAATACATTGAAATTGAACATTTTAGTGGCCCCATTTGGCACTATAAGGTATTCTCTGCCAAGCATCTGTTGAGTTAGCTTTAATTATAATCTGTGCCTCAGTAGGACTGACAACACTTAATATGATACCATACTTCCTGTCACCCACATGTGTCCAGGCCCTCACGTGCCCCTGACTTATCAGGGTGGCACTCCACACTGCCTGCCTGCCCCAAGACCTATCTTGATTCTCCTTCCTCTGGTATTCTTCTGGCACACATTCTCAAATAAACAAAACCACACAAAGGCAGTGGATGTGGGGTCATGTTACCTTCCCATTTCCCATGAGTGCATAATCTACTTTATTGAGGACTTACTACTTGCCAAAAACTGTTACGGGTGCTTTACATGAATTATCTCATTTAGTAGTCTATCTCCATTTCAGCAATAATTATTAGAGTCTTAGAGAAATTTAAGTAACTTGACCAAGTCAAACAGAAGGCATGATCTCAAATGGTAGCATTTAGGGCCTGTGACAAGCTAGTGAGTTATCATATTGGTGCCTTTTACCTCGGAGCATGTTGCACAGGCTTCAAAGCTGAACCAAGGAGGAAGATCAAGGCTATATAAAATCATGTCAAAACAACAGGTCGAAGAAGTAAACTTCACTCTATTCACTGACATTTTGGTCAATGTAGCTACTAACAATCTTTCCACTGGGAGGCAGTGCAGAGTAGTAGGAAAAAAAAAAAAAAAACAGGTTTTGAAAGCCAGCACACCTGGATTTGAATACTAATTCTGTCCCCCTGCATCTGTGCAAACTTGGAATTATCACTTTACCTCTCTAAGCTCTGGAAGAGAGAGAAGAAGGAGAATATAGACTTTGGTATCAAATGAGCTGGGTTTAAATCTCAGCTACACATTTATTCATTCAGTTAATATTTATTAAGTACATGCTATATGACAGCCATTGTTGTAAGGGCTGAAAACCAAACAAAGTCCTTGTGATCATGGTAGTGGGTGAGACAAAATTAAACAAATTCTGTAAATAACATATATGTTTCCATTGGTGTTAAGTGCAATGAAGGAAAAAAGCAGGTGAGGAGACAAAATGTTGGTGTGGAGGTGCTATTTCATCTTAGCTGACTGTGGAAGGCTTTTCTGACATTTGATCAGACACATGAATGAAAGGAAGGAGCAGGCCATGAAAATGTGAGGTGGAGTTGGGTGAAGAAAAAAGCATTCCAGATGGAATAGCGTTAGCAAAGGCCGTGACATGGGAATACACTTGGTAGGTTTGAGGAAGAAGGTCCATGTACTAGAGTGAAATAAGTGAGGGAAAGAGTGGTAAGAGATGAGAGCAGTGAAGAAGACAAACCGTGGTAAAAATTCTGGATTATATTCTGTGTGACAGAAAGTCACTTAAAGGACTTTGAGCAGAGGAATAACATGATCTAATCTATGTGCAAAAGGATCAATCAGACTGCTATGTCAGGGCAAAAGTTGAGAAGCAGGGAGACAGACTACTTAAGAAGTGATTGTAGGCCGGGTATGGTGGCTTATGCCAATAATTCCAGCACTTTGGGAGGCCAAGGCATGAGGAACATTTGAGCCCAAGAGTTCAAGACCAGCCTCAGCAAAATAGTGAGATCTCCATCTCTACAAAGAAATTTTTAAAAAATTAATTGGATGAGGTGGCACATGCTTGTAGTACCAGCTACTCGGGAGGTTGAGGTGGGAGGATCCCTGAGCCTAGGAGTTTGAGGCTGCAGTAAGCTAGGATCACACAAGTGCACACCAGCCTGGGCAACAGAGAGAGACCCTGTCTCTAAAAAAAAAAAAAATTAATTCAATTTTAAAAAGCAGCAATTGCAGTATTTCAGGTGAAAAATGATTATCTTGAATTAGGAGGAGGGTAGGGAGAAGTGGTTACATTTTGAGTATAGATTGAGCTGACAAGGTGTGGAATGTGAAGCCAAAGAGAGGAGTCAAGGATGACTAAAAGGATTTTGACCTGAGCAACTGGACAAATTGGAAGGTGCTGCCATTTTCTCTGATGGAGGACACTAGAGGAGTAGCAAGCAGAGGTGGGGGAGAATCAAGAGATCCATTTTGGCCATGCTAAGTTGGAGATACCGATGAAATATCTAAGTGGAGATATCAGTTAGGTAGATGGATAAATGAATCTAAACTTTAGCGAGGTGAGAGCTAAAAATTTAACCAGCTGTATCACCTTGGAGAAGTAAAATAACTTCTATAAGTATTAGTTAACTTCTCAGTAAAATGGAGATAATATTGGTTTCACAAGGTTGTTTTAAAGATTAGCAATCATGTATATAATGCAGGAAGCACCATTCCTGTTGCATGTAAGTGCTTAATAAATGGTAGCCCTCTCATTGTCAGTATTTATGCACTAATCGGCAGCTAGTTGTTGCAGCTGTACGACAATTGTTGATTATTATAAACACACGTTGAATATTAGAATCACTTAGGAAGTGTTATTTACAATGTTGGCCCCACCTCAGGCCAATTAAACCAGAATCACAGAAGCAGGCATCAGTAGCTTCCCAGGTATATAGTATTTCCTACTGACAAGCTTTTAACAGAACTTCTCTTCAGATTAGTTCCAGCTCACCTTTTAGGAAACTAACACTTCCCCAAAAAAACACTAAATGGAAAATTTGGGCTCTTCTGGATAACCCTGAGCAAATTGTTTCTTCTTTTCTTCATTGTTTGTTCTCCCCTTAGTATGAAAATAATTCTCTGGGGACCTGGAATTAACAGCCATAGTGGAAACTGAAAACATTGCAATTTCAGGAGATATTTTTCTTCTTAATAGAAGAACATTTTCCCTCTCATTTCCTAGGACCCGTATTGTCAGGTTTGGCCTCCCTATTACAATTGATTGATTCAAGAATAACAATAGTATTGAACTTCTCTTTTAAATATCTTAGTAATAGAAAATAAAAATACAGTTAATCCAATTGGTCAATGGTAATTGGCTTTGGATTGCTGGAGATGCTGTTTCACTGAAAAATAGAACTCTAGAAGGCTGAGGGAAGTGACCTTGGAGTGTTCAATAGTGATAGCAGTCCTAGAAGCAATCCTTGATTGAGAGTCAGGGAATTTGAGGTTTTGCTCTAGTTAGTAGTGAAAGGGTGTGGCAGACACACTTTCTTTGTGACCCATTCTCTGTCTTGAAAATAGATTCTGCAATCTAAAGGTGAGGTTACATAGCAAAGTCAGGTTTTCAACACACATACACACACACACACACACACACACACACACACACTTCTCCTCCTTACCCAATTAATGTGTCCACCATTAGGCTATCATTCCTTTAGCTGTGGTTTGATCCTGTGAGGAGATCACACTTTTGTATATTGTTCATCATTTATACCTCAGTGTGAATGTTTCCAATTCTTTTCTGAGCACAGGATGGGGTGGGGAAGGCATCTTTTACCTGATAAGGCAAATGAAAAAGAGGTGGTACTTCCCAGGTGGCGGAGTGAAAAATGAGGAGTATCTGTGAAAATAAAAGTTAACTCACAGTCTTGGCTTATAGCAGCCATATAACTTCAATACATAACGTTATACTTCTTATGTATTTTCATTCTCAAAATAAGGAGAAAAAAATAATTTGTCAACTTCTGGTTTAAAAGGTGGGGTTTTCATGGGGACTAAAGGTAAGACACCTTAGTCTCCAATCCTACATTTCAGGGAGGGAATAATAGAAATGTCATGCCCCTTGAAATGATGCTGAAGTATAAGCATCATCTCAATCAGAAAGCAGAATTTCTGTGAAGTCATCTCAACCCTACCATATGGCTTAACATATCTAGGAATAGTGTACTGTTTGAGAGCAGACTCTGGAGCCTGAATAAATGAGTTCCCAGATCCATCGCATACCAGCTGTGTGGCATTAGGCAAACTACTTAACCCCTCTGTGCGTCTGTTTCTGCATATAATAGTATAATCTATTTATATATAATAGTATAATCTATTTCATAGAGTTGTTGTGAGAATTACATGAGTTAACACATGTAAAACCCTTGAAATGGACCTGGAACAAAAAGTATGTATTCAATTAAACATTAGTTATGATGGGTTTTCCTACTTAATGATGGCTTAGTCAAAGTCCATATAGCAGAGTTTCTCAAACTTGGTACCATTGACATTTGGGGCCAGATAATTACTGGTGGTGGAGGCTGTCCTGTGCATTGTAAGACGTTTAACAGCACCGTTGGCTTCTACCCACTAGATACCAGTAGCACTCCTCTCCCCAAGTTGTGACAATGAAAAGTTGTTGCCAAATGTCTCCTGAGAGGCAAAGTTGTTGCTTACCCAGAGACACAGGGGTAGAGGGTACAGTTTCCCTTCCTCCCTTCTCCCAGAATAGAGCAATGATACCTTAGAAACATTTTCTGAAAGAATGTGTTGACTGTAGCTTTCAAAGTCACATGGCCACTGGCACTATTTTCAACCCATTGGAATATGCTTAGTCTGACTCAGCAAGAGAAGCAGAAGATTAATCAGAATAGTAATCTGACCTTGCATGCCAAAGAGGGACACTAGAAAGGTCTCAGGAAACTTAGCTGATTGTCACCTGCACCTTTGGAAAGGAGACATCAGAAATAGCCATCCTTGAAGTGGAAGGAAATCTGTCCCTGGACTTGTGAACACAGTTTGAAACTGTTAAGCAAAGTCATTTGGAAAGGCACTTGACATTTGAGGGCAAAACTCAATGTCTAGGCAAAAGGTGACCTCCAACTCCAATGAAGTTATCTAAAAGCCCAGCCCTCAAAATAACTCAGTCAGGCTCATAACACACAAGTAGAAAAACTAAGAATAGAAACCAGAATTTCTTTCCCTTCCTTTCCCCTGTGTTCACCAATACACAGTCTCATGACAGCTGCTGATTGTCTGAAGCAAAAGGACATGGACAAGCAGTACTTGTCTGAATGTTAAAAAATGTGCAAACCTAAGTGAAGGAAAGAAAGTGAAATTGGGGTTTTGGCCATGCTTAGAAATGATATCATTTGTTGTGTGCCTTGCTCCAAATCAAAGTGGAAACCATTTCCTTTACTTTAGGGGGAAAATTGTAAAAATCCTTTTTCCAAATGCACTTTATTAGAGCTATTGACTTCTTCAAAACATATGTGGAAGAAAAAAATGTGTCCAATGCATTTGACAACCCAGATGTGTTTTTCTTCTTTTGCCTCAAATTGCTCTGATCACTTTACATGGTGAAGTGTGGACACTAAGGGCCTATAGCAGGGTTACAGTGAGTGACAAGAATGTTCACTTATTCCAGTGTCTTAGTGAGAGGGGATTTGGAGTTAATTTACAATTTACCCTAACTTCAAAGAAAGCTTGGACAAGAAGCAAAAAATGTTTTTAGAGGTGAGTTGCCCTCTTTCATCAAAAAGGATATTGTCAGTGCTACAGCAAGTAAAAGAGGCTGGGGTTATTACGGGGTAAGATCTATCTGAAACCTTTCCAGTTGACTTAGATAGTGTCCCAGCCTCATTCCTTATAAGCTGTGTGACCTAGGATAAGTAGTTGAGTCAATAACAAGTCTTTGAATTTCTATATTGGAGACTCTTCAAGGTGGAATTCTGGTTGGGCCTTATTTGGAAACTGCTTACTTAGCAAGCACACAGCTTTTTTCAGGCTTGACTTATACCCAGGGGGTAGATTCATGGAAATGAGTGAGTAGGCTAAAGCCCAGTATGACACCTCTTGGCATTGCCACTGCACTTACCCTCCCTTACCCTCAATTCCATCTTTTATAAAATGGGAATTCATTCTTTCATTCAATATATATTTATGGGGCACTACTGGGCACACACACTGTTCTCAGTGCTGGAGAGTAAGCAGTGAACAAACAATAGCTACTGCACCCACCTTACAGGACTGCTGTGGGGTTTAAATGAGACTGTGTGTATTAAATCACCCTGGCACCCAGAAAGCTTTATGCAAATACAAAGTTTAAAGATATTTGGCTATCTCCTGCTTCTAGTAATGACAAATCTAAGGCCTCTCTAAATAAGGGAGTACTTGAAAAGTTGTATGGTAGGTATTTCTCACCATAAAGATCTTCTCTTTGTGAGTCTAAACCAAGTGCTTGAGATTTCCACAGTTGGAGTCTTAACTTAAAGAACTTAATTTCTGTAGACCTGAGACTTGTGACTACATTAAAAAACTTGAGAATGGGACCACCCCAGCCACACCTTACCCCTCCCTTATAGTCCTACCCCACCCACTCTATTAGGACATGCAAGCACATTGTCCTCTTCCCATCCCATCAAACATTAGAAGAGGCAAAGAAGAAAGGAGGGAAAGAAGGGGAGGTCAGGAGCTCTCCAGAGCTGTGGCATCACTGGCCTTCTTTCCTTCTAGCACCTTGTCTTGTAAGGATCACCTGTCCATATCCTAGCACTTGGTCAATTCTGTGAGGCAACATTTGCTCCTGAATGTTAGAGAAGGCACACAAGGCACACAGGGGTCCTGCTGTAAGTGTTCCATTCAGGCAGATGGAGGCCCAAAGCCACCCTTTTGAATTTTTACCACCTAGACACCTGAGCCTTTATTAAAAGCAGAAATTACAGAGGACGCTAAATAATTCAGAAGAAAAAGCAGATTGTAGTTTATAATTATATTATCTTAAAGGTACAATCTAAAGAAAAAAATGGACCAAATTGTCAAGCAAGAAGTAGTCCACAATAAACTTAGAGAAAGCAAAATGAGTGAGGAAAAGTCATTTTTGTTTGAAACTCTTGCATATTTCCCTTTCTTAGTGTCTCATACACAAGGCAGCCTTCTCCAGCCCCTGAAAGCCCCCTTTTATTTATTTTTTTTGAAACATCATAGATTTTTTATTTATTTATTTATTTATTTATTATTATTATACTTTAAGTTCTAGGGTACATGTGCATAACGTGCAGGTTTGTTACATATGTATACTTGTGCCATGTTGCTGTGCTGCACCCTCTCTAACATCACAATTAAAAGAACTAGAGAAGCAAGAGCAAACACATTCAAAAGCTAGCAGAAGGCAAGAAACAACTAAGATCAGAGCAGAACTGAAGGAGATAGAAACACAAAAAACCCTCCAAAAAATCAATGAATCCAGGAGTTGCTTTTTTGAAAAGATCAACAAAATTGACAGACCGCTAGCAAGACTAATAAAGAAGAAAAGAGAGAAGAATCAAATAGACACAATAAAAAATGACAAAGGGGATATCACCACCGACCCCACAGAAATACAAACTACCATCAGAGAATACTATAAACACCTCTACGCAAATAAACTAGAAAATCTAGAAGAAATGGATAATTTCCTGGACACTTACACTCTTCCAAGACTAAACCAGGAAGAAGTTGAATCCCTGAATAGACCAATAGCAGGCTCTCAAATTGAGGCAATAATTAATAGCCTACCAACGAAAAAAAGTCCAGGACCAGATGGATTCACAGCCGAATTCTACCAGAGGTACAAGGAGGAGCTGGTACCATTCCTTCTGAAACTATTCCAATCAATAGAAAAAGAGGGAATCCTCCCTAACTCATTTTATGAGGCCAACATCATCCTGATACCAAAGCCTGGCAGAGACACAACAAAAAAAGAGAATTTTAGACCAATATCCCTGATGAACATCGATGCAAAAATCCTCAATAAAATACTGGCAAACCGGATTCAGCAGCACATCAAAAAGCTTATCCACCATGATCAAGTGGGCTTCATCCCTGGGAAAGGCCCCTTTTATAATGCCAAGAAGCCCACTCTCCTTTTGGGCGTACGAACCCCCTATTCAAATCAAAATGACCCCTTGCTCAGGGGTAACAGAAGCCGTTATTCTATTTGTGAACACCTCTATGCGGACCATGACTGTTGATACCAGAAAAGGGGTACAGGTTGTATCTCTGAGGGAGGCAGACAGTGAAACAGGGAGAAAGTGGTAGACGATGGGCACCCCAAAGTCAAATCTAGCCCCTTTGACATGTATGTACAAGGCTAGTCCTGTACATACAGTGATGGAAATGGACAAAATAGGCATGGTGGCAACAGTGTTCAAAAAAATAATTACATGCATAAAGCTGGCCCATTTTCCTTTGAGGAACACTGGAATACAGAGTGCCTAAAACTATCTTCCCCGGCCTCTCCTTCATTACATGTTGGGGAATAAAGATGTTACAAACACCAATACTGTCCTTACAAATTATGTAATACTTTGTCTGCATTCTGACAGCAAATTAATAGCATAAATGAATAGCATATTATGCTTCTGTTGATAATCATGCTTCCAATTTATTAGTCCATTTTGTTAATTCAGTTAATTCTGGACTATCAACATATGGGAAAGTGGATGTTGAATCCTGTCAAACTGAAGAATTGTGCTCATGTCGAGACCACGAAAAGAGATGGTTCCATTGTCCTTTATGTTAATGTCACTATATCCAGCATATTGTGCTCAATTTGGGGGGCCACATTTTAGGAGGGACTAAGAAACGAAAAGGTATCTAGAAGATCGTGACCAGAAAAGGGGAGTTGACTGGAATTTGTGTCACAAAAGTAACAAATGAAGGCCCTTAAAATGTTTAGCCTGCAAAAAAGGCAATTAACAGGTGACACTGTGGCAGTAGATTCCACGCTGTACATTGTGTCAGGAAGAGAGCATATTGATTCTGTATTGCTACAAAGGGAAAAATTAGAACCGGTAGGTGACACTTCAATTTTAATATTCACTCATTCCACTGACACGTAGTGAGAGTTTACTGTGTGCCAGGCATCATGCTAGACACCCGTGGTGCAGTGACAAAAAAAGACATGACCCTACTCTCAAAGAGCTCAGATTTGGCTAGGGATAACCATTGCAAAGCAAAATAATCGGTACTCCCTACAATGGAGAAATGGAAACAGAGATGAGAGACTGCCCAATTCATGCAAGAGGCAGAAGTAGGATTGGAGAGGAGAGGCTTTCATTAAGAATATCAGCCAAACCAAAGGAACTTTCTATCAACTTGAATTGTCCCACCATGGAATAAGCTACTTCCTAAGCCTCCTCTGAGCTAGGGAGTGCCTCTTCGCCAGAAGCATTTAAGCAAGAAGCTATCACTTCATCGGGTGAGAGGCTGAACCAAATGGTTTTTAAGGTGCCTTCTAGGTCTAAAATTTTGTTATTCTACTGACTACAAGTGGATATACTATTGACCAAGTGGATATCCTATTTTATCTCATAGGAAAGCAGAAAATTTTATTCATCAAGTTTCCCCAGTAGCAGTGTTCTGGTTAATGAGGATTTTAATGTATAAGCCTCAACTTAACTACAAAACATAAATATAAAAGGAAAAGTTGCCATCCTGCCCATTCTCCCCCACCAACACAATTTTAATATACAATTTCAAATGATAGTAATTTTTGTTGATGGCATGCCATGGTCGTCCACCAGACATATGTCTAGAGATCCAAAATATACAAATAATACTTAAGCATGTGATTTCTCCCATAAAATGAAGTAATGGTTCTGTAAATATGGAACTGAAGTAATTTATAATACCATTAAAGTAAATTCTGTCAGTAAAACAAATTATACTTTCTTTATTATAAACATATGTAATGTTTTTCCCACTTCCTGTGCTTCAGGGATTGTTCTAAGTATGTATTAACCCATTTAATTTTTCCCAAAAAACCTTTGAAGTATACAATTAAAAAATCATCCCATTTTATGGATGAGGAAATTGAGATACATAGACACTAGATAATTTATGTACTTAGAAAGTGGGATTCAAACCCAAGCAGTCTGACTACATGCTCTTAAGCACTGCACTATATAGTTACTTTGAACTTACATAAAGAATAGTTTTATCACTACAGAGCTACTATATGCACAATGACTAGGAGTGAACAACACCATTGCAAAGAGACACAAGGTCTAAGTGGTAGGCTTCTGTGTACTGGACTCACAGGGCCCAAGATTCAAATTTTCACATCAACAAAAAGACAAATTTCTTCATATATTTGACCTTCATGATGTATTACAAATTGTTAGAGCAAAACTGTTGAATCCATTAATGCTAAGGCTCTACCATATCTGCCATTTTGGATTAATCTGTTCCTCCTCCATTTATATATTTCTTCTTTGGATTTCGGTTGCTAATTATCTAGCAGTGCTTGAGAATTTCTCGTGGCCTTTCTTTATAAGCCTTGTTTGTTCCTTTTTAGGTACAAAATGGTGCTCTGTGGGATGAAAGAAATGAATCATGGTGGGTTGGAGAAAAATGAACTTGTTATTACACATCCTGCCCATAAATTGTTTATTTTCTCCCAGATGATAGAGCTAAGATTCAGTCCCTTTTATTACCTTCTTTATTTCAGCCAAAGGCAGAATGCAAAAAAAAAAAAAAGGAAAGAAAGAAAAAAGAGGAAATGCTAGTTTTTTTTCTTCGTTATGGTCTGAATGTTATACTGACACTTAAATACCAGTTGGAAAGATAAACATTTCAGCTTAATTTCTCTTACTTACGAGTCCTTTCTTTTCCCCCTTCTAATCTCTTTGAGAATTCAGTCATCAAAAAGAGTCCAATCATTTCTGCCACTAACTGACTTGTCATTTAATGCATTCATTAATATCTGCCACATGTACACCACGTGAATTTAAAGGGCCTGCTTCAAGCACTGCTATTTATTCTCCTAGAAATGCATCATTACCTAAAGGAATAAACCTTTTAACCTGTATCAGCAATCAAAGAGCTCAAGTAAATGATGAAGTAAATGAGTCCAAATTATAGTGCACTTGGATCAGAAATCATGGACCCCTTTGCCCTTGGCTTATAAATTTATCTTTGGAAGCAATGGCCTGTTTGCAAATAGTGCAAAAGACAAATATGTCTGAAGTCTCCCCTTTCTGGACCCCCACTTTGTATTCAGGTCTGGTTGGGCCAAGATGAAGAACACAAAACAGCTCTTTATAAATGCACAAAAATGCATACCCACTACGGAGTTTTCTATAATGCCAAAAAAATAACTGGAAATTATCTAAGAGCCCTTCAAAAGGCGTTGGGTAAATAAAACATAGTGTGTTCATAGATTGAAGAGCTATGCAGTCATTATAAAGGAAATATGCTTATTCTAGTAAAAGTATAAAAAGGTGCAAGGGAATAGTAAAGGCTAAATTCAGTATAGTGGTTACTTTTGGTGAGTAGAGAGGAATATGTATTTAGGGAGGGGTAGATCAGCAGACTTTAACTAATTTCATAATGTTTAATTTGTTAAGCTTTATGGCAGGTACACAGATGTTTTTACATTATTTTTATATATTTCTGTGTATCAAATTATTTACTATTTTTTAATTCTTTGGGTAACCGACTAGGAAATGTCTACTGAAATAAAGTCCTTGACAATGTATTTCATTACAATGTTTAAAAATTGTTTTATGTGTCAAAAGAGGATAATGTAATAGGGAATCAGCATACATGACTATGGGTGAGATTTTAATCTTAGAAGGCCTTGATTGTTAGGGATTATTTGGGGGCAAGTTATTGATGTGGGCATCAAAGGCAGACTAAGTAACATTTAAAAAGAGGATTGAAAAGCATATATCCAAATTGGTTTAGCAAGGTACTCAGTGATTTTTAGAAAAATTTCAGCTCTAGAATTCTACAGTGCTATAAAGATAGTGCTGGTAGCCATTTTTACCTGAACTTCTGATATCTTTGACCAGCAATCTGGTTGTCACCACGGTCAAGCCTAAGCTTCAGTTATTAAGAAAACATATCTTTAGTCTGTCATGTATAGATTTGCTGGCTGCCAAGAGGGCTAGAAAAATTAATAAGGCATGGACTTTGTCCTCGAGAAACACTCAAGTAACAGGGGAAGAGAGACACATAGTCAACTCACCCTACTGCAATTAAGCTCTATAGCAAAGGTATGAGCAAATGGCTTTGGGAGGACATCCAAAGAAGCACTTCTGTGGGGGCAGGAAAGGGTTAGGAAAGACTTCACAGAAGACCTGACATCTGCTCTGGATCTTGTAGCTGAATAAGGTAATTTAAGCAGAAACAAAAGCATAACCAAAGGCATAAGACATGGAAGTGGCTTATTTCAGTGACTAGTGAGTAGCCCAGCATGACCTAATCACAGGAGAGTATAGCCAAGATCATAAGCACTCTTGAATATCATACATAAGAGTTTGGATTTTTTTTTTTTCCTGTAGGTATTAGGGAACTATCCGAAGATTTTAAAGAATGAAGTAACTTGATTAAGTTTGCATTTTGGAAGAATCACTGGAGGATAAATTGAAGAGAGAGATGAAGCAGGGAGGTCAGTTAGGAAGCAAGTTAGTCTAGACAAAACAATGATGGAGCCTGACCAAGGGAGGGCAATGGTAATGAGAATGAAAAGAAGATGAGAGGACAGATTCTAAAGGCATTACCATATTAGAAAAAAATATGGCAGAATGAGGAAGTGAGGGAAAAGTAAAACCAAACCCTTTAGCTTGGAGGTTAGGTGATTTACTGATAGAATGTAGAAGGAAACCCAGGCTTTACAAGGTATATAATATAGATTTGGTTGGGAAAAGTTTAATCTGAAAATGTCTACAGGACCTTCAGGTGGAGATGTCCATCATCACGGCTTGTTTGCTCTCTTTGCAAAACACATCGGGAATCCAGCCTCTTCTTTCCACCTCCATTGCTCCCACCCTAGTCCAAGCCACAATCATCTCTCCTCCGGACTATTAGAATAGCCTCCTAACTAATTTCCCTTTCTTCCACTCTGACCCAACTTATAGTCTATTCTCCATATGGCAAAGAGAGTAATCCTTTAAAACTTTAAGTAAGATCTTATCACACTCCTCCTCAAAATCTTCCAATAGTCTCCTAAAACAGGTAAAATAAATCCAAACCTTTTACCATGACCTACAGGGCCCTACAGGATCTGGCC
Organism: Theropithecus gelada; assembly: GCF_003255815.1. Lineage (NCBI taxonomy): Eukaryota > Metazoa > Chordata > Mammalia > Primates > Cercopithecidae > Theropithecus > Theropithecus gelada. The sequence continues at coordinate 120,981,729 of NC_037689.1, forward strand.
TCTGATTATCCACCTAAGCTCATTTCCTACCGCTCTCCCTTTTTCTCATTTAATTTCAGCCACAGTGACTTCCTTTGCTATAATTTGTGCAAACCAAATGTGTTCCCATCTCAGTGAAGAGTTTCACTGACTCTGTGAGGGCTTCCATGAGTGTCTGATTGCCATAAACACAATGCTTAATGTCCATGGTGATCCAGCTGGGCGAGGTGACTCACACCGGTAATCCCATCACTTTGCCAGGTGAAGGTGGGAGGATTGCTTGAGGCCAGCAATTTGAGTCCATGGTGATAGTTCTGGAAGTTCCAGCCCCACTGGAATTATTTGGGCAGGCCCAAGTAGGCCCCAAAACAGATGCAACAAAGCCAGCCGAAGTCTAGAGAAGGGCAACTAAATAAATAATCAAGAAAGTTGGGGTGGGGGCCAGGAAACCCCACAAAAAGACATTTGAAAACATGGTATATGTTTATGGTTTCTGCCATGCTATCTCGACCTCTGGTCAAGTATCACCTTAGAATTTTTTTCTACGATTTTCATTCCTAAGGACCTACCTCCCAAGTCAATTGGATGTTTTTGAGTCATTGAGTCTACAGTTCTTTCATAGTCTCCAGAATGACTAACATAGGGCTAGAGGCACAGTAAGCATTTAATACATGTTCTAGGGACCACCTGAATTGATATGAAGTTTAATGGGATTATATGCAAAATTCAAAGAGGTAAAGATGAAGGAGACTTGACTTGGCGGAAAGAGCTGTTTTGGTTTGGCCTCAACCTGAGTTGAGGGAAAGACTCTATTCACTCTATTATATTCTTCCAGTGCTTCTCAATAAAAAAAATATTTGTTGAAAGGATAGAGGAATGGCTAAATATATTAATGCAAACTCAAGCAGCATTGGTAGAAAATAATGCTCCAGGCCATGTGCTCACGCCTGAAATCCCAACACTTTGGGAGGCTGAGGAGGGAGATTCACTTGAGCCCAGGAGTTTGAGACCAGCCTGGGCAACATAGTGAGACCTCGTCTCTACAAAAAAATAAACAAAATTAGCTGGGTTTAGTGGTGCACACTTGTAGTCCCAGGTATTCAGGAGGCTGATGCAGGAGGATCACTTGAGCCTGGGAGGTCAAGGCTGCAGTGAACTAAGGTCACAGCACTGCACTCCAGTCTGGGTGACAGAGAGAGAGACAGAGAGAAAGAGAGAAAGGAAAAGAAAGAGAGAAAAAAAGAGAAAGAAGAAAGAAAAAAGAAAGAAAGAGAGAGAGAGAGAGAAAGAAAGAAAGAAAGAAAGAAAGAAAGAAAGAAAGAAAGAAAGAAAGAAAGAAAGAAAGAAAGAAAGAAAGAAGAAAGAAAGAAAGAAAGAAAGAAAGGAAGGAAGGAAGGAAGGAAGGAAGGAAGGAAGGAAGGAAGGAAGGAAGGAAGGAAGGAAGGAAGGA
>NC_037689.1:120983164-121056103 GCF_003255815.1 Theropithecus gelada
GAAGGAAGGAAGGAAGGAAGGAAGGAAGGAAGGAAGGAAGGAAGGAAGGAGAACGAAAGAAAAAAGAAAAGAATGCTCTAAAACAAGAAGCAAAAATTTTGGGTTTTTTTTTCATTCTGTTCTGGTCATTTATTTGGGGTACCAAGTCTATTTCTAAACACTCCAATTAGAGACAGACATTACCAACTACAATGTGCCTATGAGTGGAAAACCAAAGTTGTGAGAGTTCTGGAAACAGTATCAGAGTTTCACCTGATGAAGAGATGAGAAGGGGACATAATAAAGGCCTTTCAATAATTAAAGAACCGTTGTACATAAAAAAAGAACCGTTGTAAAAAGGGACAGAATTATTTTACATAGCTCTAGGGGATAGTACCAGGGGATTAAAATACTACCTATTGAATACAATATTAACAAACTAGGTGGCAGGATCCATACTCCATACCTTAGCATCACAAAATATTCCTATGTAACACATCTGCAAATGTACCCCCTGTGTCTAAAATAAAAGTTGAAATTGTAAAAAGGAATGGGAGCTATAGAAAAACAAAGATCATCTTAGAATAAGGAAGTACTTTCTTACAATAATTGATGTTCCATGCTGGAGTGGGCTGACTAAAATGGCTGTACACTACCTTACAATGGTCTTTGATTAGGCATATCCTGCTATGATTAGATAAACATAGCAGGATATTGTAGAGGAGATTTTTTCATTGAGAGGAAGATTGAACTAAGAAAGTGTTTTTCAAATAAGATTGCAACCAATTAGTGGAGTCATGGAATCCATTTAGTGGGTCCTGAGCAACATTGTTTAAAATGAATTAGAATAGAATAGAAAATATCACAGAGCATCACACATAGCAAAGGTGAGTGTCGTTTTGAGAACTTGTTTTGGAAACAATGTTTACATATGTATGAATGTGTCTACTAGGTTGCAGTGTAACGTGTTTTTTATTACTGTGGATTGCAATTTAAAAAAAAAAAAAAAAAAACTACTGCACTAACCCTCCTCCAGATTGAATATCTGGCAGCTCTAAGAATTCTTATCTCTTTGGTGCAGAGATCCAAAATTGCTGTGTATGAGAAAATGTGGTCTTACATGAAATCAGCGGAGCCATCTGTGTTTACCAAAACAACAGCAGACGGAGTGGCCCGAGTGCGAAAGTCCAAGGGAAAGTTCGCCTTCCTGCTGGAGTCAACCATGAATGAGTACATTGAGCAGAGAAAACCATGTGATACGATGAAAGTTGGTGGAAATCTGGATTCCAAAGGCTATGGTGTGGCAACCCCTAAAGGCTCAGCATTAAGGTGGGTGGAATAATATAACAATATCCGTGTTGTTATAGTATTCCACCTACCCTGATGCATTTTGTTGTCATTTTCTTTCTTGTGGATTTTGAGGTAACTTTTAAAAGTTTAAAATCTGCAATATTCCATGGAGTTAAATAAGACGGTAAATTATGGTTTCATCTATTTAATGCATCCATTTTTTTTAATGTTCTCTCTCTGTGTTGTCCTCTCTGACTGTTTGTTGCTGTTTTAATTTTACAGTTCAACGGCTTTTTCAATTTAAATGGTAAAAGCCAAGTTATGGTGCCATATGTGACGAATGTTAATTGCATGGATGTGGTGTTCTTGTTACTTTTTTTCTCAAAGACAATTTCCCCATCCCGCACACTTCAGTTTTGAGCAAATGTTATCCTCCATGCCACCTTCCAATATTTAACCCTGTATTTGCTGTACAGACATTTTTATAGCTCCACGTTCTGTGAAATTTAGCCAATTTGTCCTCTTGTGCTCCTTTTTATACGTTAACGATTTCCTAAGCATTTGTGCATTTTCTTACAAGTTATGTTTTATCGTTTCAAGAAATGCTGTTAACCTGGCAGTATTAAAACTGAATGAGCAAGGCCTCTTGGACAAATTGAAAAACAAATGGTGGTACGACAAAGGAGAGTGCGGCAGCGGGGGCGGTGACTCCAAGGTCAGCCTCAATGTCACCACAACCGGGTACCCTTAGTGACGAGTAATCGGCAAGACTGTTATCTTATTATTGAGGAGAGAGCACAAGACTCACACATAAAGTGGAATGACCAGGTTATTCCCCTGCCTGGCAGCTTTGGGAACCAAAAAGGCTTTAGGGCACTGCCCGCATTTTTGATCTAACTTGGGTCCCTTCTTAAACTCCCAGACAGAGGCTCCAACCACACCCTTTCCCTTCCTTCACCCATAAGGCACCAGATTGGTTGCCTTATGAAAGCCATGATGTGGGTTTCAATGCCCTAGGCTTTCAAGAGTCCAAGGCTTTCCTGTGAGACTGTCCCCGCCTGCCTCATTTGAGTGGTATGAAAAATCAGATCCATCTACTGAAAAGTCAGGGCGTAGCCTTTTTTTTTTCTAGGTTGTGATGGTTGCTCACAGAGGTTGGTTGGTTGAGTAAGGGTGGCTTCTTCAATTATGTGTCTGAGTGATGAGATGTTGTTCTCTATATGTGATAGCCCATTTAAGCAGACCCCACTTAACTTGAAAGCCAAATAACAAGCTCGGTTTCAAGTTAAATGGGGTCTTTCTTCAATAGGCCACCCCATATAGAGACTTTGCAGAGACATTTTGTGTATTTAAGCAAGTGCGTCGCCTAACTGTGATACTATATGTATGTATGAATCCCTGATTTAGCTTCTCCTTAGCCATGTTCTTGGTTCAGGTAGGTCTAATTGTTATCCAGGCTGCCATCATGAGAAAACCCATCTTACTTGGCATTCCTTTGACTTCTAATGCTCTTTGGAGCTAGAATGAATGAATAGCCATCATCCAAGCAACAAGAAATAGGGGCAAGCTCAGAAGCCACGATACCAAGTCATGGAAAGACACTTTGGGTAAGTACAGGAGAGGACCTGAAAACAGAATCCTCCATGGCCCAAGGGGCATGAGAATTATATTGAAGCATGTAAACTCACCTCTTGTACGACCAAGATCCCATGGGCATCTTAAGGTGAAGAACAGTGTTTCCCAACCACAGACCAACAGACAGGCAAGCCAAAACTTTTCTTCTTCAGAGACAATGGTTGCACTTCTGCTCCTCTCTTTCCCTCTCTATCCCTCAGGATCCTGATGGAAAAGTTAGTTTGCCAGTCTGCAAATATAATATGGGTTTGGAAACACTGATCCAGAACACTTTCAAAGAAATAAATTTTAAAAGAACTTTCTTCAGCAAATAATCTTACCAGGCATTGGCATGGCCTTTTATCGTAAAACCTTGATTAACCAGAACTCACCTAACCAGTACCCCAACTAACTGAATTGCCCCCTCAGTACTTCACATTGATGAGAAAGCAGCAATAGTATTCCAAAAAGAAGACTGCAAGGAATTGATTTTTTAAAAAATCACTTACCAAGAGATGACCTATGGTTGGGTCACATTCGGCTCTTTCTCCTCTATCTTCTCTCCATCTGGATTGACCCTCAAACGTTAGAGGCTGCTTCCCTGAGGCGAGAAAGTAGATAGAAGCATTTTAAGAAAAACTGTTATTAGCCAACAATGAACAAAATGAGTGTTCTTATTGAAAATTCCATTCATCCCTTATGGATTCCAATTAATCAAGGTTTTACTATGTGTCAAAAAGCAGTAACTTTCTTTCCCACCAATGTGAACTGATGACACTGACAATTTAGCCAAGCTTTTGGCTCATTTGATATTTACAATGGCCAACTTGATGGTCAAAGTATTTAGCACCTGTCTTCCCAGTCTTTTTCTCATGTTATTAGCACGGAGAACCTAATTGTATCATTGAAGTGAGTTGCAGAATGAAAATTGAGCTGGATTGGATGCATTGCTCTCACGAATTCATCATTCATACTCATCATGGTTAAAAAGGAGCCATGGACTGTAACAAGATGACTCTAAAACATCCACATGATGCCAAGTGCTCAGAAGTTTTCAGATAACCAGACGTTTGATGTTATATAAACAAACAAAAAAATCTGCACATATTTGGCTGACTTTTTACTTTTCACCCAGATGTTTTGGTACATGAAGACCCCAAAACTTTAGACCAGCTATTTTTTAATTACAACCAGCAATCAAGCATTTTTTCCTCAGCTAGTACTGCTGCAAAGTTTTTTATCAAGTAACTTTATTGACAGCTCACGATTTCCAGATTATCTGAATTTTGATATGCAAATAGAAAAATATTTCAGTAGATCCTAAATGTTTTCAACTTCTCTAACCATAGTGCTACCTGCCAGGCATCTTTCAAATCGCTTTTCTTGGTCATTCCTACAGCCAGTCTTTTGAAATAAGTCAACCCTTTTCTCAACTATGGATAATAATATGATCAGTGCTGCATACCCAACGATTGCTTATTCCATTTCTGGATTACCAAGAAGCTTGCCTTTATCTTCTTCCTTCTTGCTACCTGCTGTTTTCTGAGAGTGAGCAAGAGAAGGGGCAAGAGATGAACGTGAATCTGGTTACCACTACGTATTAGTGATGCAAAAAAAAAAAAAAATCAATGGAGAAGGAGGTAGAAATAGCAGTAAAACCTCATTAATTTGGAGCCCTCTGATTAATAATTTGTGATAAACTAGACAGGGACCAGTCTACAAGTTAACTTTATATTATCAGGCATGAGGACAAGAAAGGTTTGTTAAGCAAATGAAGAGTTTAGACTGGAATGTCAGTTGAATTTTTTCTTAAGAGAACAAACCCTTTTCAAATGTTAGAAGCACTTATTAGATATAATCATATTCGTTACATATCTATCTGCTAAAGTAGTTCTCACAAGGATCTCCACTAAGGCAATGTTTTATAGTCAGTTTGAATTACAAAATAGACTTAAAGAAATAAAATTGTCATTCTTCAAACCTATTTTGTAATACAGGACTTGCTTTACTCATTCAGACAATCCTTTCCCTTTGTTCCTCGAAATCAGTGAGGTTTTACTGTATTAGCAAAATGGCTTGAGATTTACATCTCTTCATCATGTCCCATCTCGTTAACATGACAACTGACTGTTAAATATACCATCATTTCACAGAGAAAGTGAGATCCAGAGATGGTGATGACTTTGAGAAGGTCACACAGCTAATGCTGTCATAAATCTCTGCTGACTTTCAGAATCACCTCTTGTGATAATATTGCAGATGGCAATTTAGCACTACCACCTATCCAATGAGCAATGTGAATCTGATTGCATGTGATACATTTCCATAAGAATCAGGTTCATTCACAACTACCTTGGTTACTAGGCAAACGGCATATTTAAGCTGTTCCAGCCCTCAGTACTGATTACTAAACATGACAATAATCACAACGCCTGACATTTATAAGTGCTTTTACTTTTTCAAAAACACTTTCAGACCTATTATCTCTGAAACCAGGAGAGGGAGAAATACCTGTATCACTTTTCTTTCTGTCTCTCTCTCTCTCTCGCAACCTTTAAATAATGATAAATGGGCAATTATGTTAAGTCATTGACTTTTTCTTCTCTGGCATGAGACATTACACATTCTGAGATTAGTCTAGAAAAGTTACCATACTATGGAAAGAAACAGCAAATTTTCAGGCTGTCGTAAACGTGCATGAGCTTAAACTAATAAAACTAATGTTTTTTATTATTTTATTTTATTTTTATGGATACAAGGAATTAAGAACAAAGTCAGTCTCTGAGGCGCCCCTGAACCAGACCTACAAGCTGGAACCAGAATACTCCTTGGCTTTCCCAATTTCCCAAACCTGAGCTAATAGGACCTAAAGAAAACAGACTTGATCATTCCTTGATGAACTGTAAATGCACATGCAAGGATCATGTAAATTAGAGCTGTGGTTTGGGAATTTTTAACCTGCAAATCACCCTTTTGTGTTCATGCTTTATGACAATGTGTGTGCAGATGCAGTAATTAAGAGCCAGTAGGTTGTTTCAGTGATAAACCCAGATCACCAGGGGTTTGTGACATAGCCAGGGAAAGTCTATCACTGTAAATCACAACAGAATGGAGGATTTATGTGCAGAACTACCACATAGGCACATCAGCCTCCTTCTGCAGCTGCCTGTCCCCTCAAACGTTTATGTTCTCATTCACCCTACTTCATTCCCTTAATCTTGGGTAAAGGGCACCAGCTTTGCTTTCCCGTCTAGCCTTACCTTACTAGACAGGATAGGGTCAGTGAAACGAGCTATTTGTGACTGAGGTGGAAAGTTATTAACAAACCCTACCCAACCTCACCATAGAATTATACCAGACTTTAGTCCTCTCCAGGGATTAAAATAGACTCCCAGTGTCCCTATATTCCAAGATGAAAATCAGCACATGTGTACTCTTGGGAACATTGTAACAGAATATTTAAAGGGACCATTCTGAGCCCCTTGACTGCAATGAGAATTGTAGGATAGGTGGGTGCCTTAACTTGAAAGGCATATAAGGACATGAGGGAGGAGGATGGCATGTGCAATTGAACCTCCATTATTTAAATAAATGGTAAGATGCTCGTTGTGACTTATAGAATATTGATAGAGAAATGCAGTTTTACTATGTCTTCAAAAATATATAGGAACTAGAATAAACTGACCAATGTGATGCTAGGAAAAAACATAGGGAATTTGTTTAAATCGTTTCAAAAAATGCCTGCAATTAAAATCAGTGGTGTTTATTTTCACATGGGTGCTCCTAAGGTACCTAAAAAGAGTTTGTTCTCTGAAGAAATTAAAACATGTTCTCCCTATCACTAGCTATCTTTGTTTTTTTAAATCCCATGCATTTGCTTAGCAAGTCTTCTATTCAAAGATAGTAAAAAGTTACAGTCTCAGACAGCCCATTTCCAAAATCCCTCAGCTTCATATTTGGCGGTACATAGATGAATGAGGTTATACTGTATTTCCCATTGGTATACATGAGATCTTCAGTTTTGTGTGTATTTCTTCTTCTTCCATGTATGTCTACAATTCTCCTCTCCTATGCCACCGTCTCTTAACCACTTCTCTTCCACACCCAGAATTCTTTGACTTTCTTGGGCCGTGGGTAATGGATATGAATCTGCATCTGCCTTTGCCTGCAACAAAATGGACCTTTTATTGGCAGGAGCCATCCCTAAAGGTTGACATTTCGGATACTCAGGGTTAAGATGGATCCCAATGACTCTTTATTGACACTGTTATGTGTGTAGGCAAGAATCATTACAGATCGATGGCACTTCCTGGGTCTTAGCAGAAGTTCCTGTGAATCCCCAAGACTCTGGTTTGGGATCGAGGAGTAGGGTGAGTATATTGTGCTCTTCGTTGGTTTGCATGATTCTATGCTGGTACTGCCTCCTGGAAGTATGAAGAACCTGACAGTTTTCTTTCCTGGTAGTCACTAAATTTGCTCCTTGAACTTACTCAGGTCTTCCTCCCAAGAGCAAATCCTCACTTTCTCTCAAGTGGCTGCTTCAAGCAAGGGACCTGTTGCCTTAAGAACTGAACCAGTCCAATGACTGCCAAAACCATTGATTTTGCCAAATGATATTAAAGAATAAATTTTACCACCGGAAAAAAATGTAATCCAGAAAGAAAACATTTTTAAAAAGTAATTCCATTCTAATGATTTTTAAAAAAATTAACTGTGGCCTTAACATGGTTTCTATGATTACGACATTATTATTTGCCTTTGGTGTTATCCTGATAACATGAATGTGTTTCTTATTGACAAATAATGACCAAATATCCAACACCTGAGCTACAGAAAGAGCACAAGAATGAAAAGCCTGAAGGTAAGAATGCTGTTATACAATTGCCAAGAGGAAAGACGCCATTGCAGTGGCAGACAGTGAAATGATGTATGTTTATTCCCTTTCTGCCCTTTGAAGACCAAATCATTTGGTTTCCTTTCATTTGAAGAGAAGGTTATATGCAATCTCTGAAAGGTAGGACAGCCATGGAAAAGAAACATGAAAAATTGGATGCAATTGAAATATATTTGGTGAGGGTGGGAGTTGGGGTTGGTGGAGCAGGGTGGGGGCAAATTTCTTTTGCGAACAATTGAAATCCATTCTCTTTTGACTTTCTAGAGAGCGGTATAGCATTTGGCCCTTGGCACGTGAGGCTGATCCCCATTGATCAGAAGTGGCAAAAGTGTTGTCCAAGTGCTGGATTCACCTTTTTGCTTAATTTCATCTGGCATTGAAGCAAATATTTCTCAAAATATAGATCTAAGGCAATGGCATTCATATATATATATATATATATGCGTGTATATATATATATATATATGTACACACACACACACATATATGACTATTTGTATGTCCTGTCTAACATCACTGCTGGAAGGGCAGATGTGATGTGTAAATGCTAGAATGTATGCTAAAAGAGGGTGGTATATGCCCTGGCATGGCAACTAGATCTGATTTCAGATCTGATATATAGACTTCATTTGTTGCAATCTAGCTAAAACTGATTATTTTTCTATGAGTCATGGTCAAGGGATGGCTATTGGAGAATAAAGAGGATGCTGGCACACATCAGATTGAACTCTTAATGCGTATTTTGTCTAGGATCAGGGGAATGAGTTAAATATCTTCAGAAACATACATCATGTGAGTTTCTGGTACAGATCTTTCTCTCTTCTCATTCTATTCTTCTCTAGGTACCACTGGAATGAACTAAAGAAAACACACTTATACATAATAAAACCCAACCAATTTGATAGTTTGATTTTTCAAAGGATCTTAAACCAGAATTTCCAAGTGAATCATACCAATTATGTATTTGAGAAAGTTTCTATGGCCACATTTTGCTCAAAACTTAGCATTTTCCCTGAGCCCCTTCTCTCTGTCAGGAACAAATTGAGTAAGAGGTCTTCCCAGACTATTGGGTTCAACTTCTAGATGGAGAAGTTGAACAGAGGTCCAGTTTGGCAGTTTAGTAGAAATCTATCAGTGAAATACACAGCCTATGGAATCAAGGGGTCTACTTCTCTGTATTTGAGAGGTTGTAATTTAGAAATGTCACTGGCTTTATCCATATGTGTAAGAGTTGCTTCTGGGGCTGCTGCTGCAGCATAGATGCTCATCAATAGATTTCAATCACTAGCATTGTTAGGCCCTTAGTGAAATGACTCACAGCTTTCAACTCTTAATGTTATATGCATGCATTATTGAATTTGCTCTTTGCACTTATGTTAAATTATTATCCCAATAGCAAGGAGTTAAATAGGTTTGAGCTACATTTGTGAACTACATGGATATAAACACTCTCTCAGAGATGGTTTCTAGCAGCTAAGCACTCTGCAAATCATTGTAGCTGCCCTTGTTAAATGAGGATTATTTGGGTTGCCAGAGTTCAGTAATGCCAGCAGTCATGTATGCACATGCTCCCAGGTTGTACAGAAAGCCCAGGCTGATCCAAGGTTAGAAGGATTGAAATAAAATCCTCATTTTCCTGGAAGCCTACATTCAGGAACCCCTATGAAAACAAAGGGATAGAGATTTGTTTTAAAGGACTTCAGACACTAGTGTACTCAAGGGCATATTTTGAACTGCCATGGCCTCAAACCGCTGCTATACAGAGAGAGAAATCCCTTCATTATATATATTCCAGGTTAATCTACAGAAAGGAATGTAAAGTACCACATAGTAAATTCTTTAATCCAGCAAATATTATTCTTTTGCTTGATCATCGATTGGCTTCAACTTAATAAAGCAAGACCAACCTGGGCAGAGATGTCTGTGACTGCCTGCCTGTACATGCCTGTTATGTCCTGGGTGATGCTGGGGCTTTTCCAGAGAATGCTAGAGAGGCAAGTGAGTGATTTGGAAAGATGCCTTGTTATCATGAAAACCTGAAACATCTTCAGTAAAAGAGTTAGCAAAAGAGAGGATGGCTGTTCTCCCTCCATTGGGCCAAAGATATTTCTAAAAAGTTGTTCCCAAAAGATCTAGATACCAAGAAGCAAGTGTTAGTAACTTAGAGCAAGGGTTTTGTTAAGGGATAGGGTGAGGCAGGGGCTTCCAGCTTAGGCCGTGATAAGTTTCCATTCTCATCATCCAGATAATGTGTTATCAGAGCAGATTTCTAATTGACTGTGCAAATGCACCACCCTTGCTCATATATTTCTTTTACTTCTCTGTGATCTCCTTGTCTTTGTCCATAACCTACATATTTACACATATATCTATCTCTCCTAAGGGCACCGTTGAGGATCTTCTGGAATCATTAATTAAACAGACATTTGCTCTTTAGGTGTCCCTGTTCTGAAAGGAGAAATGAAGCATTTAGAGTAGCAAATATCCCATAGTATTTCAGGGGACTAAATCATACTGCATCCTGGGTTCTGATATTTTTCAGGCCCAGAGCCATACTGACGGTATAGATTCCTCTCTTTACCTTTCCAGGATCACCAGATTATTTCACAGAATCAACTTGGTAATTAATTCACAAGACCCAATTTTCCTTCTTTTCCCCTAAGCTCAGCACCTTCACATCATTCTCTTCACCATTTCCTTGTTCATAATAAGGAATCCAACCTGGTTCTAAGCTACTATTTACTATTTACTATTTTAGGTATTTCCTGAAATTAAAACTTTAAAATAAATTAAGCAGTTCTTTTGAAATATATCAAAAGTTTTATTTATTTTGTTTCTTTAAAAAAATTAAGTTTCAGCCAGGCGCGGTGGCTCACGCCTGTAATCCCAGCACTCTGGGAGGCTGAGGTGGGCGAATCACTAGGTCAAGAGATCGAGACCATCCTGGCCAACATGGTGAAACCCCATCTCTACTAAAAATATAAAAAATTAGCTGGACATGATGGCGTGTGCCTGTAGTCTCAGCTACTTGGAAGGCTGAGGCAGAAGGATCGCTTGAACCCTGGAGGTGGAGGTTGCAGTGAGCCGAGATCGCGCCACTGCACTCCAGCCTGGCAACAGAGCAAGACTCTGTCTCAAAAAAAAATAAAAAAATAAAAATTAAAAAATTAAGTTTCTACTTTCACAGAAAAAAAAAATCAATGGCATTCTTATCCTAAAGCTGTCTCCATATGTAAGGTTGGCCATCACTAAGATAACACTGATTCTTTAAAATGGCTGGTTGGTACAACCCAGGAACTGAGCCTGGAATCCAGGCGACCACCAGCTGGCAGGTGGAGGCCTTGGATTGTGAGCAGTCTTAGTAGCTGAGTTAGTGGCAGGTGTGGATTGTAGAGATAAGCAGAAATTTTTATAATCCAATAATGTTTTCTTCAAAAACTGAACTCATTATCAAAGTATTATGAATTATATTACTATCCCCTATATAAAAAACAGACAGATGTAATTCCATGACTGTTCCCCACACTCAGGAATCATCACTGAGACACAATTCAGCATTAACTTACATACTTTTAAATGACTATCTAATTCCCATTTCTCTCTCTCCATCTGATCAACAATCCACATGCATTTTTATGACTTACACGCCACAAAATGTTTTCTTAGGGGAACCTTACACTCTTCCACCCCACCTCAAACATTTTTTTAGACAAAATAGAACAAAGAGTGGTAGTTTATAAATATTTACTCTTTGTTTCATTTCCCATTTCTCAGAAAGATTTGTATTTTAACAAAGCATGTCACTTAAAGATATGAAATTCTCACAGTGGAATTTCAGCTGCCAGTGAGATAAATATTTTTGGACAGAGGGATGTTCCCAGTCCTCCTGAAATTATGTCACAAAGCACTCCTGTTTTCTCCCTAAGCCTGCTGACCCATGTCTTTGTCTTAGGAGGGCTCTACTCAGCAAAAAGTTCATAGCAAGCCCTTCAGAGGGGAGAATGCCTGACTAATTTCCACGATAGGAATCTGACCTACTTTGTTTAATTCTTTCTGTTCTCTATTGAGGTGAGTACAATAAATATTTCTGACTTATAATTCTCTTAGGTACCAGTTAAGGGCCTGCAGTAATTGCTGTGAAACATTACACTGGAGACATATTGCTGCACCACAGTAAAAGGCCCCAGCTGCAAAATATGCCCTTGCTAGATTGATAGTTATTTGGAGTATGGGGGTCCCTAAAGGAAAATAAAATCATCACAAATATCTAAGCCTGAAGAGCAAAAATAAAGAGGGTTGCTACCCTTTTGTGTATTCCATTGGAGAATGTACAGAACACAGCTCAATGTATATTAATCAGCCTTTTGACCTGCCCCTTAAGTTGCTGCAGAGGCTTGTGCAAATTGCTCAACCTATGTGTGCCTCAGTTTCTTTATGTATTAAATAGACACCATAAATCTACCTTCTTAGGGTGATCATGAAACCTGACCAATAATTATAATCATAATAATAAGTATGTAAATATACTAGGTTGAAAAACAAAATGCTAAAAGAGTTATTGATTTGACAAGTATTTATTAAGAAAGATATCCTAAATGGAGATACAAATACACAAGCCATGTTCCCTGCCCTTGAGAAGCACACAGTGTAGTGGGAGACGTAAGACATAGGCATAAATAATAAGGCAAGGTAGAAGTGATGGAGGAGACAGAAAACATTGAAGAGCAAAAATGGCTTCATGGAGAAAATGACATTGAAAATGATCAAATGCCCACCTATTTCCACTTCCTTCAAAATACCAATGTGTAAGAGTGTGTGTGTGTGTGTGTGAGTGTGTGTGTGTGTGTGTGTGTTGGGGAGAGGGTGTCAGTACCTTCAGTTGGTTAGGATTGGGCTAGATAACACATCTAATAAGGTACAGTAAGAAATAAAACTATGTGGACAAAACCAGTTTTCCTCTGCCATCTCAGAAATTTAGTCTGCCCCACAGCAACATAGAGTTCTAGGAGATTTGGATTTTAAAGTACTTTCTTTTCTTGGCATCTATTGTAACCTTGTTAAGTGGTATTATCTGTGATTTCTGATTACAGCTTTTATACTTGTTGGCTGTGCTGCTGCTTGAAATGTTTGTTTTTCTCCCTCATTTTTATTTAGAAGTTCCCAAAAGCACATTGGTTCCCTGCCAGGTTTCATAAACCCTGTGATTATTTTTCTGATCCAAGGCTAAACTTCTAACAGTAGGTCATTTGTCAAAATTCTCTAAAGTCCTATGGTATCTCACAGGAGGTCTGGATACTCAAAGGCAGGATTTCTCAACTTTGGCACTACTGACATTTGGTGCCAAATAAGTCTTTGTTGTAGGGGTTGTCCTGTACATTGTAGGATATTTAGCAGCATCCCTGGCCTCTCCCAACTGGATGCCTGTAGCATCCCCCAGCCCCCACCTAGGTGTGACAACAAAAAATGACTCCAGACATTGCCAAATGTCCCCTGGAGGACAAAATGGCATCTGGTTGAAAACTATTGCTCTAAAGTAACCTACACTGTAATGGTGTAGGCCATGGGAGTGAAGAGCAGTTACCAGAGCCAGTTCGTGGGCCACTAGATGGCCTAAGGCAGGGATAAGCCATTGTTCAGAAGTAGGATGCTAAGTCACTGATGTACTGAGCCTGGGTTTTGGCAAGAGTAGACAGTGGCAGTCCAGCATGGACCCCTAGCACAGGAATAGCCTTCCCTCCTCCAAAACCTGTGTTTCTGAAATGCTTTGTTCCAGGACCTCTCTACACTCTTAAAAATGATTAAGAACCCCAAATAGATTTTCTTTATGTGTGTTATATCTGTTCATTTTTACCAATCAGAAATTAAAACTGAAAAAATTTTCATGAATTCATTGATTCATTTTAAAAATAATGAACCCAATATATGCTAACATAAATCATATACTTTTATGAAAAATAACTATTTTTCTAAAACAATCAAAAGAATAGTGAGAAGAATGGCACTGTCTATATTTCTGTAAATCTCTTTAATATCCAGCATAATATAGAGAATGGGATTCTCATTTCTACTTCAATCAATCTATTATAATTTCACCCATCATATGGCCTCCAGGAAACTCCACTGTATATCAAGAAGGAATAATAGTGAGAAGGCACTTAGTATTATTATAAAAATAGTTTTGACCTCACAGATCTTTTGATGAAAGGGGTTCAGGGATCCTCCGGGGGTTCCTGGACCACACTTTGAGAACAACTGCTCTAAACTGACATGCCACACTTTTATGAATGCAATTCACTTAAGGGTTGATAAATTTCTTTTGAAACTAGGATCTCTAGGGGCAGTGAAATCTCCCTATCAGACCTTAGTGTGAGTACCTAAGGAACAGAGACTGCTCTGTTCCTAAGATCTGGTGAGCAGCAGTACTGAAGAAAATGAATGACGTAATTTGAAGAACATATTACCTGGAGGGAGGGCAGGACCGGGTAAGGGCTTAGTCAGGTAGCAGTATGAGGACACTGGGCCCTTTGCAATAAGAAAAGAGGAAGCACAGAAAGGAGGAAGAATTTGTTTTGTAGTTTCTCCTGTGGTCCTGATGAGCCCAGTCACTCATATGCCATTGGAAAGCATCTTCCCCTGTATCCTGAGCTAATTGCCACGTTGCTGAGCCTGGTGCCAGTGCCTGGCTTAAGGCATAGCATTGCAGGAGAAGTGGTAGTGATGAGACAACAACAGGGGAGAGGAAGAGCGAGAAGAGCATCAGACGGTGGAGAATAGGGGAGAAGGCAGCGGCAACACTAAACTCAGGGCCATCGATGGCCTGTCTGTCATTTGAAAGCCTGGCTTAACTTTCACTGCCAATAATATCTTAAAGAGGCTCAAAATTTAATCTGAGTATATTTTTGTTGTTTTGCATTCCAAGCAATTGGTTAGCATTTGAGAAACCTGGGGTTCCAAGCATTGGATGAAGGAACTTGTTTAGAGTATAAAAGGATCTGAATTTCTTGGCGAGATACAAAATCCAAATATTCTGGCTGCCAGGCCCTAGGCTAACCAAGAAAGTTAACTCCCTGACACTAAAGATTTATACTTATTCAAACCGCAAGTACTCTGAAATTGCATTATTTTTAAATGACTATATCTTTCTCAGAATATCTGAAGATAAGGTGGCCCCTCTGTTTTAAACAGCAAATGGGGGAAGAAAGGAAATAAGTTTGGGGACTTTGTATGATAGAGACCAGATCTCTGTGACTATAGCAAGTCTTATTAGTGACTGGATATGTTAGTGGGTTCAACTTATCCAAAATAGGCTAAGAAATTTTTACGGCATGTTCACAGTTCCATAAATTTTTCTGCTTCCCTCTTTTTAAGTTAGTGACATTCAGACCAACATGCACTAATATTTGGCAATATTGCTCCCATGAATCTGAACACATAGTTTATTGCCTCAGAATTATGCCACCCTCTCTATATGGTGCATTTTTTATCCAAAGTCATTAAAGTTTCTTCATTTAAAATCTAATAGCTCTAGTAAGAAGTCAGGATAAAGGTCATTATTCCCATTTTATAGCTGAAGACATTTATAAGGGAGAAAATCTTTATCCTAGAACCAGTAGAGTTTCAGGCACTTGCCCAGTGGCTCTGAATGCAGTCCTTATATTTTTAAGCAGTAAAGGACTAAGGAGCAGTGGCCTGGCCTCCTGGGGATATGTATTAGCCTCTTAGTTGAGGAAGTCTTATCTTACTAGAACAATTAAACTATTTCTCTACAGCATTACCCAATAGTGGCAGAGTCATTTTGCTGCTTTAGGTCCTGCCATATTAATAATCTATTTTGAAACAATCTGGTTTGCCCTCTGGTGATCTAAGTTGACCACAGACATATGGCCATATCAGAGGAACAGCCAATCAGTAACTCAAAAACAATTTGTAGACCAGTTTTTACATTGTTGAAAATACTCCCCTTATCCAAAACGGAGGTCCACAATATACCTTTAATACTAAGACCAGTATGTCCAAAAGAATTTAGACTATGTGTTTGTGGAGTAAGGACACATATGTAGTACAGTTCTTTCTGAGATCATTTTCAGCTGGGCAACAGACTTGTGTGATAAAGGACAATTAATTAGAAGGCATGTTATTTATGTAGAATCTATTTTCAATTCTGTTCGGATTTATCCATTTGTCTCGGTCCACAATATGGAAACACTTCCCCTTCTGGGTCTGTCCTTTTCCCGACTCCTCCATAAAATTTGCTTTCTGTCTGGAAGTACAACAAGACACCCAGTTAGATCAAACTTAACACACCTCCTTCACAAAGCTACTGCAAGCTGCCGCCGACGATTGTCACCCGAGGGGAGACCCTCCTCACCACACACAGCCTATCTGAGGAGTGCCTTTTTTTCTATCCTCATTATTTAACAGTGTGTGCCGATTACTCAAAGCGATATGGGCAGGCCCTGGTAAATATAGCGTTGCTGTAGTGTTAACTTTTTATAAGGTAATGCTCAGGTTGCCTGCAGTGTCTAAAATTACTCTGTGGCCAGGGCCCCCTGCTTTATCGCTTTCTATAGTTTTAAAGTAGTTTGAAGCTTGAATAACATAAAATAACATAATATAATGTTATTTATGTTATTTCCCACGTGAAGAACGCCTGTAAACCTTGCAGTATTGAAACTCAGTGAACAAGGCATCTTAGACAAGCTGAAAAACAAATGGTGGTACGATAAGGGGGAATGTGGAGCCAAGGACTCCGGGAGTAAGGTCAGTCGCTGAAGGTCTTTTTGTACTGATTAGCAATCACATTTTGACCCACTGTTTATTTTCTATCCTAAAACGGCTTTCCTTCCCAACACACACTCCCTGACACAGTGGGACCCCTTTTATAACAACAGCGCTAAAGGGATAAGACAAATGCCAGCCTCAGAGGCCTGCCATGTGACATCAATTGTTGACTCTATAGAACTGTTATTATGATTAGGAAACTCAGTCTGGTCTATTGCATTTCCAAAGTTATAAAATAATAAGCTGTGTTATAAGGGGGTTTTACTGTATTTCACATTTCAAAAGTTCAAAGAGAAAATATAACAACAATAACAACAACAACCAAAAAAAAAAAAAGATTTATTTGTGACAGTACTTTTTCTTAACCTCTTACAGTGTCAGAGACTTTGTAGTTATAAATGCATTTGGTTATTAATATATTATGTTGATCCCATCTGAAAACAGTCAAACAAATAAATAACAAAGACTGGTCTCTGTAAGCAGAATGATTAGCCTCCTGCCAGCTGCTGTTGTATTGAGTTCAGCATTAATTTGGATCTCGAATCTCATTAAGTCTGTCACACTTCTGTCTTCCAAAGGTGTCATTTGAATCTCTGTACGTAATACTTTTAAAATTTAGTCGCATGCTCCTTAAGGGTTTACATTGTCAGGATAACATCACATTGATAAGCATGAAACACTCTTCCCCGCCTCCTTCCTGCCCCCCTTCGCTCCCCTAAGAAAGTTCTTTTTAGTTTCAATTTTTGCCTTTCCTTTTTTTGGACTAATATTGTGGTATCAGTTAATTCATTTCATGAAATGCCACTCATCTTCCCCGTGCAATGAACCATTTTGCTACTGGTTTTCTACATCCCACATCAGGGAATTCTATAACTCTTGTGAAACTTAAATAATACATGAAACATGAAACTATTCTTCTTGTCACAGCTGACATGGGCTATGTCAAAGGACCTCCCCCCCACCCCACCGTTAAATATCACATACGTATAAAAATCTAATGGCAGAGGAAGGGTTACCAGAAATTGATCTATTTCCCAATGGACTGTGGAACATCCTTGCAGATAGCCTCACCAGCCTCCTTAAAGAGATAATCCAATATTTCATATGTGACAGAAATTATTACTCCTTGTCTAGCTGTCATTCATCCTAAAAGAGTGACTATTTGCAAGGTTGTTGTGAATATGAGGCATTCCCACACCCTGTTTCTGAATGCAATTCAATTTCAATTGGACCTTTTATTAAGGTAAACAAGTACAGGACTGGCTTCTATGAAAATAGGATCAGAAGGACATGGTCATATTGTCTTTACTTTTAATTATTTAAATGATACCAAGACCAGCTGAACCAGAGTGTTGAGTGTCAGCAATGGCCATCATCTGTTCACTGTGTTGTCACTTAAATAAGATGCTCAAAATTCACTGGCTTAACAATTTGGGTATTCCATTCAATTACATTCAGCAGCAAAATGGTTACATTCCCTCTAAAAAGACTACAAAATGCTATTTTATTTTATTTCTTTTTCAAAGAAAGACTCCTGGCCCTTGGTGTGTCCTACCTCAAGGTAGGGCTCAAGACACCAACTTTTTTTCTTTCCATTTTTCAGCAGTTCAGTTTTTGCTTTTTCATACAGGCAGATAGCTTAGTCAGATTTGCACAGTTTGACCTGAAAGTCACTGACCGGCTTCCTCAACTTTTCCCCCTTGTTACAAAGAAAGCAAATAAGTGTCATTTTTAAAAATTATTCTCTACATTCCCTGGAGTAAAAGTTAAAAATGAGCTGGATTTTTTAAAAAAATCATCAGCCTCCTGGAAAAGCTTTCTGATTTGTATGGAGCCAATCTAGGACCCAGTGGATCCTCCTGACACTTTCCTTAAACTCTCAGGAAAATGGAACGGAGCCAATTCTTTGTGCTGTGCCCTTGTTCCAGCAACACAAAGACTTGCTGCCCTGATTTTAACTAGGATGAGGATTTAGCAGCCAATCTCCAAAGGGAGCATTTTCTCAGTCACTGGGGGAAAGAGGAGAATTAACCCTTTTTAAGCAAACCCTTGCAAAATAACTCCTCAGATAAGAATAGCAGGAACCTCTAATACTATCATGTTGTATCTTAAAGACTAGTTGTTCACAAAGTTTGTCACAGGGAGAGCAAGGGAGAAAGGGGTGTTGCGGGGCAGAGAGGGGAAAGAGTGCTTCAAGTTCCCAAATGAAAAGAGTATTACATTTATAGAGATTATGTCACAGCTCAACTCTGGCAAATGGTGTTTATCCAGGCTGGCAGAGGAATAAATTATGCTTGTGTTTACTCTTTTGTTCCCATGGCCAGTGCTGTTTTATTAATTGTTGAACATCATTTTGAGGCACTAAGGGATGTAAGGAGTCAAGGTGAAAGGAAATTTAGGTGAGGATCAAGACTGTCAACAGAGGCACAATCTACCATCTTGCTGGTCATTGCAAAACATTAGCCAGTTGCCAGAATTGAGTCATAACACTTACATCAATGTTTAGTTATTTTACAATTTAGAACTACCCTATACTGTTGTAATATATTATAATGTTCCATTGCCTTTGTTTTCTCCAAGATCTAATCACGTTGTTCATTTCTCTTAGGACAAGACCAGCGCTCTGAGCCTGAGCAATGTGGCAGGCGTTTTCTATATACTTGTCGGAGGTCTGGGGCTGGCCATGATGGTGGCTTTGATAGAATTCTGTTACAAATCACGGGCAGAGTCCAAACGCATGAAACTCACAAAGAACACCCAAAACTTTAAGCCTGCTCCTGCCACCAACACTCAGAATTATGCTACATACAGAGAAGGCTACAACGTGTATGGAACAGAGAGTGTTAAGATCTAGGGGTACGGTTAAGGTCTAGTAAACTAATCAGCTTTACATTACTGTATGTCAATCTCTGTTTTTCTTTTTTTTTTTTTTCTTTTTTTTAGTTTGGTTTATTGTTTAAACCATTGTCTCTTTGCAACCATTTGATTCTTTGAAAACAATGGTTGTGCTTTCTTGTCAGGCAGTGGTGCTTTTCTAATAGAATGGTTGTAATTAAATTGTGGTCTGTGACCCAAAAGGAAAAACAATTCTCCAGAGCATCATTGTTCAATAGAAAACATATGCAAGCCACATATATGAGCCACGTGTGCAATTTTAAATGTTCTAGTAGTCACATGTTAAAAAGTAAAACAAGTGAAATTAATTTTAATGATATATTTTATTTAACCCAATATATCCAAAATATGATCATTTCAACATGTTATCAATATTTAAAAAATGAGAAATTTTACATTCTTCATGCTAATTTTGGAAATCTGGGGTATATTTTATACTTATGGTACATCTCGACTTATACTAGTTACATATCAAATGTGCAGTAGTCACACATGGCCAGTGGTTATTGTATTGGACAGTGCATCTGTAGAGAAAGCAGCTGCTCTGGAACAGATATTAAAATTAGGGGCAGGGCACAGTGGCTCACGCCTGTAATCCCAGCACTTTGGGAGGCCGAGGCAGGCAGATCACGCGGTCAGGAGATCAAGACCATCCTGGCTAACACGGTGAAACCCTGTCTCTACTAAAAATACAAAAACTTAGCCGGGCGTAGTGGTGGGCGCCTGTAGTCCCAGCTTCTCGAGGGTGGCTGAGGCAGGAGAATGGCGTGAACTCGGGAGGCGGAGCTTGCAGTGAGCAGAGATCGTGCCACTGCACTCCAGCCTGGGCGACAGTGAGAGACTCTGTCTCAAAAAAAAAAAAAAGTTTAGGTACACAGGTGAGACACTGCCACCTCAAGTAATACAGCGCTTCCATAGGGAGAGGTAGTTCTTTTAAGTAAACAGTGTATAAGTCTGAGAAAATTTTCTTAAGCTTTGAGTTCTTTTGTTGTCCCTTCCTTGGAAGTGGTGCACAGGTAAGTGTCTATCAAAGGACAGTCTAGGCTCCCTGCTGCTAGCCAAGCCCTAATTCATACTTCAATGAAGCTGAGTGTTGCCACCTTGACTCTGGCAACTACAAACACCACCAATAATTCAGACATGTTCAAATGCAAGCTTGAATTTGAATAATGTCTCTATTCTGGACGTGTTTAAAAGAATATAGTCTTGTACTTTAAAGTGCATCTGTCATCACTAAAATGCCTATCTGAAGTGGAACAGAACAATAAGCAACTTCATACCCCTTATTTTAGGCAATTTTGACCTCATGAGTAAATGTCAATATGCTGGGATTTCTACAAGTGCATTTGTGGTTTTTTGTTGTTGTTGTTTTGTTTTGGGGGATTTTGGGGGTGTTTTGTTTTGTTTTTGAGGCAGAATTTTGCTCTATCGCCCAGGCTGGAGTGCAGTGGTGTGATCTCGGCTCATTGCAACCTCCGCATCCCGGGTTCAAGCAATTCTCCCGCCTCAGCCTCCCAAATAGCTGGGATTACAGGCATGCGCTACTATGCCCGGCTAATTTTTTTGTATTTTTAGTAGAGACAGAGTTTCACCATGTTGGCCAGGCTGGTCTCCAACTCTTGACTTCAAGTGATCTGCCCACATCAGCCTCCCAAAGTGCTGGGATTACAGGCGTGAGCCACCATGCCCGGCTGCATTTGTGTTTTGGCCTTCTTATAGTTCACATTGCGGATTTACATTTAGCCAATTTTAAAATAATATTTCATTCAAATAAATCATTTGTCTTGGTCATGGAAAACATCATTTTGTCCAATGAAGTTGCTGGTTGTTCTTTCTTCCTGCCTTTTGCCACAACATATTCAGCACACTGCACCAATCCGCTGACAGTGTTCCCATTGCATTGGTGGATGTACAATACATGGATTCATCTGTAATTGCATTGTTTGCATGCAAGCATTTAATGTTTCAATGTGCTTAAAATGTTTCACTCTTGAGTAGGTGCTATAGGCCCATTACAATTTGGGGCATACATTTTTATAGGATAATATCAATACATTATTCATAATCCATTTTCAAAGTGATCCACTTTCTTTCTGTAGCCAACACATAGACATGCTTGCTAGACATGAGCAATTTCAATCTAACTTAATTATCCCAAATTTTGAGGTGGTAGCATCCAAATAAATAATACACCTTAAATTTGTGTAGCAGTCATCAAAGTGCTCTCATATCTATTGGCTCATTTGAGATAAGATGGATCAGACAGTTATCAGTAAGACCCAGCCCATGAAGTGAATTACTCAAGGCAACACAGTTAGGTAGTGGCAGTTCTGGGACTAGAACCCAGCCTTTCTTCTGCCTATAGCCATATCTTTGCTAAACCATGCTACTTCTAACCACCCATGGCCTGATGTCCTCAAGGAAACTTGAAATCCTAATGGGATCCTGTCAAATGGAGAGCAGATCTTGAGTTTCTGTTCCACTTGTCCACAAAAAACGTCTTGAGGAACTTCACCAAGCCTCCATATGCCCCATTCCTTATGCACTCCACACAAGATTGAATATTCAATCACTCCTACTTTCCCCAGAAAGAATCTTTCTGAGGATTATATCAAGGCTCAGGGTGACATGACCTCCAGACTTTTTTTATCAACTATTCCACCTGAGAATTTATGTCCCTACTACCCAATTACTACAGCCTCAGACTCTTGTTAAAGCCCCAGAGCAGTATTCATGAAACATTAGTGTGCATGTGACTCATGTGGGAACCTTATAAAAATATAGATCCTGATCCAGCAGGTCTGGGATGGGGCCTGAGGATCTACATTTCTCACAAACTCCCAGGTCATGCAGATGCTGCTGGTCCCAGGAGTAGAAAGATTCTAGAGGAAATAATATCAAAGAATGTAACTTAATAAAAGAAAGGAAGGAAGAAAAGAGGGAAGAAGAGAAAGAGTGATAGAGATACAGGAAGAAAGAGGAAGAAAGGAAGGTGGGAAGGAAGGAAGGGTGGAGGGAGGGGAAAAAAGAAAGGGAAGGAAGGAAGGAGGGAGGGAGGGAAAGGAGGGAGGGAAGGAGGAAATCAAAGGAAATGAAAGGAAAGAAACTGTGTCAGCAAACCTTTGTTAGGACATAATGTTGCCATCCAAAAGTAGAGGCCTGGAACATCAAACCTGAGGGGAAAATCTCAGAAACTAATATGCCACAACTTCTGGCTTTCCTTTACTCATCTGAGTTGATTCACTTTTGTGAAGCAAAATTCAGGCTAATTGAGGCAACAGTCACATTTTAATAGACTCCAATGCCAGTGTGGTTACAACCCAATTACCTAGCACCTTGGCAACCATCTCCAGGGTGAAAGAAGGCTTAGGAAGAGCGTCTGCAAACAAATCTGTCCTCCAAGCCTGTACAGTCTCCAGACAAGAAGCAAAAGCCTCATACAATGCCAGGAAAACCTCACTTGTGTTAGTCAAGAGGCATAAAGCAAGCTGCTTTGAAACTTCTCTGTTGTCCTCAGCCAATTTGGTGATGTGACAGTAGGGGAATGTTGGTTTAGTGAAGAGTGAGATCTTCACCCATTCATCTTTTATTTCTCAAGAAGATCTGGAATATCTCCTGGTGACTTCTAATTTGTTACCTAGTTATTAGGCTTCCAGTTATCTGAGTTGGCCTAAATCTGTCAGGGTCTATCCAGGGGCACCGACATCAAGAGGTACCCTGAGATTTTACTTCTATTACTAATTATCAGAGCCCACCTTGGGGGTTTATAGTACCAGTAATTGTTCAGGAAAAATGACTCAGGGCAAATCACCTGCAAAAATATGATCTAGTGAAATCTGGTTAATAAAAGGGCATCCTTGAAAGATGAGGGAGTTGTTTCTCATTTTCTATGGGTGATAGTCACATCAGGATTACTGGACTTATTGTGGGAACATGTGCCTCGGTCTCAGACCATGTTTAGCTCCCACTAGGGAGAAGAAAGCCTCTCGACTACCTGGTGCCTGTCTGGGTTACTGACCAGCCACTGGAAGTGTATCCTCCCAAGCATGCCTTGGCAGGTGACTGCCCATCAAGTGCTCCAGATTCATTGCACCCTAGGGTTGACTGTGCTAATTGTTTTAGGAAATTATTTCTAATTTCCTAATTGCAGTTCAGAACCACTTCTGGCTTCTTTGGTTTCTTCAAAAATATTTTTGAAATCTCTGTCCTTTACAAGACCTCAAGATGCCTGAAGTTAGGGGAAAAGATTTTCATTTTTCCTGCAGGAGTTTTCTGTTTAGTCATCCTAAAAATATTAGCTTTGTTGATGCAGCCCATTTTCAAAGTGATCCACTTTCCTTCGGAAGCCTATGCATAGGCTTGCTTACTGGAGATATTTTTCTGCTTAAAAGAATTCACTTTATGTTAAATAGAAAGAAAAAGCATTCTGGATAACCAAGGTGATGATGTTCTTTCCCCCAAGGGACTTTTACCTCAGTGATAATAGTTCATTTGACCCCATTTGAAAGCAGGAAACAGAGGCACTGAGAGGTTGGGATCCTTTCCCAAAGTCATGCCGCTAGTTAGTGATGTCCCATACCCACTGGGGAGACAGGAGGAGACTTTGATCTTTCTGCCAGATATGAAACTTCTCCAAGCTTCTGCGATAGATATGACTTAGGACTTAGGGATGACAAGGAAGAGGTTTGTCTACTTTCATGTTAGTCTTATTCTACCCTCCTTGGATGCTTTTGGCCTTCAGGTACATATTGGAAATTCTTCTTACAGATACTTTTACTCCAGGGCCAGTGGCAGATCATAATTATGTCATTCTTTTGGGATAAAATTCAGTGTTAGATTAGAAGAAAAAGAAGTGTTTGATTAGTGTAGAATGAAAGGATAAAGAGAGGGATGTAAACTTGAAGAGGAGGTAAGAAAGTGTCCTGCAGTATTCAGAGTCAGGGGCAAATGAATCCCTTGCACTAGTTAGTGCCTCCAAAAAGAAGACACGATCAGCATTTCAATCAGGCCTATATGTCAGGGCAAAGACCTCATTGATGCCAAGTCCCCTTCATAGGTATCACTGCTCTGGCCTCTTCCTGGAATCTGCTGTCTCTTTAAAGTCCCAGTGCTATTTTCAGACTTTAATAACTAAGGTTGTAGGTATTCAGAGAAACAATTGCTCACCTTTCTAGCAATAAGCAAAATATTTTCTTCTCACAGTTAAAATGGATTTCAATTCAGTAAGCCATAGAACACTGTTTACCCTCTGTCCTGGGTGAACAATTCTTTGTCACAGGTTCTGCAATCAGAATACACTCTTTTAGTTCTCGTGAATATCTGTATTAAAATGCCATGGAAACTTTCTGGTATACCTACATCATAAGTGATTAAAACCTTGAATTAAACTGCATGCAACACCTGCATATTCCTTAGTACAATACATATAGTAGAGAATGTAACCAGACCTGTCACCTAAAGCCAGTCAAATAAATGAGGTGCAACCCCAGAAATGCCAATTTCAGAAAACAGCCATAGTTTTGTCCAAGATAGACTGAGCCATTATAAACTTCTCAATTCCTAATAGGAGGCCCCTTCAATTTTAAATATCCCCTTGCCTTTGCAGATCCCTTCCCACTGGAGGCATGTGATGAGAGGAAATCACCGAAAACGTGGCTGCTTCAAGGATCCTGAGCCAGATTTCACTCTCCTTGGTGTCGGGCATGACACGAATATTGCTGATGGTGCAATGACCTTTCAATAGGAAAAACTGATTTTTTTTTCCTTCAGTGCCTTATGGAACACTCTGAGACTCGCGACAATGCAAACCATCATTGAAATCTTTTCTTTGCTTGAAAAAAATAATTAAAATAAAAACCAACAAAAAATGGACATGCAAGATTCCAGTATGCGAAAAAAAAAATCTTATTAAGTCAATCCAACAAAAGCCATTCTTTGATACCACTGCAGAGTATACAAACACCATGTTCTTTAATACACACACACACACACACACACACACACACACACACACAAATTTAAATTCCAATTCAGCAAAGAGGCCCATCTAAGCTAAAAGAATTAATTCTTCCTGATTAAAAAGAAAAAATCTGTCTCCCAGTGTTTGGGAAGACGGACTGGCATTTCTTCTAGGATCTGCTGACCAGATGTTTTTGGTATTTCCTGTTGGTGGTGATGTTCTGTGCACCCTATTTCCTTTCAATGTTGCTGAAATGTGTATATCTTTAGAATGTAAATGCAACACTTAAGAAAATTCAAACACTTTGGAAAAGGGACTAAACAGTGACTTCTCTGTGTTCTCGAAATGGTTTTGTGAAAACACTTTGATAACTTCCCACTCAATGAAGAGATTTACAGAGCTTTCGAAATTGACTTTGTGTGTAGCAAGGGACGGGGCACTATCAGGATACCTCTTGGTGCTTTCCTAAAGTGGATCCCGGGGTTTTCCAAGGAGCCTGGAATTTCAGCTCACAGATCTGTTTTTCTTGCTTCAGTGTGCATTTTAAGTCAATAGAGCTGAGTATCTAGCATTGAGGTGAGGGAAATGCTGCCTATACTCCCAGATGTGTTTAGAGTATCTCAGAAACAACACTGTGTTTAGCTCGGCTTTCTCTGCTAAGTATGCCTTTCAAGTGTACACCACGGAGACAGGACTGCGTTGCAAGGCGGGATAGCAGGTTCAGACCACAGTTCTCAGTCTGACTTTACTCTTGCTAGGTCTGTCCTACTAGCTGTTGCCTGCTACCGCCCATGGCTCTCCATCGGACTGCATGTGTCCTTTTCTAGTTTGCAAAGACTAAAATGCATTCCCAAACCTACTGCTAAACTGAGGGCCTCAGCATCATTTCCAGATCTTTGCTTGGAGCAGTCTCTCTATTGACTCTCTCAGATCACTCCACTGCTCCATGGGCTATCAAGTAACTAACTGCATACCTGCCGTTGGCATCATCAGAACAGTCCGAAGAAATAGTCTCCACTCACTAATTACCTCCTATATAACGACGTATGCTTCCTGTAGTTCAGTAGTTTGCTCTCATCAGTAACGTGCATTGGGAAGTTTCCAGACTGCAAAAACTAGGAGCTCGCATTCATTTCCCAAGTGTGACCCTTAGATGCTTAGTTGACTCGCTGCATATTTGCTCTTGTCTTCAGAAAAGAAAGGAAGAAGTATCGTTCCAACGAAATGTTTCCAGAAAAGTGTAATATAAACGTTCATTCCAAAAATGGTGTCATAAGCAAACAACTTACTTGTCAAATTTCAAATGGTATTGAACAAAAAAAGAAAGCTGTTGTGTTTTTGTTTTGTTTTGTTTTCATGAAACTGTGATTTTCAACTTATGAATGCTATAATGTCCCAGTGCGGGAAGCTCACGCTGTGTGAACACGAAATTGTATAAAACAAACCAACCAACCTACACACAAACGTTTTCATAGGCACTGTATAAAGAAAAATGTATGTTTATTAACTCAAATCAGTTTTTCAGAGAGGAAACTTCACTGAGATGAAGAGGCGGGTAAATTGGTTTGTTATTTTTTAAAAAACTTGCATGTTTAAAAAAACTGTTGATTGCTTCAAATTTCTGCTACTAACTTCAAGCTATGGGAGTTTGGCAGTAGTCACCTGAGGATTTTTTTTCCAATTCTTTTCTTTTTGTTGTTAAAGCTGTACTTCAGTGAACAGAAAAATTGCCAAGCAAACTAATGGCTATAAAAGGGTAAATTGCATGTGTGGGCATAAATTACAGAGCCTCATTGCCATGAGGTATTGTACAAAGTTTTAATACATTTTGTAAATAAAATTGTAAAGAAAGAATTCTGTTTCTGTGCTATGGCTAGATGTTTAAAATTTACTTGGATGCAGATGCCAAGAAGTTACTCACTAACTGACTTCTGCTAGAAGCTTTGCCAATGATGTAACAGTCACCTTACTCATGATTTTCACAAAAGATTACTCCTCTCCCCACCCCAACTGCAATTGTAGTCAGGTGCAGACCCCTAGCTTAAGCAAAACTATACATCCAAGACCTTAGATTAGTTTAACTTTAGGATCTTCCATTCCCATTCTGTCTCCTCCACCCTTTGGGACTCCTTTCCAGAGGCCTGTCTTGGCTCTAAACTTGGTCTTCAATTCTCCCATCTCCACAACTGACCTCCCACAGAACTGCCTAAATTCAGGAGTATTGACCTTCAAAAACACTTCCAATTACTTTCCTATGCCATCATAACATATATGTCCTAGTACTCTTAATTGTTTAGCTAAGTTTTGTGCTGCTGCTTCAATGACCAATAATAATTCCTAACTGGAAATCGTTTCTTCCACCAAGGATCACTAATCTAGAGTGGGAGAAGAAATAATGAATTTAGGACTACACTGATTTTAGAATAGTTCTGACAGAGAAATGAAAAGCTAATCATCTAGTCTGATTTGTAGATTCTGAACATGGAATACAACTTCATCCAATAAATAAAGCAAGTGTTTAAATGTACACCAGTTTATATCATAACCACCTTAGAGAACAGGGGATAATGATAGGAGGAAAGGAGAGGGGATAATTTCCAACTGAATCAAAAAAGAAGGAAAGTGCAGCTGAGATGCTAGAGAGATAAAGGAAAAAAAGATATCTGGGGTTAGGGAGTTAGGAAGCAAGGAACGCAAGAGCTTAAAGAAGAAGAAAGATGGGAGTGGGAAAGGGAGACTGAGAAAATTCTGAAGTGAAGGCTGATATAATCACACTGTGGACAGCTTGGCTTACTGTAGGCATCATCATAATTACTACCATTTTCACTGTGTTCTGAAATGCTAAATAGCTGTTAAACCACTCACACTTCATAACTCTTCGACTGCTTTTTAAAATTAAGACACCTGTCACAGTCCTACCAGAAGACTATTGATTCTCCGGAGCAAGTTCAGGGACTGGATTAGAGTGATGAAATCAGTTCAACTACCAAACAATGTCCCTGGATCTTCCAAAATAATAGATTTATATTTTAACAGCCACTTCAATTCCTTATCCCCAAAGAAGAAGCTAATCTCAGTTGCTGTTGCAGATGATAATGGAGCACTATTTTGGTTTAGGTGGGATTTGGGGGTTTTTTTCTCCTTGAAGGAAGGAGGAAACAAAAGGGGCTGCTTTTAGTATTTCTCAAATTGGACTATAGGTAGTTAGATATTTTGCTTATACATAGAGTCAGCCTTTACAATCAGGTCTTCAAAAAGGCCTTGCATTTCAAATGCCACACTCTCCCTGTGCACAAAAGAAGAACACCTCTTGGTCTCCACATCAGTATTCTTGCCCTGTTAAGACTCATATCTGATCACACTCAGTCAACAGAACAATCTTCAAACAGGAAGGAAAAATGTATTTAAGGAAACCTTAGTAAGATCATGGCAGACATATTGCAGCAAAATGTCTCCCTCCTATTGGATGAGGGAAAGGGTCAACTGTGACTTCAGAAGATGAACGTAGAGGAGAACAAATTGAGAAGCAAGAAGCAAAACCATTATTCCTCAGAATTCAGACTCAATCAAGCAGAAGATGCATTAATATGCTATCTCACAAGGGTCAGAAACCATTTGTAACACGAACACTACCAAAACCTACTGTTACTGAGAGAGTTACTTTCAAAACCTGAGCTTTTTAGCTACTCTGAACCCTCTCCTTTTGTCCTCACTCTGTTGAACTGAGGTTCCTGGGACCAATTTATTATCAGATCACTTGACAGACATGAAACTCAGTAGCTGAAGTGTGGGAGTTCTGTGCACTCCCACAACTGAATTCAGATTCTCTCTTAGGAGAGAATGGTGGGTTGCACTAAGAATTAATGAAACCTGCCTCCAGAACTAAAAGTGCTATGAAGTGCTAGGAGACTTCCTGCACACCTAAGATCAAGAGTCATAGACAAGCGATTTACATTCAGTGAAAACATGGAGCACTCAGACTTTCTCAAAAGGTTTCCAGGGAGAGCACTGTTGTCAGGAGAGGATTGAGGGAGGCTTTAGGGAATTGATCACTGTCCCAAACCTACTGCCACATTCTCAACATCCTCAATGCTGAGGTTCACAAATTCATTCGAATGGGTGAGATTCCTCAAGTTCTCTGACAGCCATTGTTATTGTAACCATATGTCACCTGGACAGTATGGTTCTGAGAGGGCATACACTCTCTACCTCTCTTTGCCAGATGAGGAAGGAGCAATCTTGGCCCCTGCCCTCATAGGGCTTACAGTCTTGGTACAAGGTAGATGATGACTAAAAAGAATCTGCATTCATTTATGTCTATTGCTCTGCTCAGAGAAAATACTTTTAAAAGCCCAAAAGGAAGACTTTCCCTTTGCCCCTTCACTTAGACTTGCTCTTCCTAATACAATCAGGGGTGGCAGAGTTAACTAAATTTTTCTTCGTGCCCAAAAGCTGCGAGCCTTTGCAACTGAGGAGTCATACCTGGCTCCTGAAAGCATATAGCTGCTGAGAACCTCAGAATTACCACTTTCTTGCCAGCCTTTCCGCCTTCTGAGCAGGAGGTATTTGCTTATTTGTTGATTTACAATGTCCTAGCTATAAACGTGTAAAAAAACCTACAATGACAGCCTAAGAAATAATCCTCTCCCCATGTCAGCAGTTTTGGAAAAATTACCCCAGGAGTGGTTTCACTGAGCTTCAATCCTATAGCAAAATGGTTGATTTACAATTTTCCTAATAAATATTCATTAAGCCTGAACAAGTCAATTAAATCTCTGGTGGCAGCTCACACGAGGCTTGAATATAAGCAGACAGAAGGAAACAATTTTTGTAAATATTCCCAAATAACATTACAGTCTTCCCCCATGAGAGTGCAAGAGTTTATCTGAAAGACTGAAAACCGTCTCTGAACCCAGTGAAGCCCTCTAAGGTTCACATTTCCTCCCATTTACTGCATAGCTTCAGAAAAGCTTATTGCATCCTTGGTCTCCACTTCCTCAATTATTGCAATATGGTTTCTGCCACCACCACTGTACAGGAAATTCTCTTGACAAGGTCATCAATAAACTGCAATCCATACTTTATAGCAAGAGTTGGCAAACTTTGGCACACAGGCTAAATCCAGCCCACCACTTGTTTTTGTTAATAAAGTTTTATTGGAACACAGCCACAGTCATTCACTTATGTATTGTCTGTGGCTTCATTCACTCTGCAATGGCAGAGTTGACTAGTTGCAACAGTATTGCCTAAAAAATCTAAAATATTTACTAACTTGCTCTTTACAGAAAGTTTCCCAATCACTACTTTACCCTACTTGATAGCCATTATTTTATTTTATCTCTTTCCAGAATTTGATGTTATTAACCTCCTCCAGTTTGGAAATCTCTATTATTTTGACTTCCATGACAGCACTCTTTACTGGGCTTCCTCCTACCCTGCTACTGGTAATTTTTCTTCTGCTTCCTGGTCTCCTCCTTTCTCTCTTAATGTCAATGTTTTCCCAAGTTCTACCACATTTCCTCCTTTCTTCCCACTCTGTATTCTCTTCTTGTGTGCTATCCCATGGTTTCCATCTCCACATACATTATGATGTGTTTCAAGTCTTCATTTCTATCTCAAAACTCTCTCGTGAGCTCCAAACAAGTATAATTAAATGTCTATAGGACACCCCCTCACTTGGATTATGCTATAAGCATGTCAAACTTGACATTTCCAACACAGAAACTATTGTGTGTTCTCTTGCCCTCACCCCACTGCTAAACCAAAGCTCCCTATAAGAGTCCCTATCTTGATTTAAAACACCATTGATGGGGAGTCAAATAAAATATAAAAATAAATCTAATGAACTTTAAAATTGGTGGATATGACAATCTGAGAAAAACAGACTTGCACTCAAAAGCAGAAGCCACAGTACAATGACAATGGAAAAGCAGATGGGTTAGGTTAACACCAACTTGTATAGCTATAAGATGTAGTGAAAAGTAAGCATATGGTTCTTTGTATCATCTTTTGGATCACCGAATCATAATATGATTTGCACTCTTGTGGAGGAAAACTATCTAGGGTTATCACCAAGGAAGGAATGTGCAAGCCTTGAACATGCTAGCCAAGGGTCCCAAATCACTCACTCCCCAGAACATAGCAATACAAGGAGGTGGTTCTGGTCACTCTGAGGGAGATATTAGATGAAACTTGGGTGGAATCATAAAAGGAACAGGTGGGGAGTTTCCGTGTTCAGTTTATACATACCCAAGTATGTGCATTTCTGTAAGTGTTCAGAGGACTCTAAGCAACCCATGTTTTTTTTTGGTGCTGGTTGTTTGTCTGTTTGTTTGTTTGTTTTTAACCTTTTGCTATGGACTGAACTGTGTCTCCTCCAAAATTTATATGTTGTACTCTAATCCCCAATGTTACTGGATTTGGAGAGAGGGCTTTTAGGAGGTAGTTAAGGTAAAATGAGGTCTTAAGGGTGGGGTACCAATCTTATAGGATTAGTGGCCTTAAAAGAAAAGGAAGAGACAGCGATCTCTCAGTTTACATGCATCCTTGGAGGAAAGGCTGTGTGAGCACACAGCAAGAAAGTGGCCATCTACAAGTCAGGAAGAGAACCCTCACCAGAACTTGACCAGTCTCACACCTTGATGTTGAACTTCCAGCCTCCAGTACTGTGAGAAAATTAATTTCTGTTGTTTAAGCCACTCCGTCTGTGGTATTTTGTTATGGTGGCTAGAGAAGACTAAAATACCCTTTCCACTGTCACAGAGAGTTGGGTCATACAGACACGATGGTGGGACAGGGGAATACTCACCACTGTAAATCTAGTCACCAAATTCAGAAGCCTGGAAATCAGCTCTGCCTGCTCCCTCCCTCATCCTTATCTTGAGTCAAGTTCTAATGATTCAATCTCTCTGATATCTCTGAAATCCATCTACTTCTATGAGTCCCTACCTCATAGAAGTAACAGTTTCTTTTCTACCTCATAGAACTTGTAACAGTTTCTATGTGGCCTAATATAACAGCCTCTTAGCTGTCCCTCTTGTTTCCAGGTTTTTGTCCCTCCAATTCACCCTCCACACTGCAACCAGAGTGACTTTTTCTGATCTCATCACTTCTCAGCATCAGTGGGTCCCTATTGCTCTTTGGCACAGGAGTAAGCTCTTTTTTACTATTATTTATGCGTTTAATTTTTGTTTTAGAGAGACAGGGTTTTTCTCTGTTGCCCAGGCTGGAGTGCAGAGGCATCATCATAGCTCACTGTAGCCTTGAACTCCTGGGCCCAAGCGATCCTCCCGCCTCAGCCTCTTAAGTAACAAGGACCATGCCTGCCTAATTTTTTTTAACTTTTTTAGTTAAAGACTAAGTCATACTATATTCCCCAGACTGGTCTTAAACTCTTAGCCTCAAGCAATCCTCCTGCGTTGGACTCTCAAATTGTTAGGATTATACGCATGAGCCACCAGCTCTTTATTTTACCATAAAAGTTGCTTATAATCTGCCACCTGCCAATTTCTTCACCCTTGTTGCTATTCACTAAGACCTAGTCATATGCAACTTTTTATTTTTATTTTTTGTTCCAAACTCATTTTAGGTCCAGGGAGTATATGTGCAGTTTTTCTATGTGGTTAAATTGCATGTCATTTTTAACATGAAGGGTTTGGTGTACAGACTATTTTGTCACCCACATAATAAGCATAGTAAGTGATAGTTTTTTCACCCTGATCCTCCTCCCACCCTCCACCCTCAAGTAGGACCCAGTGTCTATTGTTCCCTTCTTTGTGTCTATGTATACTCAATGTTTAGCTCCCTTCATAAGTGAGAACATATGGTATTTGGTTTTCTATTCTTGCATTAATTTGTTTAGTATAACGGCATCCAGCTCCATCCATATTGCTGTAAAGGACATGGTCTCATTATTTTTTATAACACCATAGTATTCCATGGTGTATACATAACACCACTGATAAGGATTTAGGTTGATACCATGTCTTTGCTATTGTAAATATTGCTGCAATGAACATACATGTGCATGTGTCTTTATGGTAGAAGAGTTTATATTCCTTTGGGTAGATGCCCAAAAATGGGATTGCTGGGTCAAATGGTAGTTCCGTTTCAAATTCTGCAAACTGCTTTCCACAGTGGCTGTACTAATTTACTTTCCCATCTGCAGTATATAAGAGCTCCTTTTTTCCTGCAACCTCACCAGCATGTTATTTTTTGACTTTTTAATAATAGCCATTCTGACTGGTGTGAGATGGTATCTCATTGTAGCTTTTATTTGTATTTCTCAAATTATCAGTGATGTTGAGCTTTTATCATATGCTTGTAAGCCACATGTATGTCTTCTTTGGAGAAGCGTCTGTTCTTGTCCTTTGCTCATTTTTTAATGGAGTTGTTTTTTGCTTATTGAACTGTTTAAGATCTTTATAGGTTCTAGATATTACACGTTTGTTTGATGCACAGTTTGTGAATATTTTCTCCCATTCTGTAGGTTGTCTATTTTAGTGATAGTTTATTTTGTTGTGCAGAAGGTCTTTAGTTTAATTAGGTCCCATTTGTCAATTTTTGCTTTTGTCGCAATTGCTTTTGGAGACGTTGTCATGAAATCCTTGCCATGGCCTATGTCCAACATGGTATTTCCTAGGTTTCTCCTAGAGTTTTTATAGTTTCAAGTTTTATATTTAAGTCTTTAATCCATCTTGGGTTGATTTTCATATGTGGTGAAAGGAAGGGGTCCAGTTTTTATCTTCTGCATGGGGCTACCAATTTATGCCAGCATAAGTTTTTTGAATAGGCAGTCCTTTCCCCATTGCTTATGATTGTCCACTTTGTTGAAGATTAGATGGTTGTAGGTGTGTGGCTTTATTTCTGAGTTCCCTAACCTGTTCCATTGGCCTGTGAGTCTGCTTTCTTACCAGTATCATGATGTTCTGGTTACTGTAGCCTTGTAGTAGAGTCTGAAGTCAGATAATGTGATGCCTCCAGCTTTGTTCTTTTTGCTTAGGATTGCTTTGTCTATTCGAGCTCTTTTTGTTGTTGTTGTTCCATATGAATTTTAGAATAGGTTTTTCTAACTCTGTGGAAAATGTGGTTGGTAGTTTGATAGGAGTAGCATTGAATCTGCAAATTGCTTTGGACAGTATGGCCTTTTAATAATATTGATTCTTCCAATTCATGGAATTTTTTTCCATATATATATATATGGAGTCTCGTGATGGAGTCTCGCTCTGCCACCCAGGCTGGAGTGCAGTGGCGCGATCTCATCTCACTGAAACCTCCGCCTCCCGGGTTCAAGTAACTCTCCTGCCTCTGCCTCCCGAGTAGCCAGGACTACAGGTGCCCACCACCACACCCGGCTAATTTTTTGCTTTGGGGTAGAGATGGGGTTTCACCATGTTAGCCAGGATGGTCTGGATCTCCTGACCTCGTCATCTGCCTGCCTCGGCCTCCCAAAGTGCTGGGATTACAGGTGTGAGCCACCGTGCCTGGCCTTTTTTCCATTTTTTTTGTATTATCTCTGATTTCTTTGAGCAGTGTTCTGTAATTCTTATTGCCTCCCTGGTTAGTTGTATTCCTAGGTATTTTATTCTTTTTGTGGCAATTGTGAATTAGTCTCCATTCTTGATTTGACTCTCAGCTCAGATGTTGTTGGTGTATAGAAATGCTGCTGATTTTTGTATGTTGATTTTGTATCCTGAAACTTTGCTGAAGTTGTTTATCAGATCTAGGAGGTTTGGGACCGATACTATGAAGTTTTCTAGGTATAAAATCATATTTTCTGTAAAGAGAGATGATAGTTTGACTTCTTCTCTACCTATTTGGATGCCTTTTATTTATTTCTCTTGCCTGAATGCTCTGGCTAGGACTTCCAGTACTATGTTGAATAAGAGTGGTGAAACTGGGCATCCTTGTCTTATTCCAGTTCTCAAAGGGAATACTTCCATCTTTTGCCTGTTCAGTATGATGTTGGCTGTGGGTAGAAATGGTACCAGCTCTTCATTATACACCTGGTAGAATTAAGCTGTGAATCTGTCTGGACCAGGGCTTTTTCTGCTTGGCAGGCTTTTTATTACTGATTCAATTTAAGAACTCGTTATTGGTGTGTTCAGCATTTCAATTTCTTCCTGAGATTCTTTCCTTAGCTTGGTCCATGTTGCTGTTTGTACTTCTGATTGTATTATGAAATTCCTGTGGTGAGTTTTTCAGCTCTATCAGATTAGTGTGGTTCTTTCTCAAAATGGCTATTTCATCTTCCATCTCCAGTATCATTTTACTGGATTCATTAAATTCTTTGGATTGGGTTTCAATTTTCTCCTGAATCTTGATGATCTTCATTACTATCCAGATTCTGAATTCTGTGTGTCATTTCAGCCATTTCAGGCTGGTTCAGAACTGTTGCTGGGGAGTTAGTGTGGTCACTGAAAGGTAATAAGACACTCTGGTTTTTGGGGTTGCCAGAGTTCTTGCACTAGTTCTTTCTCAATTGTAAGGGCTGACGCTCCTTAACCTTTGAATTTGCTGTCATTTTAATGGGGGCTTTTCCTTTTATATTCTTTGATGCCCTTGAGGGATTGACTGTGGTATAAGTTAGTTTCAGTTGACTGGCTTCATTTCTGGATAATTTCAAGTGGCCAAGGCTCAGCTCAGCACCCCTGGGCTGCGTGCTATAACAGTGGGGGCCTGGGATCAAGGCCATGGCTTTGCTCTCTGGACACTCGAGGTTGAGCATCTGCTGTGCTGGAGGGGCTGAGGTGTTTCCATTCCACTAACAACACTCCAATAGGGAAGGGGGATGCTGGCAAAAGCATTTCATTGGGGCTGTGGCAGGGGGTCTATGTGCATGTGCTGGTGGAAGCAGGGCAGTAGCGCAGTGAGATCTACATGCACGCACATGCTCCATGAGTGGCAGGGTGGTGGGGACCGCATGCATGCACTTGCATCAGCAGTGGCGATGTGGCAGGGTCCATGCATGTGAGCACTGGTAGCAGCAACACAATGGGATCCACTTGTATGCACTGGCAGCAGCCGCACGGTGGGATCCATGTGCACAAGTGCACTGCCGGTGGTGGTTCAGCAGAGTCTAGATGCATGCCAGTGGCAACAGGGCAACAGTGTGGCAGGATCCACCATGGGTCAGCAATGGGGCAGCAGTGCGGCGGGGTTCATGTGTGTGTATGTGCACTGGTGGCAGGACAGTGAGGTCTGCATGCACATGCTCACACCAGTGGTGGTGAGGCAGTGGTGGCAAAGTCCATGGGCACTGGTGGCAATGGAGTGAACAGCAAGGTCCATATGCACACAAGCTGGCAAAGCAGGGGGGTAGGCTGCGAGCAAGTGTGTGCTGGCAAAGCAATGAAGGGAGGCTGTGGGCTAGTGCACGTTGGCAGGGGCCCATCTGCTCAAACTCTCTGATGGTTAGCAGGGCCTGCAGGTGAAGGAACTATGGCAGCAGCAACAAGGAAGTGCACCAGTTTGGCATCCGAGGCTGTGCTGCAAACAGGTGCGGCCATGCAGGGATACTGGGAGATGCCAGCAGATAGGAGGGTGTTCAGATCAGACTTGCCCATTCCACAATCAAGACAACCCTGTTCTGTCCAGGTCCAACAGTCAACAAAGGCCAAAGCCACCTAGAGGATCATGGCAAGCCTCAGGGGACGGGCATCCCTGGCCATGTTCCATTGTGGCCATTCTCACACCAAATCCTCCAGGCTCTGCACAGTCTGGAGTCCTGTCCCTGCCACATCTCCAAGTACCTATCCCTGTCAGTTTAAATATCTTTTGGAGTCTTGGGTTTCCTGCAACTAAGATTCCAATGGTCCTTCATGACAGTGGGTCACTTCTCACCTATTTAACTCATCCTTTCCCCAGGAGCCACTGGGGGCCAGGAATGAGTCCTGATGTTTGGCAGCCCTGTGCGGGGTTCCCAGCTTCCTCCCCCTTCAGCCCAGGGTCTGTGTCCTCCCTCTGTCCACTCTCAATGCTTTCCTTCTGAAGATTCACTCAGAGTGTGCCAGTCTTCTTGATGGTCTCATCTCTCGGTGGGTAATGCTCTTCCTAGCTGTGTCTTGTTGGCCATCTTGGTTCTCCTCCATATTCAGCTATTTCAAATTCCCGGCCTTGCCATGTCTTTTCATGTTTTCATGTTTTTGCACATGCTTCTTTATCTGCTTTTATGCCCGACTAGCTTGTACTCTGTCTTTAAGACTAAATTAGCATTGTTTCCTCTGGAAAGCCTTGTCTAACTGTCCTCTCCCCCACGGATTGTGTTAGGGACCTTTCCTTTTTGCTCCCACCACAGGAGTACTTACCTATCTCATAGCGCTGTAATGAAATATTGTTTTCTCTACTGGGTCATGCACTGAGACCACAGGCAGAGTCTCTTATAGTCATTTACATAGCTGCAACAGAGTTGTAAAGGTTTGATGAGCAAATGAATGAAATGTGGAAGTGGGGGAATAAACAGGTATAACTTAGAAAGTGGTGTTTTCAGAGAAGAGGTGCCACCTTATACCATACAAAATGCAAAATCTCCCAGACTTTCAGTCCAAAAAGGCCCACCTTCCACACAATCAATCGGTCAGCAAAAGCAGTTATCCATAACCGGTCATATTTTCCAGGTCTCTCTTCTCCCAAAAGAAGCCCTACCTTGTCTCCCACCAGCCAGGCAGCCTAACCTTCAGATTCCCTTGGATGTGGAGGATATCTTGCACCACCACTATGGATGCCCTCCCTGGCCAATGCCCAAGCTACTGCACTGCAGCTAGGTCCTAAATTGATTCATAGGACACTCAGGCATGCAAATCTAATCTCCTTTGTGAGGTTTACCCACTGGATAGTGGAGGAGAAATAGAAATTGTAGTCTAAATTAATAGATTTAGCTCATACACAGTGGTATTAAGTTCAGTCAGTGTTGAAGACATAGTGATCCATCCCTCATATTCCTCTTCAATCAATGACGTACTGCCCAGCTATAAGGAGTGTAGTTGGCTGACAGCTGTTAGCATCTTCAGAATCTGCCAGGGCTTTAGAACATGGATCACACTCTTCTTGGGACATCTAGCAACTAATGACTGAGCAAAGTGGTGATAAGCAAGGTCACACTCCCTGGGGGTGATCCCCAGCGAATAACCAAGCAAAGCAGTGGTACAAAAGCCCAGCTATTCCCACCCAACATGGGACTTCTCTAATGAGCAATCTTGGCTCCAGAGAGCCCCCTCGGGCTGGCAGAGACTTTGTCAAGTCTGCATATCTTCTGATGGCTCCCCCTCCTCAATCCTTCTTTGTCTCTATTTCTTCACAGGTGTTATTCCCTAATAAATGTTTGCACTCCTAATTCCTCTGCATCTGCTTCTTTGAGAAGCCAACCTATAACTTTTGGTGCCAGAAGTGGCCCAAGAAAGGAAGCCATAAGATGCGGTGTGGATATTGGATTCATCAGCACCTATCTGGCATTAAGGACCCCATTCCTGGTGGAAGATTATGGACAGAGAGCCCCTGTCACAAGACAGAGTCCTAGTGTTTAAATATTTCTCCTGTGGTGTTTCAGGAGAACATACCAGTAAGGAGAATTCAATAGCTCATGGAATGACTCAAGCATTTCAAACGTATGCGAGAAATATAAGTATAAAGAAAATGGAATCTTACACTTTTATTTAGTTACATTGATGCCCTGCTGAAAGGAAATAACAAGTAAAAACTAAATGTGCGAACACAAAGTCTCTTTAGTAGCTTACAAAGAAGACCTAATTTCATGCAATGGGTGAGCATAAAAAGTTGAAGATAAAACCCAGGATTTGATCATTAGAGTGGCTGAACTTCAAGGATAGCTGAATGCTTAACTGAGGCAGGTATGTTATGCCAAAGTCGGGGTCCTAGTTGTGAAAACTCGGGACCCTGACACAGGAGATGGGGACATCTAAGAGGATGCTCCTGAAGATTTTGACTCTGCAGCCCTCTTAAAATCTTCTGAGCCAGTGGAAGTGCCTCATGCTTGTCCAATAAGAGCTGGTACTTCTTCTATATAAGAAGACAATACATAGGTCTTTCCACCACAAAGCAACAGGTCTATAAGCAGCAAAACATTTCCACAATTAAGCTGGACTTGACTGGGGAGGAAAAGGACTATATCTCAAAGGAAGTGCCAGCAT
This sequence comes from Theropithecus gelada, assembly GCF_003255815.1. Taxonomy (NCBI): domain Eukaryota; kingdom Metazoa; phylum Chordata; class Mammalia; order Primates; family Cercopithecidae; genus Theropithecus; species Theropithecus gelada. The sequence continues at coordinate 121,022,721 of NC_037689.1, forward strand.
GTACTGAGAGGAATCAGGGGAGGTCCCATGGGACTATGTTCTGAAGGTGCTTGACCAGGGAGAGCTTTATCGTAAGACCAGATAAGGGAGAGTTTGTTGGTTTGGGGAAACTCTCTTAGAATACAAGACTTAACACTCTAACAGAGACACCAGAAGTTGGTGTAACTTGCTGCTAAGGTGGCTCCTATAAGCCTGGAAAAAAAACAGCCCACACTGAGTGACGTTAAAATTCCTGAATTGCTGTGGTATATGCCAGAGGAAGAAATTAAAAGGCTGAGAGAAGTGGGCATGCTGGAGTGGAAATGAAGCCAGAAGATCCACTGGAGGATTATGTCACATAGGAGAACCCAGAAGACACATCATTCACCTAGGCCATCAGGAATACTGGTGAAAGTGGCAGCAGGATCACCAAGAAGTTCAGTGGTGGCTTTCCTCTGCAGGCCAGAGCAGATGATAAGAGACGTGGTCCCTTGATTTGTTTATAGAAATGGAAATGATTGTCAAACCTCCCAACCCTGGCAATAGAGACCAAATGATAGCACTCCTCCACCAGAAGCCAAGGGGTTTGTAATTATTATAACAACACACACAATTAGATCGGCAACCAAGTGGGCCTGATATATAGAGATGGTTAATAGAACACTGCATCCCTAAAGTCAAAATAGATAGCAGCCAAAAGCATATTGCTTAACATATATAATTTTTAAAAGAGTAAGCATAAATGAGCAGGAACTAGAGGTCAGTCTCCCCAATTAAAACACCATAATTTCTAGTTTAGTTTCCAGACCTGAGCTAATTTTCCATCCAGAACACACCTACTGGAGAGATGGCCTCCAGTGGGAAGAGCCCTGCATTACAAGTCTTTTCCCTAGTCCTTACCAAAAGGACCCCCACAGTCATCTACTTGGCAAATTTACTGTACATTTATTGTATATAAGGTACATTTACTATATACTAGAGAAAGAGGCATATCCAGATATTAGATCTGGGGTCTGAGTTGACACTGATACTTGCAGACATGAAGCATCATCATGTCTGCTTGTTAAAGGGGAGTCATCTGGGTGTCAAGTAGTAAAAAAATCCTAGCCAAAGCCTCACTTACAGTGGAGCCACTGGATCTGCTGACTCACATGATGGTCATTTTCCTGGTCCCTGAATGTATAGTTGGAATTTACATATTTGGCAGTTGAAGTAGCACCCACATCGGGTCCTTGGCCATACTGAAGATTAAATAGGAGTTTCTGAAGCTGCTGCTCCTCCTCCTGCAAGAGACTAAGATAATAAATCAAAACCAGTATCAAATCTGAAGGAGGATTATGGAAATTTTTCTCCCTTGTAAAGATGTAAACATTGCAAGGGAGAGCAAGATGGCCAAATAGAAGCCTTTACCAATTATCCTCCCCTACAAAAACACCAACTATCCACACAATAAAGCACCTTCATAATAACCAAAAATCAGGTGAGTGATCAAAGTACCTGGTTTTAACTTCATATCACAGAAAGAGGCACTAAAGAGGGTAGGAAAGACAGTCTTGCATTGCTGATGCTACCCCTCCCCAATCCCCAGGTAGCAGCCGGGTAGCACGGAGAAAGAATCTGTGTCCTTGAGGGAGGGACAGCACAGTGATTTGGGGACTTTTCATTGGAACTCAGTGCTGCTTATCACAGCAGAAAGCAACACCAGGTAGAATTCAACCAGTGCCCACCCACAGAGGGAGCATTTAGACTAGCCCTATCCAGAGGGGAATTGTCCATCCCAGCAATCAGAACCTGAGTTCCAGCAAGCCTCACTACAGCAGGTCAAAGTGCTCTGGGGTCCTAAATAAACTGGAAAGGCAGCCCAGGCCACAAAGACTGCAATTCCTAGACAAGTCCTCGTTCTGTGCTGGGCTCAGAACCAGCTGGGGTAGCCAAAGGAGTGCCTGTGCCATCCCTCCCCCAACCCTCAACAGCAAAGTTGCAGCTCCAGAAGAGACTCCTTCCCTCAGACTGAGGACCGGAGAAGGAAGAGTAAAGAGGACTTCATGTTACAAGTTGGATACCAGCTCAGTCATAGTAGGATAAGGCACTAGGCAGAGTCCTGAGGCCCCCAGTCCAGGCCCTAGCTCCCAGACATTTCTAGGCACACCCTGGCCAAGAAGGGAGTCCTCTGCCTTGAAGTAAAGGACCCACTTCTGGTAGCATGCATGATCTGCTGACTAAAGAGAGTCCTTGGTCCCTGAATAATCAGCAGTGACACCAGGTAATATGTCAAGGGCCTTAGATGAGCCTCAGAGATGCACTGGCTTCAGTTGTGACCCAACACATTCCCAGCTGCAGTGGCTACGGAGACCAACTCCTGTTCGAGAAAAAAGGAAAGAATAGTAAAGGGAACTTTGTCTTGCAGCTTAGATTCCAGCTGAGACACTGTGATGGAGAACCTAGTGGGCCCCTAGGGTCCCCCATTCCAAGACATGGCTCTTATGAGGCATTTCTGGACCTGTCCTAGGCAGAAGGGAGCCCAGTACCCTGAAGGGTGAGTCCCAGTACAGGCAGCATTCACCACAATCTGACTGAAGAGCCTTGAGCTTTAAGGGAACATTGGTGGTAACCTGGCAGCATTCCCCATGGTCCTGAGGTGGCAGTGACCATGAAGTGAGGCTCCTCTACCTTTGGTAATGGAAGGGAAGAGTGAGAAGCACTGTGTCTTGTGGCTCAAGTTCCAGCTCAGCCACAATACCAGGTAGACTTCTAAGGTTTTTGACTCTAGTCCCTGACTCCCGGGCATCCATATGCAGAAGAATGAAACTAGACTCCTATCTCTCACCAAACACAAAAATCAAATCAAAATGGATTAAAGACTTGAATCTAAGACCTCTGACTATAAAATTACTACAAGAAAACATTGGGGAAACTCACCAAGATATTGGTCTGGGCAAAGACTTCTTGAACAATGCAGCAGAGCCACAGGCAACCAAAGCAAAAATGGATAAAGGAGATCATTTCAAGTTAAAAAGCTTCTGCACAGAAGACAAAAATCAACAAAGTGAACAGGCAACCCACAGGATGGGAGAAAATATTTCCAAACTACCCATCTGACAAGGGATTAATAACAAGAATATATAAAGCACTTGACCCAATAACAAAAAAAAAACTAATATTCTAATTAAAATATGGACGAAAGACCTGAATAGAAATTTCTCAGAAGAAGGCATACAAATGGCCAACAGGTGTATGAAAAAATGCTCAACAACACTAATCATCAGAGAAATGCAAATCGAAACTACAATGAAATATCATCTCACCCCAGTTAAAATGGTTTATATCCAAAAGATAGGTAATAACAAATGCTGGTTAGGAATTGCTGAAAAGGGAACACTTACACACTGGTGATGGGAATGTAAATTAGTACAATCACAATAGCAAACAGTTTAGAGGTTCCTCAGAAAACTAAAAATAGAGCTACCATGTAATCCAGCAATCCCACTGCTGAGTATATACCCAAAAAAAAGGAAATCAGTATATCAAAGAAGTATCTACACTCCTATGTTTGTTGCAGCACTGTTTACAATAGCTAAGATTTGAAGGCAACATAAGTGTCCATCAACAGATGAATGGATAAAGAAAATGTGGTACATATACACAAGGGAGTACTATTCAACCATAAAAAAGAATGAGATCCTGTCATTTGCAATAACATGGATGTAACTAGAGGTCATTATGTTAAGTGAAATAAGCCAGGCACAGAAAGACAAACATTGCTGTTCCCACTTATTTGTGGGAGCTAAAAATCAAAACAATTGAACTCATGGAGATATAGAGTAGAATAATGGTCACCAGATGCTGAGAAGGGTATTGGGGTTTGGGCGGTGGAAATGGAGATGGTTAATATATAAAAAACATAGTTAGAACAAATAAGAGTTTTGGTTGTAAAACAGGGTGATTATATTCAATAATAACTTAGTTGTACATTATAAAATAACTTAAAAAGTACAATTGGATCGTTTGCAACATTAAGGATAAATGCTTTAGGTGATGGATATCCCATTTACCCTGATGTGGTTATTACACATTGTATGCCTGTGAAAAATAAAATAAAATAGCTAAAAGAGTATAATTGAATTGTTTGTAACACAACAAAATGATAAATGCTTGAGGTGATGGATACCCCATTTACCCTGATGTGATTATTACAAATTGTATGCCTGTAAAAAATAAAATAACTAAAAGAGTACAATTGGGTTGTTTGTAAAACAAAGAAAAGATAAATGCTTGAGGTGATGAACACCTCATTTACCTAGATGTGATTATGCATGTATCAAAATATCTCATATAACCCATATATGTATATAATATACATGATTGTGTATATATATATATATCTACTATATATGATGTGATTATTATGCATGTATCAATATATCTCATGCAACCCATATATAAATATTATATATATGTGTGTATATATATGTATCTACTATGTACCCACAAAAATTAAAAAAGAAAAAAGAAAGAATAGGATGTAGCTAAATAAATACATAAATAACACAAGGGAGGCAATTCCTATAATATCCTCTTTAACTGAAAAATCTGGTCCTTCAACATCAGCTGACATAGGGCAGGAATGAACCTGTCTTAGTATCTCTGCCATGCCCAGTCATTGGTACATGGCTTCACTGCAAACACAGTGATGGATTTTAGGGCCCAGCAGCTGGGGTCTTTGGTCAGTTATGCTGTCATGGTTGAAGGTCTTCCAGGCCATTCTCATGGCAGCCATAATATATTTTTGTAAGAAATTTGACTAAAGCCAAATATGGTTGAGGTAGGTATCAAAAAAAATCTGGCCCCTGAAGAAACTAGATAGATCTTGGAAAATGACTGTTGACTAGTGCAAACTCAATCACAGCATAGCCCCATGGTTTCATGTACATGATATACAGCTGTTGGTTTGGTAAATTGGTAAAGAAAATGTGGTACATATACACAATGGAGTACTATTCAGCCATAAAAAAAGAATGAGATCCTGTCATTTGCAATAACATGGATGTAACTAGAGGTCATTATGTTAAGTGAAATAAGCCAGGCACAGAAAGACAAACATCGCTGTTCCCACTTATTTGTGGGAGCTAAAAATGGTAATTTTTGGTAATTTGGTAAATGCCTTCTTTCCTATCCCAGTCAGAAAACAAGATCAGAAATATTGAGCATTCACATGGAAGAGACAACAAGTATTTATACTTTTGCCTCAGTACTATGTTAATTCTTACACCCTCTGTCATAATGGAATCTAAAGAGATGTGGATCCCTCAGAATACGATATTAATCCCTTACATTGATTGACACCATCATGCTGATCCAGTAGGATGAGCAAGATAAGACTAACATATTGGAGGCCATGGTAAGACACATGCTCCAGAAGGCAGAATATAAACCCTTTAAAGATTCAGGGACCTGATACTTCAGTATAGCTGTTAAGAAGACTATTATCAAGGGCATTCAGGAACATCTCCTTCTAAGTAAAAGACAAATGGCCAAATCTTGTAGACCCTACTATGAAGACATAAACACAATGCCTGATGGGTCTCTTTGGGTTCTGGAGGCAACACATTTCATACCTAGGAATATTGCTCTGACCCATATAGTGGGTAAAGCAGAAGGCTACCAGTTTTGAGTGGCGCCCAGAGCAGGAAAGGGCTCTACAGTAGACCCAAACTATGGTGCAAGCAACCTTGCTATTTGGGCCATACATCTGGCAGACCCTATGTTCTTGGAGATTCTAGTGCTGAAAAAAAGTACACAAGGTGGAATTTATGGGAGAGATGTGGGAGAATCAAAGTGCAGGCCCCTGGAGTTCTAGGGCAAGGCCATGCCAAAGAACATACATATCACTTGAAAAATAGCTCCTAGCAAGCTATTAGCCCCTGAGAGACAGAACAGTTAATCACAAAATAATAATAATGATCATGCATTTAGAAATGCCCACTATGAGCTGTGTCCTGTTACACCCACCAAGCCTTAACATCAAGTAGGCTTAGCAGCAATCATGATAAATGTGGAAATGGTACCTCCAGAACCTAGTGCAAGCTGAACCAGCAGACACAAGCAAACTGCATGAGAATGTAGCCCTGACTGCCATATCACCCACTATAGTTGCTCTAGTGCCCTTCCTTCAACTCACACCGATGATCATATTGGAGGGTCCCATATGACCACCTGGAAGAGAAAGAAAACTTCTGAATTTGGTTTGTGGATGGGTTAGCTTGGGGTATGGATGCAAGCCAAAAATGAAAAGTGGCTGCATTACAGCTTCACTCAGGAGCAGCCTTGAAAGACAGTGTTCTTCCCAGTGTAGACTCAAGAAAAAGAAAGACTGTGAAGAGGGAAAAATGTACCCAGTGAGCAGAACTATAGGCGGTGTACCTGATCATCTATTTTGTATGAGTGGAGACATGGTCCAAGGTTAGAATAAATACAGACTTATAGCCAGTGATGAATGGCTGGGTCAGGGCCTCGAAAGAGAAAGATTGGAAAATTGGAGGAAACAGCTTCTAGGATTATTGGCATGTTGATTGACATATAGAAGTGGACACAAATTGTGACAACCTTTGTGTAAAATGTTAATGTCCATTAGAGGAGATCTACCATGGAAGAGGGACTAAACATCAAATAGTCTAAATGGTTGGTCAGTTGATGCTAACCAGCCTTCTTCATCACTCACCCCAACACTGGCAAAACAGGTTATGAAAGAAGTAGCATGGTGGCAGGGACAGGTCTATGCATGGGCCCAAGGTATATGAACTTCCACACACTTAGGGTGACCTAGGTACTTTTAAATGTCTAAAATGCCAGTAACAGTAATTGGTGCTGAAGTCCTCGTATGACACAATTCCCCAAGGAGAACAATCAGCCACTTGGTAGCAAGTTGACTACAGTGGGCTACATCTATACTGGAAGGGCCAGCAGTTCTTCACAGGGCTAGATACCTATTCTGGGTATGGGTTTACTTTTCCTGCTTGTAGAAACTCACCCAGAACCTGGGATTTTATGAAATGCATGATCTACAACTATGGAATTCCACACAGCATGGCATTCAATTAGGAGACCCATGTTACAGCAAAGGAGTTATGGGAATGGGCCTATGACCATGGGATACATTGATCATATTGTATACTACACCATCCAAAAGTAGCTGGCCTCACAGAAAACTAAAATGGCCTCCTAAAGGCACCATCTCAGAGGCAACACTCAGAAGGTACGAATTAAGTCAGAGACCTCCATATGGTACTGTGTTCTCTACAGGAATAATAGAAGGCTCAGAAAGCAAGGAGTGGAAGCAGGAATGGCCCTACTAAGCATCACTCCCAGTGACCCACTGCAGAATCTTGTGTTTCTGGTCCCTTAAACTCTTAAGTTTTATAGTGTTAGAGGTCCTAGTTCCCAAAGGGAGTGCACTCTTACCAAGGGACACAACAGGATACCACTCAACTACAAGCTATTACTGACAACTGGACACCTGGGCTCCTTGTGACCAGCAGCCAAGAAGAGAGCTCACCATCCTATCAGGCATAATTGACACTAGTCATCAGGAGAAGTTATGGATAATATTTCACAATGAGAACAGAGAGGAGTAAGTGTGGAGTTCAGATGACCCACCTGGGTGCCTCCTGGTACTCCCCTAACCCGTTGTAACTATGAATAAACATATGCAGCAAATCCAGTCTGAGAAGGGTATGGTTACCAGGGACTCTGATCTTTTAGGAATGAGGGTTTGAGTCAGACACCAGACAAGCCACCAACACCTGCCAAGTTGGTAGCTGAGGATGAGACGAATTTAGAATGGATAGTGGAAGAGGGAGGAAATGAGTACCAATTGAAGCCCAAGACCAGCTGCGGTAGGGTTGGAGAGCTGTACTTTATCCCACTAACACTTCTCTTCTAAGAAAGGCTCATAAGAGCCCTGAATGAACTTCTCCATGAACATGTATGGAGAAGCGGAGCAGCATGATATAAGGGGTGGACGGTGGCAGACCTAGAGATGTGTCACTCAGATCCCTCTTCAAGATAGGACTCACTTCACAGCTGCAAGGAGAGTAATTATTTGATAGCCACCTAGCTGTTAGCACCTTCAGGGTTGGCCCCAGTTCTTGGGCCAAGGTCATGCTCTTCTTGGAGCAGCCCCTAGTCAATGACTGAAAAAGGCTGTGGTGCACGGATCTAGCCATTTCTGTCCAGTGCAGACGCTTCCAATGGGAATCTGTTTCAGAATTCCCCACTGGACTGACAGAAACTTTCTCAGGTGTGCATTGAGTCCGATGGTGCCTCCTGCCCAATCCTGCTTCCTTTTCAATCACAGGTGTCACTCTCTAACAAATCTCAGTGGCTACTTCCCAGAAAACCCATCCTTCCTGCAACAGTCCATTTTAAAATAAAGTGCTCCATCTTTAGGAATTGTGCCCCTTGCCCCTACTCCAAATATTGGGGAATCTTTGTGGCTTAAGTCAGCTTGTAGTAGCAGAGGGTAGACAAGACGGCCAAGAGTAAAAGTGTTACTTTTACTCTCCACTTTGCCTTTGACAAATATCCTGGTGAAATGCCAGGCTTCTCTAAAATGACTCAGGCATTGAGTGTCCTACCATGGGCCTTCCTTTGCTTCTAACTCCTGCCCCATACCTGACCCTCATCGGGGACCATGCCTTAACACTGATCATTTTATTGTGGTAATAAAAAGCCCTAAAATCATCTGAGAGAAACAGTTGGCAAGTCTTAATGTGGCTTTCCTCTCTTCTATTTTCTCTGGTGGGATTTACTTACAGGCATAAATATGAAAAACACATATCACATACGATGATTCACAATTATTAAAATTAAATAAGAGGAAATCTTTGGTATTCACATTCATTTTCTTATTCAGAAGAGACATCCCATTCTACTGATTGCAATATAAATAAGTTTGGAATAATGATTGTGATATTCCATTAAACTAATGGATTCAATCTCATAAGTCATTTTTATGGATAAAATTTAACATACTGTATTAATTCCAAACAGAATACATTTGCAGTTTGTTACGGGAAAACAGATTACTACATGTAATGTCAGCAGTCATTACTTCCTGGTGTTATTTACCTGATCCCAATTTCCTAGCTAATACCACTGTGTGTGTAATGAATAATGCACTGTGGAAATGTACACTGTGCAAAAACACATTATATATAGTACAGTTATTAGTGTGGACATCACCTAATAAAATAGTTTGCATTTCTTCCCTGCCTCCCATCCCCTTTCCACTATTTTTAATGTAATATATACCTGGAAGAAACACTTCAGAGGTGGGGGGAAGGATGTCCAAAGTGAGCAACTTTTTATAATTACTTATTTACTATTAAGATATAAATGAGCATACAAGTAATCACCACCCAGAGTAAGCAAGAAATGGAAAGCTTTCAATATCCCCAGAAAGCTCCCTTGTGCCCCCTCACCATCCATACCTAGGAAGTAGCCACTATTTTAATTTGTATCACCATAGATTTTTTTCAAAGTGAGCAACTTTTAAAAACTGTAAATTCAGTGCTTAAAAATCTCCTAAAGCAAAGATTGAAGTTATGTGTCACTATTGCAAAAACAGGAAAAGTCCAGCACTCAGCAGTGAGGCTTAACAACAATGATTTTCAGTTTTTCAGGAGACTGACTGGCTAGTTGAAAATTATCCAAACCTCCAACCTTACTTCTCCCTTTAGAGTGTTTAAATCAGTAATCAGATCCTTTGTTTTTTTTTTTAATGTCTGCCCTTCCTTACCCCTCCATTCTGCCTCTCTGGTCACCACTTCCTACACCAAGTGTAGTTCTGGTTTTTGATAGTTAATCGTACACATCTCTTCTGAACTCCATATTCACTGATGTTCAATTGGTAGCTTAAAATTGGTAGCCATAGTGGAAGTATTTACACAACAGAAAAAATTACAAATGCTATACCTCTGGGCCCCACTGCCCCCAGTGATGACTGCTAAATGTTTATCAAGACACCACCAGACCACTATAACACCCACACATACACACACACACACACACACACACACACACACACACACAAAATACATCCAAATTATGCCAAATGCCTCAAAGAGCTTTGGGGATTAAAAATGCTATCCAGTCACACAAAACAAAACCAATCACAGAAGATTAGTAGGAGCAACTTTCAACTCAGCCAGTCTTTTCAGATTCATAACAGCTTGCCACTGGTGGTGGTTTGGTTTGGCATCAATTGTCATTTCGTGAATTGGTCCTACAATATGTAAATGCATAGTAATTTCCTAATTGAGGTAAACTATTGCTAACCTCACCTGAAATATTTGCAATAGCCTTAGAGACACAATAATATATTGCAGAAATAGTTGAGAATTCACTGTGTGAAACAGAATTTTAATAACTTGTCTCTGTATTACAATGTCTATCTGTTATTTATGGCTTCAGGCATATAATACTTTGCCTCCGAACCAGACAGTAAGTCCATTGGGATCAAAAATAGCATCTTCTTCTTACTTTAAATTCTTCACAGTGCCTAGCATAGTGTTAGGTTTCAAGCAGATGGCAGGTAGCAATGTATTAAATTCACTGTTTCCTCTCCTATTTCCTTCTCTATTTCATCCCCCTAATCAGTTACCCTATACTTTCTCAGTTACTCCCTACCATCTCTCTAATTCACCCAGTCACACAAAACAAACCCTACCACAAAAATATAAATCATGCTGCTATAAAGACACATGCACACGTATGTTTATTGCGGCACTATTCACAATAGCAAAGACTTGGAATCAACCCAAATGCCCATCAGTGACAGACTGGATTAAGAAAATGTGGCACATATACACCATGGAATACTATGCAGCCATAAAAAAGGATGAGTTTGTGTCCTTTGTAGGGACATGGATGCAGCTGGAAACCATCATTCTTAGCAAACTATCACAAGAACAGAAAACCAAACACCGCATGTTCTCACTCATAGGTGGGAACTGAACAATGAGATCACTTGGACTCGGGAAGGGGAACATCACACACCGGGGCCTATCATGGGGAGGGAGGAGGGGGGAGGGATTGCACTGGGAGTTATACCTGATGTAAATGACGAGTTGATGGGTGCTGACGAGTTGATGGGTGCAGCACGCCAACATGGCACAAGTATACATATGTAACAAACCTGCACGTTATGCACATGTACCCTAGAACTTAAAGTATAATAATAAAAAATAATTTAAAAAAAAAGAAGGGTATTATAAATATTCTGTATTTCAGAAACAGAGTACATTCATTTGACCAATATTTGAGCACTAACACAAGGGGCATTGTTCTAAATATTGCAGGTACGCACAAAGATGATTTAGACACAAACTTTGACTCAAAGGAGATTCCAGGTGAAAAGAATAGATTATACACTGTCTTAGTTCCTTTTCTGTTACTTATAACAGAATATATGAACTGGGTAATTTATAAAGAAAAGGAATCTATTTCTTACAGTTACGGAGGCTGAGAAGTCCAAGGTCAAGGGGATACATCCAGTAGCTTGTGGGGACTCTCTACAGGGTATCACATGGTAAGGGGGCTGAGTGTACTAGCTTGGGTCTCTCTTTTAATTTTTATAAAACCAATGGTCCCACTCCCATGATAACTCATTAATCCATTAACCCATTAATTAATTACTCTATGAACAGATTAATCCATTCATAAGGGTGGAGGCCTCACAACTCTATCACTTCTTTTTTTTTCCCCCTTCCTTGTTTTTTTTTAATTTTATTATTATTATTATTATTATTATTATACTTTAAGTTCCAGGGTACATGTGCATAACGTGCAGGTTTCTTACATATGTATACTTGCGCCATGTTGGTGTGCTGCACCCATCAACTCGTCAGCACCCATCAACTCGTCATTTACATCAGGTATAACTCCCAATGCAATCCCTCCCCCCTCCCGCCTCCCCATGATAGGCCCCGGCATGTGATGTTCCCCTTCCTGAGTCCAAGTGATCTCATTGTTCAGCTCCCACCTATGAGTGAGAACCTATCACTTCTTAAAAGCCCCACCTCTTAATACTACCACATTGGGGGTTGAATTTCACCGTGAGTTTTGGAGGAGACAGACATCCAATCCATAGCAGATACATATATAAGAAACACTGATAGAAGTAAGAAAATAATCCAGATAAAATGCCATGGGAGTGAAAGGAGGGAGAAACTACTTTCCACTGGGATAGTCTTTGGGCATGCTGAGTTGGAAGTAGAGGTAGAGGAGTAAATAACCAAAGCAGGAAAGCACAAGAGCACACACCAGAAACAGCAGTTTGTCTGGAGAGTAGGATGTGGAAGGAGGAACAGCTTAAAATAAAGTAGGAAAGTGGAGGTCAGATTATATGTAATTATCAGTATTTTACTACAGAGTTTGAGCTTTACCTTTGGTCTTTGTGTTACTCCAAGTGCGCCAGATTATGTTGCAGTAAAATCCACAAAACCAACGACTTAAAACAACAAGATTTATTTCTTACTCATGCTACATGTACATCATGAGTACTCTGGGGGCCCCTATCCCTTGGATCCAGGCCAACAGAGCAGCCACCACCTGGAGCCAGAGGGACAAACAATGGGGCAAATTGTACACGGGCTCTTAAAGCTTCTGCCCCAAGATACCACACATCACTTCTGCCCACATTTCATTCACTATAACAAGTCACATTGTTACTAAAATATCAAAGGTTTGGTCTAGGTCCCATTGCTCATAGCACAGAAAACCAATCACTGAGACAAGTATTGCCAGGGAAGAAGGCTTTATTCAGGTGCTGCACCTGAGAAGATGGAAGATCAGTGTCAAATCCATTTCCCGACCAACTAAAACTAAGGTTTTATATAGCAGGAAAGAAATGTAACCATGCGTGGGAAAACAGGAATTAGAGAGGAGATAAAGAAGAGGAGTTGGTCAACAGGAAGCAGGTGGTCGGTTAGGCAATAATGATGGGTGAGGGATCTGGCATCTTATTGTCCAGATGTGGTGATCTGGTAAGTTTCAGTTTCTTGATACCATCTGAGGGGCCTGATGGTTGGTCCTGAGAAAGGAACTCAGATAAAACAAATGTAATTTTCTCAAGTTTTAAGACTGGGAGGGTTAATTTCTACATGTATTCAAAAGAAATCATAAACATCAGTTCTAAGGGACAATTGTGCCAGTTTCAACATGACCACACCTAACTTCAAGGGAGTGGAGGAACTGCAGTCTTACCATGTGTCTAACAGAGTGGAGAGCAAGCCAGACATATTTAATAGCACTAATGACTACCAGAGTCTTTAAGAAGAGGTTGGATATGGTCATATATAGATTTCAGAAAAATCACTTTAGCAGTGAATATTGGATGGACATGAGGGATGCTAGCTTGCAGGAAGAAAACCTAGTCAGGAGACTGGTGTAGTATTCCAGGGACAAGATGATGGTGGTCTCCTCTAGAGCAAGGTGGAAGAATTAAAGAAAAAGGAACAGATGCATGAGACATTTAATGAGATACTAAGGAGAATCAACAGCACTAAGCCAACAGGCCATGAAAGTAGGAATAGGGGTAAACAGAACTGCTGCTGTTAGAAATGTCTGTTGGGCAGAGACTGTGGTGGTTCCCAGGGCTGTTGAGGTATGACTGGTGGTGGAACAAGGCTGGCAAGTATGGCTGATGGTTTTTCACTATTGGTGGTGAGCTATGGATAGTGGCTGGTGGGTGTGGGTGGTAAAATTCAGTATAACTGAAGCATATATAAGGTGGGAAGTAGTAGGAATTTACAATGGATGGGAAGGTAGCCAAGAGTCAAAGAGGAAAGTCTTTGACTACCATGGTACGTGGTTTGGATTTTATCATAAAGACAAAAGAACCACTTCATTATTTTAAACATATCATCCTGATGATGCTTCAAGTACATGGCAGTTACAAAATGAGAAAATCACTGCCAAGACCAGTTTGGTCGGGGAGACCCTAACCCAGCGGCGCTAGAGGAATTAAAGATACACAGAAATATAGAGGTGTGAATGGGAAATCAGGGGTCTCACAGCCTTCAGAGCTGAGAGCCCCGAACAGAGATGTACCCACATATTTATTAACAGCAAACCAGTCGTTAGCATTGTTTCTATAGATATTAAATTAACTAAAAGTATCCCTTATGGGAAACAAAGGGATGGGCCGAATTAAAGGAATAGGTTGGGCTAGTTAACTGCAGCAGGAACACACCGTTAAGGCACAAATCACTCATGCTATCGTTTGTGGTTTAAGAATGCCTTTAAGCGGTTTTCCGCCCTGGGCCTGGGCAGGCCAGGTGTTCCTTGCCTTCATTCCCGTAAACCCACAACCTTCCAGCGCAGGCATTAGGGCCATTATGAACATGTTACAGTGCTGCAGAGATTTTGTTTATAGCCAGTTTTGGGGCCAGTTTATGGCCAGATTTTGGGGGGCTTGCTCCCAACAAATCATGTGGTAGAGTAAGGCCAAGGATAGCTGGCCAACCAGTATATGTATGAATTTGACAAAGTTCAAGAGCAGAGGGGTGGGCTGTGTAATGTAGACTGCATCGTCATAATTCATATCTATCTGACGTTTGACAACTGTCTAGACAAAGGTGAATTGGAATGCTTCTTGTTTTCTCAAAAAGGATTTTAATTTTCCATTTTTATTTTATTCTCATTTTTCCAATTCATTTCCACTTTTGAGTATGCCCACAGGGACACCAAGTTTAGAGCAGGCTCTACTTGCTAGAAACTTCCTTCATGTATTAACTTCAAAATCTGGCCTTAGTGGAAAAACTGAGTTCAGAGAAATGACAAACGATTTGGTGGCTGCTATGAAAGAAGTCTGAGAAATTAGCGCAAGTTTAGCAGAATGGGTTGAAACTCTGCAGAGTGAAAATCTCAGACCTGAAGTTGCCTTCATGAGGAATTTAAATGCTACCATCATCTCCAAGATTTATGTTAATGCAGGCTTCATTGCACTTGAAAGTTCAGAAATTTTAGCACCAAAATGCAAAGATACCATAGACATGAAATAAAAATCGTCACAAGGATATTTATATTTAATAAAGTTCAACAACCAAGTTATAGACACGTGGCAATCCACATATTGTAGAAATTGAAGCAAAATGAAACAGGTAAGAAGCTGCTAACTCACTACATTAACAATTTTAGAGCCCTTTATAGAAAAAAATACTTAAAATCTACCACTGAAAGCTAAATATTGGAAAATAAATCAGAAGATATTCTATGTGGAGTTCTTAATGTAGTCTAAGAGGATGGGGAGGAAAAGGAAAGAAAAACATTCCAGTTAGTAAAGAACTATTTAACATAGGCAAGGTAGATACAGAGAAAAGGCAACAGATGCACGAGACATTTAAAGCGACCCACAAACACAGCACTACCACTTTGTGAGTGCTTGATGTGGGCCAGGCACCATATTATGTAATTTGCATACATTATTTCATTAATCCTTTCAGCTTCCTTTGAAGTAGGTACTTACATCAGATATTGTCTGTGGGTACTTGAGTCCACACCTGACTTTCTGTCTGTAATCTTCCCTGTATTGTCCAGGTTGGGAGCCAGAAAACCTACGTTTCCAAGACTCTCTTGCCAGCTAGATTTTGGCTAGCTTTTGCCAGTGGAAGGCTCTCTCATGAGGTAATGAAGTAGGAGAGGAGAGAGAAGCCATTCTGCATCTGGCTTTGGCAGTGGAAGCACCCTGTGACTGCAGGTGATTACGGGCTCCAGCAGCATCAGTGGAGTTCTAGGAGCCCCAGCAGCACTGTCAGCAGCAAGTGCATGCTCACAGACTCTAGGCCAGGGGTGTCCAATCTTTTGGCTTCCCTGAGCCACATTCGAAAAAGAAAAAGTGTCTTGGGCCACACATAAAACACACATTAATAATATCTAACGAGCTTTAAAAAATCACAAAAATTTCATAATCTTTTAAGAAAGTTTATGAATTTGTGTTGGGCTGCATTCAAAGCCATCCTGGGACACGTGGCCCATGGGCCGTGGGTTGGACCAGCTTGCTCTAGGGATATTCATTTTCCACATTTTTGCTCCTCCAGCCTTAGAGAGCTATGGTTTTCTATAGTTACTGACATCTAGGTTATATCACCCTCTGCCTTTTGCAGCTCCAGCCCTTCCAACACTTTTGTAATCAATTTCCCGTATTAAATCTCCCTCTGTTTGAAGCACCTAAAGAGATTTCTGACTTTTCCTTTGGTAATACATCATATCATTTAACCTTTTCAACAACCCTTTAGGCACTATTATCCTTATTTCAGACATAATCCAAATATCACCTGGCCTAAACAATCTTTTAGATACAAATGAATTCATATTAACATCTATTATCCAGAATTTCTTTTTCTTCCCTCCCTCTTCCTTGAACCCCTAGAATTGTCTACCACCCCTCTGAAAAGCTCCCCCCAGTATTTTGGGGAATTTTCAAAGGGAAGTATTATATGTCTTTCAAGTTATTTAAGACTCTAAATTGCATGTGACAGAGACCTGCCTGAAATTAGCTGAAGCAAAAAAAGTAATCTGATTGGCTCACATGACTAGGAAGTATTTTGAGTTAGACCAGAGAATTGAAGGAAGAGATGCAGAACCAGGGCCTTGGCTGAAACTTAATGCCATCAGAAATTTCTCTGTCTTCATTTTTCTCTTATGTCTGCTATTTTCTAATTGGCTTCACTCTTTCCTATTGCAGATTGTCCTTCTCTACATGGAAGGGAAGAGAGCCACTGGCAGCTCCAACATCACACCCTTAGAGTATGGCCACAGAGGGTGACCCTAGAGGCTAGATGACATTTCCTCCAGCCGCAAGTGAAGAAATTAGGG
Source organism: Theropithecus gelada (assembly GCF_003255815.1). Lineage (NCBI taxonomy): Eukaryota > Metazoa > Chordata > Mammalia > Primates > Cercopithecidae > Theropithecus > Theropithecus gelada. The sequence goes on from NC_037689.1 coordinate 121,039,575, forward strand.
CAAGGATTCTGATTAGCCATTTTAGAGCATGTACTCATGTCAGTTTTATTTTGTTTTGCTATTTTGTTTTTGCTTTTGTTTTGTTTTTTTCTTGGAAAGGAGAGAAAGGCACAGCATGACACCTGAAGAAGGAGAATGAAAAAAGCCTGTCAGGCAAACAGAAACAAAAACAACCACAGACTACTATAGTTATGATCCCCACCCAGCCATTTCCCCTTCCAATGCTGCTCTGAGTTGCAACTGTCAATGCCCACTGCCTGAAAAGCCAGTGGACTTTCAATTTTTTGTTAAACCTCAGGAAGGTGAAAAGGTGCATGAGAACAACTGGGGGCCTCACAACCATGTGAGTTTTTCCATTAGGTCATCAGTGTCCTTTCTCCCTGGATGTAATTTACATCAGGGCAGGGATTTTTTCTTTTTTTGTCTATTTTCTTTTTTATTATTATTAACGCTGGTTATTTATGGACCTACTCATTTTAGTGCGGTAAAATGTACTTAAAATAACATTTACTATTTTTTCTTCAACTTTTATTTTAAGTTCCAGAGTACATGCACAGGATACGCAGGTTCGTTACATAGGTAAATGTGTGCCATGGTGGTGTGCTGCATAGATCATCCCATCACCTCAGCATCCATTATTCTTCCTGTTGCTCTCCCTCCACCTCCCACCAATGACAGGCTCCAGTATGTATTGTTCCCCTCGAAGTGTCCATGTCTTCTCCTCGTTCAGCTCCCACTTATAAGAGAGAATATTTGGTGTTTGGTTTTCTGTTTCTACGTGAGTTTGCTGAGGATGACGGCTTCCAGCTTCATCCCTGTCCCTGCAAAGGATATGATCTCATTCCTTTCAGTGACATTAAGTACATTCACATTGTTATTCAACCATCATCACCATAAATCTATCTTCAGAACTTTTTCATCTTCTTCAGCTGAAACTCTATGCCCATTAAACTATAATTATCCATTTCCCTCTCCCCTAGTCCCTGGGAACCACCATTCTACTTTCTGTCTCTATGAATATGACTATTATAGGTACCTCATATATGTAGAATCATATAGCATTTGTCCTTTTGTGGTTGGCTTACTTCACTTAGCATAATATCTTCAAGGTCTACCAATATTGTAGAATGTGACAGAATTTCCATCTTTTTTAAGGCTGAATAATATTTCACTATAAGTTGATGCCAAGTTATGTTTATACATCCATTCATCAATGAACATTTGGGTTGTTTCTATATCTTGACTATTCTGAATAATGCTGCTATTAACATGGCTTTAAAAATATCAGTTCAAGTCCCTGCTTTCATTTATTTTGGGTATATACCCAGAAGTGGTATTGCTAGACCACATGGCAATTCTATCTTTAATTTTTTGAGGAACTGCCATACCGTTTTGCACAGTGGCTACACCATTTTACACTCCCACCAGCAAAGAAGGGTTCCAGTTTTCCCACATCCTCACCAATACTTGTTATTTTGTTTGTTTGTTTTTTCATAAGATACCCTAGTTGGTATGACGTAGTATCTTATTGTGGTTTTGATCTGCATTTTGCTAATGATTAGTGATGCTGATTATCTTTTAATGTGCTGATTAGTCGTTGATATATCTTCTTTGGAGATATGTCTACTTAACTCCTTTGCCCCTTTTATAACCAGGTTGTTGTTTATTGTTATTGTTGTTGTTGAATTGTATGATTTCTTTATATATTTGGAATATCAATCTCTAATCAGATATATGATTTGAAAATATTTTCTCACATTCCATAGGTTGCCTTTTCACTCTGTTGATAGCATCTTTTGATGCAGAAACCTTTTTTATTTTGATGAGGTTCAAGTTATCTATTTTCTCTTTTGTTGTCTGTGTTTTTCATGTCATATCCAACAAATCATTACCAAATCTAATAAGAGGCTTTTTCCTATGTTTTCTTCTAAAAGTTTATAGTTTTAGCTCTTATGTTTAAGTCTTCAATCCATTTTGAGTTAATTTCTATATATGGTATAATGTAAGGATTCAATTCATTTTCTTGGATGTGGATATCCAGTTTTCCCAACACTATTTGTCAAAAAGACTCTACTTTCCCCATTGAATGATCTTGGTACTCTTGTCAAAACTAATTTAGCCATATATGTAAACATTTATTTCTGATCTATATGTTTCTACTCTATTATTCTAAATGTCTGTCTTTATGCCAGTATCATATTGGTTTGATTACCATTGCATAATGTACTGTAAGTTTTGAAATTAGAAAGTATGAGACCTCCAACTTTGTTTGTCTTTTCAAAGATTACCTTGACTATTTAATGCCTCTTAAAATTACCCAAGAATTTTGCAATGGATTTTTCTATTCCTGCAAAAAGCAAAAAACATCCATGGGTAAACAAGGTACCCTGGCACATGCCTGTTGTCTCAGCTACTGGGGAGACTGAGGCGGAAGGATCACTTGAGCCCAGGAGTTTGAAACTCCTGGACAACATAGCAAGACTCCGTCTCTAAAAAAAAATTAAAAGTAACACCATTGGAATTTTGATAGGGATTGCATTTAATCTGTAGATAACTTTGGGTAGAATTGACATCTTAGCAATATTACCTCTTCCAACCTATGAACACAGGACATATTTTCATTTATTAGTGTCTTCTTTGATTTCTTTCAGCAGCAATTTGTAGTTTTCAGTGTACAAGTCTTTCATCTCCTTAAGTTTATTTCTAAGTATTCTGTTCTTTTTGATGCTATTGTAAATGACACTGTTTTCCTAATTTCCTTTTAAAACTGATTTTAAAATTAAAGCTAATTCTGTACACTGATGTTATATCTTGCAGCTTTGCTAAATTAGTGTATCTCTTCTTAACACCTAGATTCCTAATGTCTATAGCCTGTAACATAGTGGGTACTCAATAAATGTCTATTGAATAAACAAAGAAGTCTCTTGAAAGAGCCTCCCTCTTGCTACTGCTAATGGTGCTTCTCATGAGAATGCTCATTCCAATGATGTTGTTTCACTAATGAGAAAAGCCTTCTCCCAGATATTGTAATACTCTTTGTTATTGGAGCCCTACAGTAGCATTACTCATTTCTAGAATCCATAGAGCCTCTCAGTCAGGATTCAAATGCAGCTTGTATGCACCAGTACCTGTGTCTGTTATTTAACAACATGCCTATTGTTAAAACATTGAAATACTTCCATACCTATTGATAAATAATGACTTCTTTCCATATCTCAAGTGGCCCCACTACTAGATTTATCATGTGGTAAATTGCTTCGGTAATGATGTGACTGATGAATCACACTTGTCTATGTTCTCTCTCTTATGTGGTTTCCTTCCACATTGACTCTGGGCTTGGCCATGTGACTTGCTTTTGCTAATGGGACATCGGCAAATGTGATGTGAGCAGAGGCTTGAAATGGCTTGTGTATTGGAGTTATTCATTGGAAACTAGCCACCATATGAAGCAGCCCAGGCTATCCTACATAAGCTATATGGCCCAGACAACAGACAGAAACCAACTATAAGACATGTGAGATCATTTTAGACCACACAGTCCCAGTAAAGCTAATAGCTGACTGTAGCCACATACATGACCCCTGCAAAATAACTGCTCAGCCCAAATCACTCAGACCCGTAGATTTGTGAGCAAATAAACTAATCATGGCTTTAAACCACTAAGTTTTGGAGTGGTTGCTTGTGAAACCAAGCTAACTATAAATGAACAAAACTACTCCCTCAGGCTCCAAAGATGCGAAATAACAGGAAGTTCACAGCATGCAAATGCTGGTTACTCCATACCTGAGACAATAGCATTCACTTTTAGGAAAAATATACAGAAACATCTCCCAACTAATTGAAAATATATTCTGCCTGTTTGAAAAATTTCAATTACTAATCAGGTGGTAGATTTTTTCCCCTTGAAGGAGATGAGAAGTTATCTTCAAAGACTTTCACTTTATGATTTATTGCTTCAATCTCCCTTAGAAGACAAATAAATATTTAATTCTAACAGGAGCTTAATTCTTTTTGGACTTTCACCTCCTATCTTCTCAATTATAAAGAGAAGTAAATCTTACTTGCTAAAGAATTACATCTCTAAGGTCACCCTTTAAACCTCCAGCTAAAATAATTAGTACTCTACTTCTTTCATGTTTAAATGGTGCACATTTCTCAGTGTCTTCAAGGGGGTGACACAGCTAACGTTTCTTAAATCCACAATTCTGCTTTCATGAAATCAACAAAGGCCTTCTGTAACTTTCTATGAAGACAAAAGATTCAATTTCTAGCCACCTAAAGAAAGAATAGCTTTCCTGTGCCAGAGAGATTCAGAATTCCTTGAATCGATTGTCATGAGGTCTGGTAACTTTTTGACAACCTAGGTTTTCTTTGCTCAAGAAAATCTAAAGCTCTAATAAACCAGTCAAGTGACATTTCCCATAGAATACAATCTTTAGAGACCATAGAATCAAGTTAGAATGACAAAAATGTGACTTTTCTCTTCCATGTCCAAGATCTTTTATCAGAATTGAAACTGTTTTTGCTTCACCATTATTTTTCAACAAAATGTGTCATACTCTCAGGCTTTTTTTTTTTTTTTTTTTTTTTGCCTGGGATCATTACTCAATTGATTTGTGCTTATTGCTAATGAGGCTGCAATCTTCATGTACTCAGTCCCAGTATGGGCCAGTTGGCTTTCCATAGAAATGGATTGCACCCTTGGCTTCAGTGCCAATCTCACCCCTACCTCGGCCAGATCACCTTGCACTCAAGAAGGACAAGTCATATTACAGCTACATATGTGTGAACATTCCCATCATGAGAACAACTCAATCTTTGTTTAGGGGTGTAATGAGGTTTGCCATCACTTGAACAAGATTTAACTGGAAAAAAAAGGTTCTAACTTGAATTTGGGGTTCTGGTATGAGTCCATATAGAGCACATTTACAGTGTTTTAGAGCGATGATGAGCTGCTATAAAAAACAATACTAAAAATATAATGATTTTATTTTCCTTGTACTAAACATTTTTTAAAAACCAGTTTGTTAAGGTATAATTGGCATGTAAAAAGCTGCACTTATTTAATGTATACAACTCGATAAGTTTGGGGATAAGTAAACACCTGTGAAACCACCACCACCATCAAGGCCATATTCATATCCATTATCTCATGAAGTTTCCTCCTGCCCCTTTACTGTGTGTGTGTGTGTGTGTGTGTGTGTGTGTGTGTGTAAGAACACTTAATATCTACTCTCAAAAAATTTTAAGTATACAATATTGTTAGCTATAGGCACTATATGTATAGTAGATCTTGGAACTATTTATCTTGCATAACTAAAATTTTGTCCCCTTTGGTCATCATCTCCCAATTTCCCTCTCTGCCAGCCCATGACAACCACCATTCTACTCTCTGCTTCTATGAATTTGAATATATAGATTCCATATATAAGTGAGATCATACAGTATTTGTCTCTGTGTTTGACTTATTTCACTTAGCATAATGTCCTACAGGTCCATCTATGTTGTCTCAGATGGCAGGATTTCCTTTCTTTCTAAGGCTGCAGAGTATCACATTTTCTCTATTCATTCATCCATCAATGGATACCGTATCTTGGCTATTGTGAAAAATGCTGACATTAACAGGGGAGTACAGGTACTGCTTTGAGATCCAGATTTCCATTCCTTTGGATAAATACCCAAAAGTAGGATTGCTGAATCATATGGCAGTACTATTTTTAATTTTTTGAGGAACCTCCATACTGTTTTCCATAATGGCTATACCAATCAACATTCCTGCCAACAGTTTACCAGAGTTTCCTTTTCTCTACATCCTCACCAACACTTGTTATCTTTTTTTTTTTTTTTTTTTTTTTTGAGACGGAGTCTCGCTCTGTCGCCCGGGCTGGAGTGCAGTGGCCGGATCTCAGCTCACTGCAAGCCCGCCTCCCGGGTTCCCGCCATTCTCCTGCCTCAGCCTCCCGAGTAGCTGGGACTACAGGCGCCCGCCACCTCGCCCGGCTAATTTTTTTTTTTTTTATTTTTTAGTAGAGACGGGGTTTCACCGTGTTAGCCAGGATGGTCTCGATCTCCTGACCTCGTGATCCGCCCGTCTCATCCATTCTAACAGGTATGAGGTGATATTTTATTATGGTTTTTATTTACATTTTCCTAATGATTAGTGATGTTGAGCATCTATTCATATACCTGTGGCCATGTGCATGTCTTCTTTGGAGGAATGTCCATTCAGGTAATTTGGTCATTTTTATTATAAATTGACAGTTATAGTTGTATATATTTATGATATATAAAGCGATATTTATAAAGGCAATGTGGAATCAAGTTAATTAACTCTCCATTGCCTTAAATATTTATCTTTTTTTATGACCAGAACATTTGAAATTTACCTTTGTAGAGATTTTGAAATGTGTAATATACTATTATTAACTATATTCACCATTCTGTGCAATAGATAACAAAAAAAATTTTATTCCTTCTGTCTAATTGAAGCTTTGTACCCTTTAACTCCTCACTCTCCTTTTCCCCAACCTCTAGCCTCTGGTAACCACCATTCTACTCTCTGCATCTATGAGTTTAATTGTTTTAGATTCCATATATAAGTGAGAACACGCAGTATGTGTCTTCCTGTGCCTGGTTTATTTCACTTAGCATAATTCTCTCTAATTCCATCCATGTTGTTGAAAATGACAGAATTTTTTTTCTTTTTAAGGCTGAATAGTATTTCATTGTACATATATATCCCACGTTTTCCTTTTCAATTCATCTGTTCATGGAAACTTAGGTTGATTCTATAACTTGGCTATTGTGAATAATGCTGCAATGAATATGGGAGTACAGATATCTTTCTGACATACTGATTCCAATTCCTTTGAATATATACACAGTACTGGAATTGCTGGGTCATATGGTAGTTCTACTTTTAGTTTCTTCTTAGCAACCTTCATACAGTTTTCAATAATATCTATACTAATTTACATTACCACTAACAGTGAACAAGGGTTCCCTTTTCTCAACATCCTCACTGATACTCGTTTAGCTTTCAGTCTTTTTTTTCTACAACTTTTAAGTTCCCGGGTACATGTGCAGGATGTGCAGATTTGTTACATAGGTAAATGTGTGCCATGGTGGTTAGCTGCACAGATCAGCCCATCACCTATGTATTAAGCTCAGCATCGATTAACTATTCTTCCTGATGCTTTCTTGCCCCCCAGCCCCCATGACAGGCCCCAGTGTGTGTTGTTCCCCACAATGTGTCCATGTATTCTCATCGTTCAGCCCCCGCATTTAAGCGAGAACATGCGGTGTTTGGTTTTCTGTTCCTGCATTAGTTTGCTGAGGATAATGGCTTCCAGCTCTATCTATGTCCCTGCAAAGGACATGATCCCCATCCTTTCAATGGCTACATAGTATTCCATGATGTATATGTACCACGTTTTCTTTATCCAGTCTATCATTGATGGGCACTTAGGTTGATCCCATATCTTTGCAATTGTGAATAGTGCTGCAATGAACAGTCATGTGCATGTGTCTTTATAACAGAATGATTTATATTCCTTTGGGTATATACCCAGTAATGAGATTGCTGGGTCAGGTGGTATTTCTGCCTCTGTATCTTTGAGGAATAACCACATTGTCTTCCACAATGGTTGAACTAATTTACATTCCCACCAACAGTGTAAAAGTGTTCTTTTGTCTCCACAGCCTTGTCAGCATCTATTATTTCTTGCCTTTATTGTGAATAATAATTATCATTCTGACTGCTATGAGATGGTATCTCACTGTAGTTTTGATTTGCATTTCTCTAATGATCAGAGATGTTGAATTTTTATTCAAATATTTGTTGGATGCATGAATGTCTTCTTTTGAGAAGTGTTTGTTCCTGTCCTTTGCCCACTTTTTAATTGAGTTGTTTGTCTTTCTTGTAAATTTGTTTAAGTTCCTTGTGGATGCTGGATATTAGACCTTTGTCAGATGCACAATTTGCAAAAATACTCTCCCATTCTGTAGGTTGTCTGTTTACTCTGTTGATAGTTTCTTTTGCTGTGCAGAAGCTCTTCAGTTTAATTAGATCCCATTTGTCAATTCTTGCTTTTGCTGCAATTGCTTTTGGTGTTTTCATCATGAAATCTTTGCCCGTGCCTATGTCCTGAATGGTATTGCCAAGATTTTTTTCTCAGGTTTTTATAGTTTTGGGTTTTACATTTAAGTCTTTAATCCATCTTGAGTTAATTTTTGTATAAGATATAAGGAAAGGGTCCAGTTTCAATTTTCTGCATATGGCTAGCCAGTTCTCCTACCACCATTTATTAAATAGGGAATCCTTTCCCCATTGCTTATCTTTATCAGGTTTGTCAAAGATCAGATGATTGTAGGTGTGTGGTCTTATTTCTGAGTTCTCTATTCTGTTCCACTGGTCTATGTGTCTGTGTTTTTACCAGTACCATGGTATTTTGGTTACTGTAGCCTTGTGTAGTTTGAAGTTGGGTAGTGTTATGCCTCCAGCTTTGTTCTTTTTTGCTTAGGATTGTCTTGGTTATTCAGGCTCTTTTTTGGTTCCATATTAATTTTAACATAGCTTTTTCTAATTTTGTGAAGAATGTCAAGGGTAGTTTAATGGGATTAGTACTGAATCTATAAATTACTTTGGGCAGTATGGCCATTTTCATGATACCGACTCTTCCTATCCATGAGCATGGAATGTTTTTCCATTTGTTTGTGTCCTCTCTGACTTCCTTGAGCAGTGGTTGTAGTTCTTCTTGAAGAGGTCCTTTACTTCCCTTTGTAGCTGTATTCCTAGGTATTTTATTCTCTTTGTAGCAACTGTGAATGGGAATTTATTCATGATTTGGCTCTCTGCTTGCCTCTTGTTGGTATATAGAAATGCTAGCAATTTTTGCATATTGGTTTTGTATCCTGAAACTTTGCTGAAGTTGTTTATCAGCCCAAGAAGGTTTTGGGCTGAGACAATGGGTTTTCTAGATATGAGATCATGTCATCTGCAAACAAAAATAATTGACTTCCTCTTTTCCTATTTGAATACCCTTTATTTCTTTCTTTTGCCTGATTGCTCTGGCCAGAACTTCCAATCATAGGTTGAATAGGAGTGGTGAGAGAGGGCATACTTGTCTTGTGCCAGTTTAAAAGGGGAATGCTTTCAGGTTATGTACATTTAGTATGATATTGGCTATAGGTTTGTCATAGATGGCTTTTTAAAAATTATTTTGAGGTACGTTCCTTCAATAGCTAATTTATTGAGAGTTTCTAACATGAAAGAATGTTGAATTCTATCAAAGGCCTTTTCTGTGTCCATTGAGATAATCATGTGTTTTTTGTCTTTAATTCTGTTCATGTGATGAATTACATTTATTAATTTGCATATGTTGAACCAACCACGCATCCTGGGGATGAAGCCTACTTGATCATGGTGGATAAGCTTTTTGATGTGCTGCTGTATTCGGTTTGCCAGTATTTTGTTGAGGGTTTTTGCATCGATGTTCATCAAGGATATTGGCCTGAAGTTTTCTTTTTTGTTGTATCTCTCCCAGGTTTTGATATCAGGATGATGCTAGCTTCATAAAAATAAGTTATGAAGGAGTCCCTTTGTAGGTGACCTGGTCTTTCTCTCTGGCTGCCCTTAACCTTTTTTCTTTCATTTTGACCTTGGAGAATCTGATAATTATGTGTCTTGGGGTTTATCTTGTCATGGAGCTTCTTACTGAGGTTCACTGGATTTCCTGAATTTGAATGTTGACTTGTCTTACTAGGTTGATGAAGTTCTCCTGGATGATATACCTGAAGTATGTTTTCCAACTTGGTTCTATTCTCCTCATCGCTTTCAGGTACCCCAATCAGTTGTAAGTTTGGTCTTTTTACATAATCCCATATTTCTCAGAGGTTTTATTCATTCCTTTTCATTCTTTTTTTTTTTCTATTATTGTCTGCTTATCTTATTTCAGATATATAGTCTTCAAGCTCTGAGATTCTTTCCTCCACTTGGTCTATTCTGCTTTTGAAACTTGCAATTGCATTGTGAAGTTCTCATGTTGTGTTTTTCAGCTCCATCAGGTCAGTTATGTTCCTCTCTAAACTGGCTATTCTGGTTATGAGCTTCTCTATTATTTTATCATAATTCTTAGCTTCTTTACATTGGGTTACATCATGCTCCTTTAGCTCAGTGAAGTTCATTATCATCTACCTTCTGATGCCTACTTCTGTCAATTTAGCCATCTCAGCATCAGCTCTGTTCTGTGCCCTTGCTGGAAAGGTGTTATGATCATTTGGAGGAGAAGCCACTCTGGCTTTTTGAGTTTTCAGTGTTTTTATTTTGAGTCTTGCTCATCTTTGTGGACTTATCTACCTTTGATCTTTGAGGTTGCTGACCTTTGAATGGGGTTTTTGTGGGCCTCTTTTGTTGATGTTGTTGCTGTTATTGCCTTCTGTTTGTTTGCTTGTTTTCTCTTAACAGTCAGGCCACTCTTCCACAGTGCTGTTGCAGTTTGTTGGAGGTCTGCTCCAGACCCTAGTGGCCTCAGTTTTTCCTGTGTCTGGAGGTATCATCAGTGAATGCTGTGAAAGAGCAAAGATGGAAGCCTGCTCCTTACTCTGGGAGCTCCATCTCAGGTGGGTACTGACCTGTTGCCAGCCTGAACACTCCTATAGGATGTGTCTGGAGACCCCTGTTGGGAGGTATCACCCAGACAGGAGGAACAGGATCAGGGACCCATTTAAAGAAGCAATCTGACTGCTTTTTGGTAGAGTAGGTGTGCTACATTTGGGGGAACCCTTCCTCGTCCCAACCACCTGGACTCTCCAGAACTGGCAGGCTAGAACAGTTGAATTGACTGAACTTCAGAGATGGCAGCTGCGCCTCCCCCTGGGGCTCCATCCCAGGAAGAGACCAGAGTTCTGTCCATATAACCCTGGCTGGAGTTGCTGAAATTCCCACAGGGAGGGCCTGCCCAGTGAGGAGGGATGGATTGGGGTCCCAATTAAAGAAGCAGTCTGGACACAATCTGGTACAGCAGCTGTGCTGCCTTGTGGGGGACTCCTCCTCATCCAAACCTCCTGGACTCCCCAGAGCTGGCAGGCTGGAATGGCTGAGTTGACCAAACCACAGAAATGGCAGCTGCCCCTCTCCCCAAAAATGTGGTTCATCTCAGGCAGTCTCCAGCCTGTTGCCACTGACTGACTGGAATTCCAAGCTAGTGGGTCTTAACTTGTGAGGCGCCCTGGAAATGGAGCCCACAGAATGATGCTGCTTTGCTCCCTGGTTTCAGCCGTCTTCCTAGGGGAATGTACAGAGAGAGCTTCCACCTTGCTAGGATTCCAGGGGCCAAAGTATGTAAAATTCCTGGGTCTCTGTGTGTGCCTGAGTGGCTGCTCTGCCAAGACTCCACAGCTCTATGTATTGGACTCAAGGCCCTGGTGGCATGGGCTCATGAGGGTATCTCCTGATTTGTGGGTTGCAAAGATCTGTGGGAGAAGCATGGTTTCCCGGGTGGGGTCGCACAGTCACTCACCACATCACTTGGCTGGGGTTGGGGATTCCTTTGGCTCTGTGCCAATCCCAGGTGGGCCATTGCCCCACCCTGCTTTTCTTCATTCTCTGTGGGTCAAGTTATCCACCTAGTCAGTCCCAATCCAAGAACCTGGATATTTCAGTTGAAGGTGCTGCATTCACTGGCCATTTTCATTCCTCTCCGTGAGAGCCATGGACCACAGCTGCTTCTAATTGGTCATCTTAGTCCCTCCCTCAATCTTTTTAATAATAGTCATTCTAACAGATGTGAGATAATATCTCATTGTGGTTTTCATTTGAATTTCCCTAATAATTAGTGATATTGGGCATTTTTTCATGTCTGTTGGCCGTTTGTATGTCTTCTTTTGAAAAATGTCTATTCAGGTCGTTTGCCCACTTTTTTAAATTGAATTCTTTGTTTTCTTTCTATAGAGTTGTTTGGGTGGTTTACATATTTTAGATATTAACCCCTTATCAGATGTATGGCTTGCACATATTTTCTCCTCTAGGTTTTCTTCTATTAATTATTAGGTTGATGCAAAAGTAATTCTGGTTTTGCCACTAAAAGTAATAGTTGCACAGTTTCAGGTCTTATGTTTAAGTCATTATCCATTTTTATTTTTGTATATAGTGTGAGATAAGCATCCAATTTCCTTCCTCTGTATACAAACATCCACTTTTCACAATACCGTTTATTGAAGAGACTGCCCTTTTCCTGTTGTGCATTCTTGACACTTTTGTCAAACGTCATGTGTGGATTCATTTCTGGGCTCTCTATTCTATCCATTGGTCAGTGTGTCTATTTTTATGCCAGCAACATGCTCTTTCAATTACTTCAGCTCTGTAGTATAGACTGAAATCAGGTAGTGTGATACCTCCAGCTTCGTTCTTTTGAGTCGGGATTGCTTTTGCTATTCAGAGTTTCTTGTTGTTCCATGTGAATTTTAGGATTGCTCTTTCTTTTTCTGTGAAAAATGTCACTGGAATTTTGACAAGGAGTGCATTGAATATGTAGATTGTTTGGGGTAGTATGAACATTTTAACAATATTAATTCTTCCAGTCCATGAACATGAGACATCTTTCCATTTATTTATATCATCTTCAATTTATTTTGTTAAATGTTTTCTAATTTTCAGTGTACAGGTATTTTACCTCATCGGTTAACTATTAAGTATCATATTTTTTTGCAGCTATCATAAATGGGATTGTTCTCTTGATTTCTTTTTTGGAAAGCTTTTCGTTAGTCTTTGCCCAATTTTTTTAATCAGGTTACTTGTTTGTTCACTAAACCGTAGTAGTTGCTTATGTATTTTGGATATTAACCACTTATCAGATACATGGTTTGCAAATATTTTCTCCCATCCCATAAGCTGTCTTTTCATTTTGTTGATTGTTTCCTTTGCCCTGCAGAAGATTTTTAGTTTGAGTAATCCCACTTGTTTATGTTTGCTTTTTCTTACTTGTGCTTTTGGCATCATATCCAAAAAAAATATTGCAAAGATCAATGACAAGGAGGATTTTCTCTATGTTTTCTTCTATCAGTTTTATAATTTTAGGCCTTAAGTCCTTAAACTATTTTGAATTTATTTGCATCTGTGGTATAAGATATAGGTTCAATTTCATTCTGTTGCATATGGATGATATCCAGTTTTCTCAACACCATTTGTCAAGATTATCCTTTCCCCATTTTGTGCCTTTGTCAAAATTGTTAACTGTATATATGTCTGTTTATTTCTTGGCTATCTATTCTGTTCCATTGTTCTATGTGTCTGTTTTTATGCCAACATCATATTGTTTTGATTACTATAGCTTTGTAATAGAATTTCGTCAGGAAGCATGATGCCTCCAGCTTTGTTCTTGCTCAAGATTGCTTTGACTATTTGGAGCCTTTTCTGGTTCTATATAAATTTTAGGATTTTTTTCTACTTCTGTGAAAAATACCATTGGAATTTTGATATGAATTTCATTGGATCTGTAGATTGCTTTGGGTGGTATTATTTTAACAATATTAATTTTTTCAATCTATGAACATGATAGATCTCTACATTTATTTTTGTCTTGTTCAATTTTTTAGCACTGTTTTATAGTTTTCAGTGTACAGATCGTTCACTTTCTTGATTAAATGTATGCTTTCATATTTTATTCACTTTGATGTTATTGTAAATGAGATTGTTATTTATATTTCCATTCAGATAGTTCATTGTTAGTGTATAGAAATTCAACTGATTTTTGTCTGTTGAGTTTGTATCCTGCAACTACTGAATTCATTTATTTGTTCTGTTTTTGGTGGAGTCGTTACAGTTTTGTAAATACAAAATCATGTCATCTGCAAACGGAGACAATTTTGCTGCTGCTTGTCCAATTTGGATGCCTTTTATTTTTTTTTCTATTTCTTGCCTAGTTGCTCTGGCTAAAACTTATAGTATCATGATGAATAGAAGTGGCAAAGTAGTCATCCTTGTCTTCTTCCTGATCTTAGAGGAAAAGCTTTTAACTTTTCACCATTGAGTATTATGTTAGCTGTGGGTTTGTCATATATAACCTTTGTTATGTTGAGATACTTTCCTCCTATACCTTATTGGTTGAGATGACAGGGGTGACTGGTGAAAGAGGCTGAGTAGGGTCGACAGAACGGGTCATTCTATCCACTTGATTATTAAAATTATCTTCTTCTGAGGTCATCCATTGGTGTAAGCTTAGGTTATTTATTTATTCTTTTTTCTTTTGTAGGTGTTTATCACTATAAACTTCCCTGTTAGAACTGTTTTTAATGCATCCCATAAATTTTTGTATGTTGTGTTTCCATTTCATTAGTCTCAACACGCTTTTTTGTTTTCTAGTTTTTCCTTTTGATTTCTTCTTTGGCCATCGGTTGCTCAGAAGTGTATGGTTTAATTTCAACATATTTTGTTAACTTTCCTTCTGCTACTGATTTCTAGTTTCATACCTTTTTGATCAGAAAAAAATACTTCATATTATTTTAATCTTCTTAAATTTATGAAGTCTTATTTTGTGGCTAATGTATAATCTATCTTGGCAAATGTTCTGTGTGAACTTGAGAAGAATGTGTATTCTTGCTGCTGTTGGATGCAATATTCTGTATATGTCTTTCAAGTTCATTCAGTCTACAGTGTTGTTCAAGTCTTCTATTTCTCTATTGCTTTTCTGTCTGGATGGCCTATCCATTGTTAAAAGTGGGGTATTGAAGTTCCCTACTAATATTGTATTGTCATCTATTTCTCCTTTCAATTATTTGTATTTGCTTTATTTATTTATGTACTATGATGTTGGGTGCATATATTTACAATTGTTATATCGTCTTGTTCAAGAGACCCATTTGTAATTATATAATGATTTTCTTTTGTCTTGTGACACTTTTTGACACAGTCTATTTTATTTGATATTAGTATAGCCACCCCCACTCTCTTTTAGTCACCACTTACGTGGAATATATTTTCTTTTTTTTATTATTATACTTTAAGTTCTAGGGTACATGTGCACAACGTGTGCCATGTTGGTGTGCTGCACCCATTAACTCGTCATTTACATTAGGTATATCTCCTAATGCTATCCCTCCCCACTCCCCCAACCCCACGACAGGCCCCGGGTGTGTGGTGTTCCCCACCCTGTGTCCAAGTGTTCTCATTGTTCAGTTCTCACCTATGAGTGAGAACATGCGGTGTTTGGTTTTCTGTCCTTGTGATAGTTTGCTCAGAATGATGGTTTCCAGCTTCATCCATGTCCCTACAAAGGACATGAACTCATCCTTTTTTATGGCTGCAGAGTATTCCATTACATAGAGTGGCTAAATAAATAAAAAATCAAGATCCAACTGTATACTGCCTACAAAGGACATATACTGACCTTAAGGACACACATAGCCTAAAAGTGTCTTTTAATTGGAGAAGTTAATCCATTTACATTTAAAAGTAATTATTGCTAGTGAAGGACTTACTACTGTCATTTTGTTCACTGTTTTCTGACTTGTTTTGTAGTTACCTTGTTTCTTTCTTCCCCTCTTGCTGTCTTCCTTTGTGAATCAATTATTTTTTAGTGGTGTGTTTTGATTACTTTCTCCTAATTTTTTGTGTATCCACTACAGGTTTTTTCTTTATGATTACCATGAGTTTTACATAAAACATTTTATAGTCATAACAGTCTATTTTAGGCTGATAATTTTGATCTCATATAAAAACTCCACACTTTTACTTATCCCCTCACACACATTTTATGTTATTGATGTCACAATTTACATCCTTTTAGATTGTGTATCCATTAACCAATTATTGTAGCTATAGTTTATTTTTTAATTTTCTTTTAACTTTTATACTGGAATTAAAAGTGATTTATGTACCATTATTATAGTATTAGGGAGTTTGACTATGCACTTACTTTACCAGTGAGTTTTGTACTTTCACATGGTTTTATGTTAGTAATTAGCATCCTTTTGTTATAACTTGAAGAACTCCTTATAGCATTTCTTATAAGGGAGGTCTAGTGGTGACGAACTCCACCAGCTTTTGTTTGTCTGAAAGAATCTTTATCTCTTCCTCATATTTAAGGATAGCTTGGACAGGTAAAGAATGCTTGGTTAGGAGTTTTTCTTTTTCTTTCAGCACTTTGAATACATCATCTCACTCTCTCCTGCATGCAAGGATTTTGCTGAGAAATCTGCTGATAGTATTATGGGAGTTCCTTTGTATGTCATGAATTGCTTTTCTCTTGCTACTTTCAAACATTTCTTTTCCCTTTTCTTTTTTTTTTTTTTTTATTATACTTTAAGCTCTAGGGTACATGTGCATAACGTGCAGGTTTGTTACATATGTATACTTGTGTCATGTTGGCGTGCTGCACCCATCAACTCGTCAGCACCCATCAACTCATCATTTACATCAGGTATAACTCCCAATGCAATCCCTCCCCACTCCCCCCTCCCTGTGATAGGCCCCGGTGTGTGATGTTCCCCTTCCCGAGTCCAAGTGATCTCATTGTTCAGTTCCCACCTATGAG
>NC_037689.1:121061078-121299805 GCF_003255815.1 Theropithecus gelada
TGTGAGATGGTATCTCATTGTGGTTTTGATTTGCATTTCTCTGATGGCCAGTGATGATGAGCATTTTTTCATGTGTCTGTTGGCTGTATGAATGTCTTCTTTTGAGAACTGTCTGTTCATATCCTTTGCCCACTTTTCGATGGGGTTGTTTGTTTTTTTCTTGTAAATTTGTTTGAGTTCTTTGTAGGTTCTGGATATTAGCCCTTTGTCAGATGAGTAGATTGCAAAAATTTTCTCCCATTCTGTAGGTTGCCTGTTCACTCTGATGGTAGTTTCTTTTGCTGTGTAGAAGCTCTTTAGTTTAATTAGATCCCATTTGTCAATTTTGGCTTTTGTTGCCGTTGCTTTTGGTGTTTTAGACATGAAGTCCTTGCCCATGCCTATGTCCTGAATGGTATTACCTAGGTTTTCTTCTAGGGTTTTTATGGTATTAGGTCTAACATTTAAGTCTCTAATCCATCTTGAATTAATTTTCGTATAAGGAGTAAGGAAAGGATCCAGTTTCAGCTTTCTACTTATGGCTAGCCAATTTTCCCAGCACCATTTATTAAATAGGGAATCCTTTCCCCATTTCTTGTTTTTCTGAGGTTTGTCAAAGATCAGATGGCTGTAGATGTGTGGTATTATTTCTGAGGACTCTGTTCTGTTCCATTGGTCTATATCTCTGTTTTGGTACCAGTACCATGCTGTTTTGGTTACTGTAGCCTTGTAGTATAGTTTGAAGTCAGGTAGCGTGATGCCTCCAGCTTTGTTCTTTTGACTTAGGATTGTCTTGGAGATGCGGGCTCTTTTTTGGTTCCATATGAACTTTAAAGCAGTTTTTTCCAATTCTGTGAAGAAACTCATTGGTAGCTTGATGGGGATGGCATTGAATCTATAAATTACCTTGGGCAGTATGGCCATTTTCACGATATTGATTCTTCCTATCCATGAGCATGGTATGTTCTTCCATTTGTTTGTGTCCTCTTTTATTTCACTGAGCAGTGGCTTGTAGTTCTCCTTGAAGAAGTCCTTTACATCCCTAGTAAGTTGGATTCCTAGGTATTTCATTCTCTTTGAAACAATTGTGAATGGAAGTTCATTCATGATTTGGCTCTCTGTTTCTCTGTTACTGGTGTATAAGAATGCTTGTGATTTTTGCACATTAATTTTGTATCCTGAGACTTTGCTGAAGTTTCTTATCAGCTGAAGGAGATTTTGGGCTGAGATGATGGGGTTTTCTAAATATACAATCATGTCATCTGCAAACAGGGACAATTTGACTTCTTCTTTTCCTAACTGAATACCCTTGATTTCTTTCTCTTGCCTGATTGCCCTAGCCAGAACTTCCAACACTTGTGCCAGTTTTCAAAGGGAATTTTTCCAGTTTTTGCCCATTCAGTATGATATTGGCTGTGGGCTTGTCATAAATAGCTTTTATTATTTTGAGATATGTTCCATCAATACCGAATTTATTGAGCGTTTTTAGCATGAAGGGCTGTTGAATTTTGTCAAAGGCCTTTTCTGCATCTATTGAGATAATCATGTGGTTTTTGACTTTGGTTCTGTTTATATGCTGGATTACGTTTATTGACTTGCGTATGTTGAACCAGCCTTGCATCCCAGGGATGAAGCCCACTTGATCATGGTGGATAAGCTTTTTGATGTGCTGCTGGATCCAGTTTGCCAGTATTTTATTGAGGATTTTTGCATCGATGTTCATCAGGGATATTGGTCTAAAATTCTCTTTTTTTGTTGTGTCTCTGCCAGGCTTTGGTATCAGGATGATGTTGGCCTCATAAAATGAGTTAGGGAGGATTCCCTCTTTTTCTATTGATTGGAATAGTTTCAGAAGGAATGGTACCAGCTCCTCCTTGTACCTCTGGTAGAACTCAGCTGTGAATCCATCTGGTCCTGGACTTTTTTTGGTTGGTAGGCTATTAATTATTGCCTCAATTTCAGAGCCTGTTATTGGTCTATTCAGGAATTCAGCTTCTTCCTTGTTTAGTCTTGGGAGAGTGTAAGTGTCCAGGAAATTATCCATTTCTTCTAGATTTTCTAGTTTATTTGCATAGAGGTGTTTATAGTATTCTCTGATGGTAGTTTGTATTTCTGTGGGGTCGGTGGTGATAACCCCTTTATCATTTTTTATTGTGTCTATTTGATTCTTCTCTCTTTTCTTCTTTATTAGTCTTGCTAGCGGTCTGTCAATTTTGTTGATCTTTTCAAAAAACCAACTCCTGGATTCATTGATTTTTTGGAGGGTTTTTTGTGTCTCTATTTCTTTCAGTTCTGCTCTGATCTTAGTTATTTCTTGCCTTCTGCTAGCTTTTGAATGTGTTTGCTCTTGTTTCTCTAGTTCTTTTAATTGTGATGTTAGAGTGTCAATTTTAGATCTTTCCAGCTTTCCCTTGTGTGCATTTAGTGCTATAAATTTCCCTCTACACACTGCTTAAATGTGTCCCAGAGATTCTGGTATGTTGTATCTTTGTTCTCATTGGTTTCAAAGAACATCTTTATTTCTGCCTTCATTTTGTTATGTACCCAGTAGTCATTCAGGAGCAGGTTATTCAGTTTCCATGTAGTTGAGTGGTTTTGGTTGAGTTTCTTAGTCCTGAGTTCTAGTTTGATTGCACTGTGGTCTGAGAGACTGTTTGTTATAATTTCTGTTCTTGTACATTTGCTGAGGAGTGCTTTACTTCCAATTATGTGGTCAATTTTGGAATAAGTGTGATGTGGTGCTGAGTAGAATGTATATTCTGTTGATTTGTGGTGGAGAGTTCTGTAGATGTCTATTAGGTCTGCTTGCTGCAGAGATGAGTTCAATTCCTGGATATCCTTGTTAACTTTCTGTCTCGTTGATCTGTCTAATGTTGACAGTGGGGTGTTGAAGTCTCCCATTATTATTGTATGGGAGTCTAAGTCTCTTTGTAAGTCTTTTAGGACTTGCTTTATGAATCTGGGTGCTCCTGTATTGGGTGCATATATATTTAGGATAGTTAGCTCTTACTGTTGAATTGATCCCTTTACCATTATGTAATGGCCTTCTTTGTCTCTTTTGATCTTTGATGGTTTAAAGTCTGTTTTATCAGAGACTAGTATTGCAACTTCTGCTTTTTTTTGTTCTCCATTTGCTTGGTAGACCTTCCTCCACCCCTTTATTTTGAGTCTATGTATGTCTCTGCATGTGAGATGGGTCTCCTGAATACAGCAGACTGATGGGTCTTGACTCTTTATCCAGTTTGCGAGTCTGTGTCTTTTAATTGGAGCATTTAGTCCATTTACATTTAAGGTTAAGATTGTTATGTGTGAACTTGATCCTGCCATTATGATATTAACTGGTTATTTTGCTCGTTAGTTGATGCAGTTTCTTCCTAGCCTCGATGGTCTTTACATTTTGGCATGTTTTTGCAATGGCTGGTACTGGTTGTTCCTTTCCATGTTTAGTGCTTCCTTCAGGGTCTCTTGTAAGGCAAGCCTGGTGACAAAATCTCTAAGCATTTGCTTATCTGTAAAGGATTTTATTTCTCCTTCACTTATGAAACTTAGTTTGGCTGGATATGAAATTCTGGGTTGAAAATTCTTTTCTTTAAGAATGTTGAATATTGGCCCCCACTCTCTTCTGGCTTGGAGAGTTTCTGCCGAGAGATCTGCTGTTAGTCTGATGGGCTTCCCTTTGTGGGTAACCCAACCTTTCTCTCTGGCTGCCCTTAAGATTTTTTCCTTCATTTCAACTTTGGTGAATCTGGCAATTATGTGTCTTGGAGTTGCTCTTCTCGAGGAGTATCTTTGTGGCGTTCTCTGTATTTCCTGAATTTGAATGTTGGCCTGCCCTACTAGGTTGGGGAAGTTCTCCTGGATGATATCCTGACGAGTGTTTTCCAACTTGGTTCCATTTTCCCCCTCACTTTCAGGCACCCCAATCAGACGTAGATTTGGTCTTTTTACATAATCCCATACTTCTTGCAGGCTTTGTTCATTTCTTTTTCTTCTTTTTTCTTCAGGTTTCTCTTCTCGCTTCATTTCATTCATTTGATCCTCAATCACTGATACTCTTTCTTCCAGTTGATCAAGTCGGTTACTGAAGCTTGTGCATTTGTCACGTATTTCTCATGTCACGGTTTTCATCTCTGTCCATTCGTTTATGGCCTTCTCTGCATTAATTATTCTAGAGTTATCAATTCTTCCACTTTTTTTTCAAGATTTTTAGTTTCTTTGCGCTGGGTATGTAATTCCTCCTTTAGCTCTGAGAAGTTTGATGGACTGGAGCCTTCTTCTCTCATCTCATCAAAGTCATTCTCCATCCAGCTTTGATCCGTTGCTGGCGATGAGCTGCGTTCCTTTGCAGGGGGCAATGTGCTCTTATTTTTTGAATTTCCAGCTTTTCTGCCCTGCTTTTTCCCCATCTTTGTGGTTTTATCTGCCTCTGGTCTTTGATGATGGTGACATACTGATGGGGTTTTGGTGTGGGTGTCCTTCCTGTTTGTTAGTTTTCCTTCTAACAGTCAGGACCCTCAGCTGTAGGTCTGTTGGAGATTGCTTGAGGTCCACTCCAGACCCTGTTTGCCTGGGTATCAGCAGCAGAGGCTGCAGAAGATAGAATATTTCTGAACAGCAAGTGTACCTGTCTGATTCTTGCTATGGAAGCTTCCTTTCAGGGGTGTACTCCACCGTGTGAGGTGTGGGGTGTCGGTCTGCCCCTAGTGGGGGATGTCTCCCAGTTAGGCTATTCAGGGGTCAGGGACCCACTTGAGCAGGTAGTCTGTCCGTTCTCAGATCTCAACCTCCGTGTTGGGAGATCCACTGCTCACTTCAAAGCTGTCAGACAGAGTCGTTTGCGTCTGCAGAGGTTTCAGCTGCTTGTTGTTGTTGTTGTTGTTGTTGTTGTTGTTTAGCTGTGCCCTGTCCCAAGAGGTGGAGTCTACAGAGACAGGCAGGACTCCTTGAGCTGCTGTGAGCTCCACCCAGTTGGAGCTTCCCAGCCGCTTTATCTACTTAAGCCTCAGCAATGGCGGGCGCCCCTCCCCCAGCCTCGCTGCTGCCTTGCCGGAGATCGCAGACTGCTGTTCTAGCAATGAGGGAGGCTCCGTGGGCGTGGGACCCTCCCGGCCAGTCCTGGGATATAGTCTCCTGGTGTGCCCGTTTGCTAAGATCCTTGGTAGAGCGCAGTATTGGGGTGGGAGTTACCCGATTTTCCAGGTGTTGTGTGTCTCAGTTCCCCTGGCTAGGAAAAGGGATGTCTTTTCCCTTTTCTTCCCTTTTTTTTTTTTTTTTTTAAAGAGAGAGGGTCTTGCTCTGTTACCCAGACTAGAGTGCAGTGGTGAATTTGTTTGGTTATTTTTTATGGTTTCTATATCTTTGTTGACGTTTTTATTTCTTCATGTGCTATTTTCATAGTTCACTGCAGCCTTGAATGCCAAGGCTCCAGTGATCCTCCTGCCTTGGCTTCCCGAGTAGCTAGGACCACAACTGCATGCCACAATGCCTGGCTAATTATTTTTTTCTTTTTAGAGATGGGATCTTGCTGTGTTGCCCAGGTTGGTCTCAAACTCCTGGTCTCAAACAATCCTCCCATCTCAGCTTCCCAAAGTGCTGGGATAACAGATGTGAGCCACCACATATGGCCCACTTCTTTTCTCATAACTTTTGCTAATTTGATTACAATGTGTTTTGGTGAAAACTTTTCACATTCAATCTATTTGGAGTTCTTTCAGCTCCACAAATCTGGATATTTATTTATCTCCCCCTCCCCCACCCCAGATCTGGGTAGTGTTTTTGTCATTTCTCTAAATGAACTTTTTGCCCTTTTCTCTGCTCCTCCTGGAACTCCCATAATGCATATATTTGGGTTTTTTTTTTGATAGTGTCCCATGGTCCTGTAGGCTTTATTTTTTCATTTCTTTTTTGTTTTGTTTCTGTGACTAGATAATTTAAAGTGATCTGTCTCCAAGTTCACTGATTCTTTATTTTGCTTGATCACGTCGGCTGTTGGAGCTCTCTATTTAGTTTTTCAGTTCAGTCATTGTGTTCTTCAGCTCCAGAATTTGCTTCTTTTTTACATTTTTTCTTTGTTGACCTTCTCATTTGTTCATGTATCATTTTCTTAATTGATTTAGTTGTTTATCTGTGTTTTCTTATAGCTCACTGAGCTTCTTAAAAACAATTATTTTGAATTCTTTGTGAAGTCACTTGTAGATCTCCATTTCTTTAGAGCTGGTCCCTAGTGCTTTATTTTGTTCCTTTGGTGGTGTCATAATCATTGGATCTCTTGTGATCCTTGTAGGCTTATATTGGTGTCTATGTATTTGAAGAAGTAGGCACCTTTTCAAGTCTTTACAGACTGGCTTTGTCAGGGAAAGTCCTCCATCAGTCATTCTGGCCAAAAATTCTGGTTGAATACACAGGTGGGGACTGTAGGCCTTCTGCAAGGGTCTGCCTGTAAACAGTCAGGCCTGGATAAAACTGGTTCCTGGGTCTATGGGGCCAGCTTGGCACTGGGGTCCACTGGTGCAGGCTTGAAGCATGGATCCACAGAGGGAGACCTGGGTCTGTGGTGGCTTCCCTGATGCTGGGGCAGAACTGGGCTTGGAGTATAGGTCCACAGGGGCCAATTTGGCACTGGAATGTGTCTAAAGTCTGGGTCTGTGGGGACCAGCCTGCATCTGGAGTGGGCCTGTGGTCTCTGTCTGCAGAGGGCAGACTGGTGTTTGGGACCACTGGTGCAAACCTGAAACCCAAGTTTTCAGGGGTCCTCTTGATGCCAGGGCTGGCCTAGTGCTGTGGTGAGCCCAGAGCCTGAGTCAGCAAGGGTGGACCTGGAGCCTAGGTCTGCATGGACTGGCTTTTCACTGGGTTGGGCATGGTGCCCAGGTCCATTGGGGTAGAACTGTTGCCAGAGCAGGCCTGGAACCTGGATCAATGGCAGCTGGCCTGGCCCTGGGGTGTATCCGGAGCTTTTGTCTGCACAGGTTGCCTGGTGTCTGGGACCACTGGTGCAGGCCTGAAATGGGTTCGTAGGGGCCAGCATGGCACCAAGGTCCACAAGGGCTAGCTTGGAGCCTAGGACCATGGCAAAGTCAGATGCTCACTTCGCTCTCTTTTCCTGACAGGAGAGCTCCAAAACAGAGAGGATCTCTTTTAGCCCTGTGCTACACAGGCTATGGGGAGAAGTCACTTGGGTAGAGTAAAACTGTCTTTCCTACCTTTACCAGTGCATCTTTTCTCATTTCTGTGCTCTACCCAGGTGCTATAATCCCTCACATGGAATCCAGAGCTCTCATGAAGATATTTTTGTGCATGGATTTGTGCAAATATATATATCTCAATATTTGCAAGGTAAGTATTAATATATTATCAAGGTAAACAAGGCAGCTCTGCTCCATGATTATTTAGGAGTCTGGATTCCTTTCACGGGTCTGCCCCTCCATCCCTTAGATCATGGATGTGATCTGCTTGGTCAAAGTTAGGTTATCACAGGTTGCAATGTGGAGAAAGAAAATTCACTTTGTTAAGACCTTGAAGTAGAACACATTACTTCCATTCACTTTCCACTGGGGAGAGCATAGTCAAATGACTAAATCTACTACACAAGGGACTGTAGTAGCTATAGCTATGTGCCGTGTTCCTAGGAAGAAAGGAAGAACATATCTTGGTAGTCAACAAGCAGTCTTTGGAACAGATGGAAAGTCAAGAGCATCCCTATTTTGCTATTTGCATACTCAAAACATTCCCTGAGAAGAGTTATTCCCAAATTGCTGGGATAGCAGCACAAGTTCTATGATTGCATGTAATTTTTCAAGCCAACACTCATCACACAACCAAAGTCACAAACTAGAAAAAGGAAAGTGATCAGTCTACTCAAAGTCACAGACATGAAAAACATTAAGAATGAACAACTGCATTGTTTATCCCTGAATATATTAATGCCATGATCCTATGGGGGTACAGATTTTACTAGGCAGTGTTTGTACCTTTTCCTAGCTCCTTTGTAATAGCAAAAAGAGAAGCTATGGAGGAATAAAGAGAAGATTAGTAAGTTCTTCTTCTGACCCGACAAGGACATCTCCTATCATTAAGCTTCAGAGGTTCTGGCTTTATGTCCTCTCCAACATTCCTCTCCTTCCCTTATCTCCCACCAAACCGTAGCCTGTCATGAAAATGTGATTGGTTTATTAAACAAAAAACAGTACACTTTGTATGTAGCATTGGTTCAATTAAAAACATTTTTCACCATGTTGACTGTTCTCTTGACTAGTTCCCTTGCATTTTCACTCTGGTCGTCCTGTATGCCCCTTCATCCTTATTTCAGTAAGCAGAAATGGGGCCTTACCCACATGGCCAAGGCATCTTACCATTTTATTTGCATTCTGAACCCTGCGTGACTAAGTCAACTTGCAGTTCCACCAACCATCTGACCACTAACCAGTTGCAATTAATACTGAACACATCCCTGTAACTGGGTGTGTATTCCTCATTCACTAGGTACAAATAATCATTCATGTGTCAAAGTCAAAATATTGAGCAATAACGCATCCATGACTTGGGAATTCCTGAAGCTTCTCTGAGGCAATGCTTCCAAGGACACTAGCCTGTTGGTCTCTGACCTCTTCTCCCTATACATTGGAGTCCTTGTCTTTATACTTCCGGTCCCTAGGAGGCTATTAGAAGAGACAAAAAGAGTTCATACCCATTCACTCATAGAGTTATCCCATACTAGCACCACAATCACTGAGGCAAAATGGAGGACACACCCTTCTCCAGCACCCTCCAGCTCAGCAGTTACAGGATGTCTCATCCCCTTTAAGGATGTTCTTTCCTGTTTTCTGGGCCACAGTGTCCTTATCTGTAAAACTGAGTATCAATAGCACTTATCTTATAGAAATATTTGATAATTAACAGAAACTTTAAATAATATTGATACTCAATTTAACCAGCTCCCTATACAAAAATGGTGCAGGAGAGAAAAGAGGGTCATTGGCACATATTAATAGCCACTTACACACTGGCATGAATCACTGAATCCAGGCCATCTGGCTTCAGAGACTAGGCTCTTAAACGCTGTACACTGTTTCTCATGAATTCATTCATTCAACAAAAAATGAGCACCCATTATGTGCCAGACATAGTTCTAGATGCTGGGAACGTAACAGAGAATAAAGCAAATTCCCTGCTTTCTCCGAGCTTCTGTTCTAGTGGAGGAGATAGGCAAGAACCTAATAAACAAATACTGTAAAGAAAACTGAAGTAGGAAAAGGCATAGAGCGTGACAAGGTTTTTCAGATTTATGCAACATTTCAAAATCCTTTTGAATTTACTCATTATTCCAGACACAACATCCATACAGGGTTCAATCAGCTTCAAGTAGGCTCAATGTGACACTGTCTTGCCACAGATGCACCTGAGGCTCTTGCTTCCTGCCCCGAGGCTTCTCTGATTTCTGCTACTGATGTCTTCAAACAATAATTTCTGAACAAAGGGCCCTTCATTTTCATTTTGCACTGTGCCCCACAATTTACATAGCTGCTCCTGCATCAGAGATGGTGAGCTGATGGAGAAATGCTTCCCTCTTTTTTTTTTTTTTTAAGACAAGGTCTCACTCTGTCACCCAGGCTGGAGTGCAGTGGCACAATCTTGGCTCACTGCAGTTCCAACTTCTCTGAGGCTATTTGGTGTGCACCTGTACTCCCTACTACTTGAGAAATTGAGGTGGGAAGGTTGATTGAGATGTCCGGCAAATTTTTGTATTTTTTGTAGAGACAAGGCTTCACCATTTTGCCCAGGCTGGTCTCAAACTCCTGGGCTCAAGTGATCCTCCCACCTTGGCTTCCCAAAGTGCTGGAATTACAGGCATGAGCCACCAGGCCTGGCCTGCTTCACCCTTTCGAATCACCAGAAAGTATACAGATGCTCATGTCATAAGTTGTCTGAGATGTCCAGCAGGATTAAGAAAACAGTTGCCCATAACTGTGGTCAACTCTATAACTCATCTTTATATTGGCTTTCTCTTCCTTGTTTCACCTCCCTTGTTCTTCATACATGCTTCCAGAGATGACGTTCCCAAATAAATGACCTGCACAAAAGTTGTTACCAACTCTTAAGCAGAGACCTTTAGATGGTGGATGATTTATGTAGATACCTAGAGGAAGATAATTGCAGTCAGTGGGAATACTAAGTGCAAAGCCCTTAAGGTAAAGCATATCTGGTATGTTTGAGGAGCAGTGAAGAAGTCACTGTGGCTGGAGTGCAGTGACAAATAATAGGTGAGTGTATGAAGATGTAATAGGTGACAAATAATAGGTGAGAGTAAGAGATGAAGTCAGTGAGGTCATGGATGGGCTTATAGCTCACCATAAGAATAGTGGCTTTTACTCTGATAGAAATGGAAACCTGTTGGGGGATACAAACAGAAAAGTGATATGATCTAACTTAAGCTTTGAAAGGGTCATCTGGCTGCTGTGTTGATTGTAGAAGACAAGCATAGGAGCAAGGAGAACATTTAGAACACTATTGAAATAGTCCAGGCAAGAGAGAAGATGGTGGCTTGAATCAGAGTGGTAGCAGTAGAGGTGGTAAGAAGAGATCAGATTCTGAATGTATTTTGAAGCAGTGCCAAAAGATTTGCTGATAAATTGGATGAAGGCTGTAAGAGAAAAAGGGGAGATGAAGATATCTACAAGGTCCTAGGCTGAGTAATTAAAAGCATGAAATTGCCCATTAACTGAAATACAGAAGATTGCAAGAGGATCAAGTTTTCTGGGAGTATCAGGAGTTTGGACTTTAGATACAATAAATTTTAGATGCCTAGTAAGCAACAAAATGGAGATGTCAAATAGGAGCATGACTACATAAGTTTGAAGCTCAGGAAAAGACATGGCTTAGAGACATAACAGAAAGCAGGTCCCTGAGGGAATGGAAGACACAACAGTGGTGATGGTCCAGATAGAAAACAGGATAATCTGGAGAACAGACAAGAGTGCCCAGAGAAGGAGAGCAATAGGATTCATGGTTCCAGGTAAATCTCTCTATGTCTATTTTCCTTCTTTCCCTTGCCCCCCAAAAAATGACTAATGAGTAAATTAAAGTAGCCAGCTAAAGAAAGAGGCGTCAGTACCACAGAGGTAGCCATTCACTCTGTATACACTTGCAGTCAACCTTATAAAAGGTCACATCTGGTATCTGAGACTCTCTGATATGAGGATAGCCAATTATGGCAGGCCTATGTAAATAAGCCAAATCAGCTTTCTTGGAAAGAGCACAGCACTGCAAGACACATGCACTGGGCTATCGCAACCCATAGATGAGCTATTACCCATGAGCAGCATCCATTTTTGCCCACTAACCTTGATACTTCTTCACAACCCCACCCCACCCCCCGCCAACAAGAAAATTTGCTAACAAAGCATTGAAGAATGTACCAAATACTGCACAGGAGACATGGAGAAAATACATTTACATCACGAACAACTTCATCAATCCCCATTTGACATATTTCCAGTTCTCCGTTTCTCTCTCCAACCATCCCACCAATGAGATATTTTTTCCTTCACCTACCTCTGCCTAGCCTCACTAAACTTCCCTACTCCTGGCCCTCTCATTCCTGCTCCAACTTAACTCCAGCTTCTCCAAACTTGTAACTCAGTTCATTTTAAGAACAAAGAACCATGAAAAGAAAAAAAGGATCATCTGGTTACCATGATCCCTTGGGTGTATTATATAGGGGGAGAGCATGTTCTCTTTTGCACTAAGGGCTGACGGCATGTCAAAAAATACAGTCTCTAATGTCCAGTATCCAACTGATATGTAAATGAATCATTGTAACTCAGTGCCATAAGTGGTATGATAGAAGTAAGCATAAGTACTATGAGACCATAAAGGAGGGTCACCTAATCCAGATTGAAGGGATAGTAGCCAGGGAAGTCATTTCAATTTTTTCTGAGCACCTACTACATGCCAAACTCTGTACCAAACACTAGTGGTATCAAAATAAATCCTACACAGCCTTTGCCTCCAAAAAAGGCATTACTATTTGATGCCCTTTCTTTTCTGGTGCCCTATGCAGGTTCTTAATCTGCCTACGGGGTGCCTGTCTTCTGCCTCCTGAGGCTGTCCTCTATTTCTGCGCTCAGTTTCTCCATCTTTCCATTGGAGGAATCTGACCAGAGTTTGGCAGAAGCAGGATCACAACCTGGGGTTTTGGTTCTTACTATATGGGACTTAGAATGTTTTAGAAGCTGGGAAGTGTTGTTTCAAACACTTTGTTCTCGTTGCTAATTTATCAATCTAAATGTTTAGTAGAAATAGGAGGCCAGAGGCATCGTACAGGCCTCTAGACAATTATGGAGTTGGCTGGATGCAGTGGCTCATGCCTGTAATCCCAGCACTTTGGGAGGCCAAGGCAGGTGGATCACCTGCGGTCAGGAATTCAAAACCAGCCTGGCCAACATGGCGAAACCCTGTCTCTACTAAAAATACAAAAATTAACCGGGCATGGTGGGGCACACCTGTAATCCTAGTTACTCAGGAGGCTGAGGCACGAGAATCACTTGAACCCAAGAGGCAGAGGTTGCAATGAGCTGAGATCACATCACTGCACTCTAGCGTGGTCCACAGAGTGAAAAATCTGTCTCAAAAGAAAAATAAGAGAGAGAGAGAGAGAATTCCAAAGTTGATTTCCCTGTTTATTTTTTCCTGCCCCAGTCTCTACAGTCATTGCTGAGACCAAAGAAGTCTTATCTTCATTGCATTTCCTTGGAACCACAGTGACATTCAGTGGCCACAGGAGGTTGAAAAGAAGTGTCAGAGAAAGCACTTGTCTGTATGCTACAAGATGGAGTAAGGTGACTTTCCCAGCAATTTTCTCATTTGAACTGCCATGATCTGACGAGCTCCTGTTGTTACTGATGAAAATTTAGCATAGGGCTAATAAGCTACAGGCTGGACCCAGCAAAAGACAACTGCCTAACACAGACTATTTGTCTTGACTCAGTTGCCTTTATAGACAAAAGAATAAACCCAAAAAAACACTTTAATAGTAATTTTTCATCTTGCTTCCTAGATAATGCTTTCTTAATACAAAAGAATTGGGAATAAAAATCTGAAAAACACAAAATGCTAAAATCATCCAACTCCACCATCCAGAAATAACCCTCATTAATATGTTTATTTCCTTCCTGTCTCTCTCTGAATAATAAACTGTTTATTACTCAACACACAGTGATTTGGTGTCTGCTTTTTGCACTTAGTGATATACCATGAACAGTTTCTTATGTTATTCTTTTATATCATTATTTTAAACAGTCAAATAGTATCCCAACATATGGATGAACTGTAATTCACTTATGGATATATCATAATTAGTTAACCAAGTCCATATTAAGAAATTCAGATGGTTTTTAAATTTTCAACACTATAAAATATTATAGGAGTTTATATATATATGTGTGTGTGTATGTATATGTATGTGTATATATGTGTGTATATGTGTGTGTGTGTATATATATATATACACACATATATATATATATATATATCTTGTATCTGATTATTTCCTTAGGATCATTTCCTGCAATTGTAACAACTAGGTTAAAGAACACACACATTTAAGACTTTTGGAATATGTTGGTCATGCACGGTGGCTCACGCCTGTAATCCCAGCACTTTGGGAGGCCAAGGCGAGCAGATCACTTGAAGCCGGGAGTTCGGGACCAGCCTGGTCAACATGGCAAAACCCTGTCTCTACTAAAAATACAAAAATTAGCCTGGAGTGGTGGAGTACACCTGTAATCCCAGCTACTCGGGAGGCTGAGGCATGAGAATCTCTTGAACCTGGGAGGCAGAAGTTGCAGTGAGCTGAGATCGTGCCATTGTACTCCAGCCTAGACGACAGAGCATGATTCTGTGTCAAAAAAAAAAAATTCTGGAGTTGATTTCCCTATTTATTTTTTCCTGCCCCAGTCTTTACAGTCATTGCTGAGACCAAAGAAGTCTTATCTTCATTGCATTTCCTTGAAACCACAATGACATTAAGTGGCCACAGGAGTTTGAAAACAAGTGTCAGAGAAAGCACTTGTCTTTATGCCGCAAGATGTGCAGCAACTTACAAGAGTGAGACCCTGTCTCAAAAAAGAAAAAGACTTTTGGAATGTTATCCTTCAGAAATATTATTATACTAATTTATTCCCCCAACATATAAATGTTAACATATGTATATAACTTTCATATACTCCAAAGTGTTTATTTCCTCATATCCAGGTCAACATAGTGTATTATCATTACTTTTATTATTTATCAATGATAGGCAAAAAATAGAAAAATTTTTAAACGGCATGATGTTGTTTAATCGTATTTTTTATTATCACTGAATCCGAACTGCTTCCATTTTTTCCATTGGCTATTTGTATTTGATCCTTTGTAAATTGCCTGTCCTCACATTTTGCCCATTTTTTTTTCTATTGGAATGTTTACCTTTATTCTTTATTGATTTGTAAAAATTATTCATTCCTTTGTCATATGATACACATTTTGTCAACATGTGATTGTCATTCTAGTTCTTTGATTACAGGTATGTGCCACCACACCAACTAGTTTTTGTATTTTTAGTAGAGACAGGGTGTCCTTGCAGGAAGAGCATTGTAAAATGTGGCACCAAGGACAGAAACCATAAAAGAAAACATAGATTTAAATATATTAAAAGAATGCAATCACATCATTCACAGCAACATGGATGGACCTGCAGGCCATTATCCTAAGTGAAATCACTCAGAAACAGAAAATCAAATACCATATGCTCTCATTTATAAATGGGAGGTAAACAATGGGTACACATGGAATAGAGGGGTGGAGCAATATGGCGGAATAGAAAGCTCCACTGACTATCTCCCCTGTAAGGATACCAAGTTAACAACTATCTACACAGAAAAAACACCTTCAGACTGGGTGTGGCGGCTCACGTCTGTAATCCCAAAACTTTGGGAGGCCGAGACAGGCAGATCACTTGAGGATAGGAGTTAGAGACAAGCCTGGCCCATATGGCAAAACCCTGTCTCTTCGAAAAATGCAAAAATTAGCTGGGTGTGGTGGCACATGTCTGTAATCCCAGCTACTTGGGAGGCTGAGGCACGAGGATCACTTGAACCCAGGAGGCAGAGGTTGAAGTTAGCTGAGACTGCATCACTGCACTCCAGCCTGGGCAACAAAGTGAGACTCTGTCTCAAAAAAAAAAAAAGAAGAAGAAGAAGAAGAAGGAGAAGGAGCAGGAGCAGGAGGAGGAGGAGGAGGAGGAGGAGAGGAGGAGGAGGAAACAAACACCTTGATAAAAATAAAAAATCAGGTGAGCACTCACAGTACCTGGTTTTAACTTCATATCACTGAAAGAGGCACTGAAGAGATGGAAAAAAACAGCAGCAATCCCATCATCAAATAGAAGTGGTATATATGTGATCAGGCTCAAGCAGGTCCTGAAAGCACAAGTAAGTTACATGAGGAAGTGGCTCAAATGCCAATGATCTCCACTCCTGCCACCCTGCCTTCTCTTCCCCAGCCTGCACTGATGGCCTCATGGGGAGTTCCCTATGATCAGTTGACAGAGGAAGAGAAGACTACGGCCTGGTTCACAGATGGTTCTACATGATATGCAGGCACCACCCGAAAGTGGACAGCTGCAGCACAACATCCCTGAAGGACACCAGTGAAGGGAAATCTCCCGAGTGGACAGAACTTTGAGCAGTGCAGTTGGTTGTGCACTTTGCATGGAAGGAGAAATGGCCAAATGTGCAATTTTATACTGACTTATGGGCTGTAGCCAATGGTTTGGCTGGATGGTCAGGGACTTGGAAGAAGCATGATTGGAAAATTAGTGACAAAGAAATTTGGGGAAGAGGTCTGTGGATGGACCACTCTGAGTGGTCAAAAACTGTGAAGATATTTGTATCCTATGTGAATGCTCACCAAAGTGTGACCTCAGCAGAGGAGGATTTTAATAATCAAGTGGATAGGATGACCCATTCTGTGGACACCACTCAGCCTCTTTCCCCAGCCACCCCTGTCATCAGCTAATGGGCCCATGAACAAAGTGGCCATAGTGGCAGGGATGGAGGTTACGCATGGGCTCAGCAACATGGACTTCCACTCACCAAGGCTGACCTGGTTACGGCCACCGCTGAGTGCCCAATTTGCCAGCAGCAAAGACCAACACTGAGCCCTCAATATGGCACCATCCCTCAGGGTGATCAGCCAGCTACCTGGTGGCAGGTTGATTATATTGGACTTCTTCCATCATGGAAAGGGCAGAGGTTTGTCCTCACTGGAATAGACACTTACTCCGCATATGGGTTTGCCTATCCTATATGCAATGCTTCTGCCGAGACTACCATCCATGGACTCACAGAATGCCTTACCCACCGTCATGGTATTCCACACAGCATTGCCTCTGACCAAGGCACTCACTTTATGACTAAAGAAGTGCGGCAGTGGTCTCATGCTCATGGAATTCATTGGTCTTACCATGTTCCCCCATCATCCTGAAGCAGCTGAACTGATAGAATGGTGGAATGGCCTTTCGAAGTCACTATTACAATGCCAACTAGGTGACAATACTTTGCAGGAATGAGGCAAAGTTCTCCAGAAGGTCGTGTATGCTCTGAATCACCATCCAATATATGGTACTGCTTCTCCCATAGCCAGGATTCATAGGTCCAGGAATCAAGTGGTAGAAGTGGCACCACTCACCATCACCCCTAGTGATCCACTAGCAAAATTTTTGCTCCCTTTTCCCATGGCATTACATTCTGCTTGCCTAGAGGTCTTAGTTCCAAAAGGAGGAACACTGCCACCAGGAGACACAACAACAATTCCATTAAACTGGAAGTTAAGATTGCCACCCAGACACTTTGGGCTCCTCCTACCTTTAAGTCAAAAGGCTAAGAAGGGGGTTACAGTGTTGGCTGGGGTGATTCACCTGGACTATCAAGATGAAATCAGCCTACTACTCCACATAGGAGGTAAGGACGAGTATGCATGGAATACAGGAGATCCATTAGGGTGTCTCTTAGTATTTCCATGCCCTGTGATTAAGGTCAATGGGAAAGTACAACAGCCCAATCCAGGCAAGAATACAAATGACCCAGACCCTTCAGGAATGAAGGTTTGAGTCACTCCACCGGGAAAAAAAAAATCCACGACCTGCTGAGGTGCTTGTTGAAGGCAAGGGAAATACAGAATGAGTGGCAGAAGAAGGTAGTCATCAATACCAGCAATGACCACGTGACCAGCTGCAGAAACGAGAACTGTAATTGTTGTATTTCCTCCTTCTTTTGTTAAAAACATGTTTGTGCTTGTATACACTTGTACTAAGAAAATATCTTCATTTTATTTCCTTTCTCCTTTATCATGTGACGTAAGATTTATCAACTTCACATCAGCATTTAAGTATTGTTAACTTTATGTAATAGTATTTGGGTTGGGGATTGGTGTGTTTCCAGTTGTACAAAGGATAGTTGTATTATGTTAGGCATAATTATGACCTTATTATTGTATTTATTTGAAGATTAGGTATAATCTCAGGAGATGTATATGGGTTCAAGTTGACAAGAGGTGGTTAATACTGAGTGTCAACTTGATTGGACTGAAGGATACAAAGTATTGATCCTGGATGCCTCTGTGAGGGTGTTGCCAAAGGAGATTAATATTTGATCAGTGGGCTGGGAAAGGCAGACCCACCCTTAATCTGGACGGGCACAATCTAATCAGCTGCCAGCACAGCTAGAATATAAGCAGGCAGAAAAATGTGAAAAGAGAGACCGGCCTAGCCTCCCAGCCTACATCTTTCTCCCATGCTGGATGCTTCTTGCCCTCTAACATCAGACTCCAAGTTCTTCAGTTTTGGAACTTGCACTGGCTCTCCTTGCTCCTCAGCCTGAAGATGGCCTATTGTGGGACCTTGTGATCATGTGGGTTAATACTTAATAAACTCATATATATGTGTGTGTGTGTGTGTGTGCGCGCGCGTGCGCGTGTGTGTGTATACATATGAGATATATATATATGAGTTATATATACATACTCCTATGTGGAGTAGTAGGCTGATTTCATCTTGATATATATATATAAACTCATATATATATATTCATTCCATTAGTTCTGTCCCTCTAGAGAACCCTGACTAACACACTAATGAAGTCCACAGCTCCTATTAAGAGGCATTTTCCAGATAGCTATGCTCCTCATATTCTGGTAACCACTCATATTAGGTTGCTGCAAAAGTAATTGCGGGTTTTGTCATTAAAAATAATGGCTTTTAATGATAAAACTAGCTTCCTCTATTTGCCTATTTGGACATAAGATGTAATAACTTCTCCACTGCTGCTAGCCCTAAAGTCCTTGTACTATTCTTTGCTGATTTCTCTAAACATTCCCATACCTTTATTAAACTCTTCTCAACCTACTCAGATTATGCCAACTATTTCTAGCTGGAATCTTTACTGATACATACACATTTAGATGGACATTATGTCTTTAAAGATGCGGGCTTGCACTGTGGCCCTGCTAGAGATAATGATTCTAAACCCAGGTACAACAATGTCTTCCCCCTCTCTCCCTTAAATGAACTAACAGTGTTATCTCAAACCCCAAAGTATATCAAAGTCTTCTAAAAAAGAAACTAAAAATAAAAACAAAATCAAGAAGCAAGTATGAAAGAGTTTTCAAAAAGTGTTAAGCAGAGTCCAAAAATTTTTCATCAGAAAAAATACACAGTATTGCAGAGTTAACAAAAAGCAATATTTTTTAGTCAATCCCTACTATCTCAAAAAGCACAAGGGTAAAGATCTGTTAAACTTGCTGTACCCAGGAGATCTTACACCTAACTGAGAAAGTCACAGATGATCACAACATAGTCATCCCTAACCCTATTTCTCCCCTACCCACTCTACTGCTGCAGAAAATAAAAGACCTTAGCCGGTTCCTATTTTAGAACTGCAGATGGATAAAGAACAGACACAAAATGAAAAATGTATTTTTTCAGAATTAGCATCATCATGAGGTTTCACTGTACTTTCAAATTCAGATGATACCAGGTGGCAGGTCCAGTGCAAGGGGGATCATGAGAACCTTCACTGACAAATATGGTAGGGCAATATCTTGGTTTCAGCTGGACTTTGGTTTGAATGTGTCCCCTAAAGTTCATATGTTAGAAACTTAATCCCCAATATAACAGTGTTGGGAGGTGGGGCCTAATAAGTGGGTAGAGCCCTCATGAATGGATTAATGTCAATATCAGAGGAATGGGTTAGTTATTGCAAGAGTAGGCTTATTATAAAAGCAAGTTCAGCCCCCTTTACTCTCTTGCCCTTCTGACTTCCACCATGGGATGATGTAGCATGAAGGCCCTCACCAGATGCAGACCCTTAATCTTGGACTTCCCAGCCTTTAGAACTGTGAGAGATATTTTTTTATTTATAAATTACCTAGTTTGTGATATTCTGATAGAGCTACACTAAATAGACTAAGTAAGACAGGATGTGATAACAAAATATCATAGACTGAATGGCTCAAACAACAAACATTTATTTCTCACACTCTGGAAGATGGAGGGTCCAAGATCAAGGCACTGGCAGATCCAGTGTCTGGTAAAGGCCTACTTCCTACTTTGCAGATGGCTGTCTTTTCATTATATCCTCACATAGTGAAAAGAGAGTTAGCTAGCTCTTCTTAAAGGACTCTTTTTAAAAGAGCACAAATCTTATTCGTGAGGGCTCCACCCTCATG
Source organism: Theropithecus gelada (assembly GCF_003255815.1). Classification (NCBI taxonomy): domain Eukaryota; kingdom Metazoa; phylum Chordata; class Mammalia; order Primates; family Cercopithecidae; genus Theropithecus; species Theropithecus gelada. Next base: position 121,080,819 of record NC_037689.1, read on the forward strand.
ACCTAATCATCTCCCAAAGGTTCCACCTCCAAATACTATCGCATTGGGATTATATTTTCAACAGATGAGTTTGGGGGGACAAACATTCAGTCCATTGCAGACAGTGTTATAGATACTGTGGATTGGTTCACTCATCCTTCATTCCCATTTCCTTCTAGTGCACCTTCTGTGCTGCAAAGACTAGAAAAGTGAAAATTGCATTTCACAGACTCTTTTACAGCTAAAATTCTCAATGTAAAATTGCTTCTATTAATTAGGTACATTTTTGTGAGATTTGGAAAGCAGAAATAATGTCAAGGCCACTTTCTTTCCCCTTTTGGACTCTCTTACCCTGGCAATTGAGGTCATGTAGACATGAGAATGTTCTGCATCTGTGTGCCAGCAACTAGTCTCCAGCTTCCTGGGTGTCAGCTCTGGTGCTATATTCTTGAATTCAAGCATTCCAGTCGTGGTCTCAGAGATAGGAGCCAATTGGTGGATCAGTTCTATAAGATTCTAGGAGCTATTTCTTCAGGCCCAGCCTAGAGCCTACTTTTGCAATCCTCCCAAAGAGTTTTAAAAATATCTAATGTCCTTATTAAATGCCTTTCTACTTAAAATACTTAAAGTGATCTCTGTTTCTTGCACTGAATCCTGACAGATACAGGCAGGAAAATTCAGGGTCTACAATTTTTTACTAATTCCCCTCAAGATCTGAGTCTGGGAAAATATGGCTTATAGACAGGGGCCTTTTAGATAACAGTTGGTTAACAGACAGGAAAAATTTTTTATCCATCATCAGACTAAGTCACAGATACTGGCATCCTTCCCTTGGTTGATGCCAATACTAAATGTAAATACATGGGTAGTAAAAGGGGCAGAGAGGAAGAGAGCTGTGAAGGTAGCACTAAGTGCCTACTATGTGTTAGATACTGACCTAAACATTTTCACACATACTCATTTAATTCTTAACAGTTCTGGAAGTTAAATACAGTTATCCCCAATTAATCCAACCCTTTACATACACATTTCTGGGTTTAGTGTGTTCATTACCCTTGAGTTTATTTCGCTGTTAAAATAAAACACCTAGCTGAGCACAGTGGCTCACGCCTGTAATTCCAGCACTTTGGGAGGCCGAGGTGGGTGGATCACCTGAGGTCAGGAGTTCGAGACCAGCCTGGTCAATCAACATGGTGAGACTCCATCTGTGCTAAAAATCAAAAAATTAGCCTGCTGTGGTGGCACCCACCTGTAATTCCAGCTACTCAGGAGGCTGAGACAGGAAAATCACTTGAACCCAGGAGGTAGAAGTTGCAGTGAGCCCAGATCGTGCCGCTGCACTCCAGTCTGGGTGACTAAGCAAGACTCCTTCTCATAAATAAATAAAACAAAATAAAATAAAAATAATTTTTTAAAAATACCTTACCTAGCTTGGGAATTCAGATGGTGGGTGGGTCTAGATTCTAAGCCACTCTGTGAGGACCTCAGTTGTAGAAGGTTGCAACTTTCTATCAGGTGCTCTGCAGGTAACATAACTTGGTTTGAGTCTTTGTGTCTACTTCTTTCTGCCTTGCTAACACCTTATAAATTTCCTTTGTGTCATGAGTCAAATGTCCTGGGGAAATAAACTATACTTGTTCATCTTAAGGCTGGGTCAGCAGATAAGAGTCAGCTGCCAGCATTTACATGGGCAACATCCCTCAAAGACAGGCACCTATCCCTAGTGCAATTAGCTGTGACTGAGAGAAGTTCCAGATCCTGGTGGCTACTCAGTAGGAGGATGGATAGGGAAGACTAGATTTTGGCATCTCTTGAAAAATCAGACTATTTGGAAACAATGACCCTACATTTCCACAGGCAACAGGGGTAAGGAACCCCCTTAATATTGTAATTTGAAGCTTATCGCTTATTTATGTTAATTACCTGACTTTTTTTAGAGATTTGAGTTTGAGAACTCCTAAATTCCTTCCAGCTTTAATCTTCAAGATTCTGTATTCTTCTGGATTCCTTTACACTGAAAGCATTGCAGATTGACATGGGCCTCATTGAACAAATAATTTGGAAATGAGCCAGAAATGCACTTTATTTATCCACCAATTTCATTTTCTAAATAGGAACTCTACATTTCCATACTATAAAGTCATTTATTCTCCTCTACTAGAATTGCTATAATTCTCAATATGCCATGTATTATCATTATCCTGTCAAAATGAAAATCTCACAGAGAGCCTGTGAAGGTCTTATCAAATCAAGTGGAAGTGAGTAAAGACAGTAGAAAAAAATAGAACAATTATATATACACTATTAAATAATGCAAAGGATGAGGATTCAACTAGTCTCAGATTTTTAAAAGCAAGGTTTGCAATTAGATATTTTGTTGACTCAATAGCAAATTATTAATTCATTAAATGATTAAACCATTTATCAAAACTGTGAATGACAAAGCAATCAGAGACTGGGATAATCAGACTCCAAGTCTGTTCTTTGTGTAAAATTCAAATGCACCCAGCACAATACAATTTTGTACTTAATGCCATTCATCTAATCAGCATATTTCTGCTCCAATGTGAGATCTTTGTTTGAACATGATATGCGACAGATATGGAAGCCACAAAAATTTCATTTATATAATCATAACAAGCACGTTATCATGGTTGTCAAAATTAATTAAACCTAATTCGCTCTGTTTTCTAAACTTAAAATTGACACAAAACATTTTTGTGAAAGGCAAAAATGCTAAAGAATCACAGAAATAAGTATAAAAGTGAAACTTTTTAAATGCCTACTTCTTCTTTAGGTTAGAGAGCTAACTAATATTATGACAGATTAGATCCCCCAAACATTTTAAAAGATCAATTGAATATGAACATTCACTCTGTGAACATCTTAACCTTTGGTTTCTTTTAAGTAATAATGAGTCCCCCTAGTGCAATTACAATAAAAGTCAACTTGTGAAACTTCCATTAACACACCACTTCTCAGGAAAACATGCTTTTCTAAGACAAGGGACACCTTTATTTCAGATTACACGGTCATCTTGATCATCCTCCAGTTAGAGCAAGAGTTCTACCTACAAAAGTGCTTCTCAAACTATAGTGTACATCAGAAACATTTGGAGAGCCCATTAAACATGCAGATTATGGGGCCTCACCTTGATCTTGACTCAAAAAGTCTCAGCAAGGTCTGAAAAACCTGCATTTTTAACAAGTATCCTACGTAGTTCTGCTGTAGCTGATCCAAGGACTATACCTTGAGAAACATTGACCTACATGATATTTTCTTTCTCCCTTTGCATTATGTTGTTTTGAATCATTGCATTATCAATCTTTCCAGTATCTCTTTTGAGTGCTTTTTGCACACCCTAATGACCTCCACTAATTCCCTGGATCTCACCACATCTCATTAGCCTGAACAGGAAGAAGTTACAATTTCTACGTTTTCTTTGCCCAGATTCATCCCTTTCAGGCCTTCACACATGTGCATCTCCTTTGAAAGCAACAATTAGCTGTATCCTTCTGGAAAGCTTCCAGTCTTCCCTAAGCCAATCAGATTCCCTAGGTTTCAGAGCAGGAGCTCTTCAAGTAAATACATAGGTGCTGCTTCTTTCACTCAGATCTCCCTGCTACCTAGGAGAGCTCCTCTATGACTTTGGTGCTCTCAACACTACTCCACAGAGTGGACCAAATAAAACAAAGGACAAAGAGTTCAATCCTGTCTGTTTAAAGTCTTATTAGCAGCTGAAGAAAAAAAAAAAGTTGCCAGTAAAGAGCTAGAATTGTCTTTTCTTGAAAATTCACAATTGTCTATTGACATGAATTAGCCAAGTTATCACTGAGCCCTCATACTACAGAGAGAATATAGATATTAAACTACCACCTGGGAACCCACTTAGGGAGGTTTTCATATAACCAATGCCTGAGCCCTGGCATAGACTAGGATTTCTCAGCTTTGACACCATTAACATTTTAGGCTGGGTAATATTTGTTGTGAAGAGATGTCCTGTCCATTGTAGGATATTTAGAAGCATCACTGGACTCTACCTACTATATGCCAGTATCACAACACTCCTCTCTCAGTTGTTACAACCAAAAATATTTCTAGACATTGCCAAATGTCCCCTGGAGGAGGAGGAACAAAATTGCCCTCATTTGAGAGCCATGGTCCTACACCAATTAGATCAGAATTTCAAGGGGTGAAGCCTGATATTCTTTAAAAGCCCCCCTGATAATTCCAATGTACAGCCAAGGTTTAGAGCCACTGCCTTATGCAGATATCTGAGCCTCAGTTTTCTCATCTGTAAAATGAGTATGATGAGGATATCTACTTCACAGTTGTTCTAAAGATCAAATGAGATAATATGTGGTGGAAATGTTTTATGCATCATTAAATAAATGTAATATTTCTCCCATCTATTATGAAACTCTAATCCAGGTGTTGTCAGACTAAGCCTGGAAGCCAAATCCTATTTATTATCTGCTTTTATATAACCTGTGAACTTGTGGTTTGTACTTTTTTTTTTTTTTTTTTTTTTTTTTTTTTTTTTTTTTTTTTTTTTTTGAGACCGAATCTCGCTCTGTCTCCCAGGCTGGAGTGCAGTGGCATCATCTCGGCTCACTGCAAGCTCCGCCTCCCAGGTTCACGCCACTCTCCTGCCTCAGCCTCCCGAGTAGCTGGGACCACAGGCACCCGTCACCACACCTGGCTAATTTTTTGTATTTTCGGTAGAGACGGGGTTTCACTGTGTTAGCCAGGATGGTCTCGATCTCCTGACCTCATGATTCACCCGTCTTGGTCTCCCAAAGTGCTGGGATTACAGGCGTGAGCCACCACACCCAGCGGTTTGTACATTTTTTTAATAGCTGGCAAAAAATCAAAGTAAGAAAATTTTTCAACTCATGACAATTATATGAATTTCAAATTTCTGTATCCATAAATAAAGTTTTATTGAAACACAGGTATACCCATTAATTTATAGATTGTCTATGGATGCTTTTACATTTTAAGTTCAGTAGTTATGGCAGAGATTTCATAGCTCACAAAGCCTAAAATTTTTACTATCTAGCCCTTTACATTGAAAGTTTTCCCCATTCCCTAATCACAATTTAAAATATTCAAGCTAGTTTCTTTTCCTGGCTCTCAAGTCCCTTTCAAATCTGCTTGGGAGGGCTGCCCTGCTCTCCCCAGAAAAGCTTCAATTATGTAAGCAATAAATCTTTTCATACCCTCTTGGTATGTGTGTGGCATCATCAGTCCTGACATCCAAACCAATTTTTAGGTGGGTATCCATTCTTTTTCTTCAGGATGGTCACAGCACAGGCAGAGGGAGATTTGAACAGAAGACAACATAATGGCTAAAGCAAGATGCTATGCTGCTGACTGAAGATGGAGGGATTATGAGCCAAGGAATGTAAGAAATTCAGCTTCAGATGCTGGAAAAGGCAAGGAAACAGACTGTCCCCTAGAGTCTCTGGAAAGACTGGGCCCTGCTGATAGCTTGATTTCTGCCCAGTGAAACTCATTTCAGACTTCTGACCTACAGAACTAAAGAAGAATAAATGCCTGTTGTTTCAAGCAACCAAATTTGTGGTAGTTTGTAACAGCAGCCCTAGGAAACGAATACAGTGTGTAAGACTACTGGTGCCTTAGTATAAATTGAAGCAGTGCCACAAAATAGTACTAGTAGGCATTGTGTTTGTTACCACCATACGCTGTTTTATTAAAAACGTCAGTTGCACTTGTCTTACATGGAGCAGTGAAAAGTATTGATGTTATAAATATTGACCCTTGAGAATACAGTTTTTAAATATTTTGTATGACAAATGGAAAATATGCATAAAGCACTTCTGCTACATCTTGAAGTATAATCACTGCCTCAAAGACAAACACTTGTGCAATTTAAAAGCAACTCTTCATGAAACACCATTTGTAGTTAAAAGAATTACTGACAGACAAACTTTGGTTATTCAGACTTGGGTTTTGGGCAGATGTTTCTCTAAAATTAACAAAGTGAGGTTGTCACTTCAAGGAAAACAACTGACAGCATTATTTGTGAATTACAAATTCAAGTTTTTGTGTAAAAATTAGAGTTTTAGAAAACTTGTAGTAGATACTACTTACTTCAGAGTCTGATAACTAGGCTTGTTCTCTCCTTTTGAATCAGAGGCCACTGCTGCAAACATGCTCTACCAGATCCTCAATCAAGCCAAGAAGTATCTGAGCATGATTCTCCTCTTTGAGTTTATTGGAGATGGAGGTACTAGAGCAGCACTGTATGTCTTGCATCCAGCATTGTTCAATCCAGATGTTACTTGGAACAGAAAGAATAACCCAGAGCCCTGGAACAAACTGGGTCCCAATGATCAATACAAGTTCTACTCAGTTAATGTGGATTACAGCAAACCAAAGAAAGAAGGTCTTGTAAAACTGCTTTAGAATGAAGGTCCTCCAGAAGCCATCTCCAATTTTCCACTTAACTAGGAAATTTTTATCCTCCAAAAGCATGAAATCATGTTGATGTGTTGTGTAGGAGGTTACTCTCATTAATAAATATTTGAAACTTACAAAAAAAGGAAAGAAAACTTGTGTCTGCAACCATAAGCTGCACAGCTTTCTGAAACATACTTTCCTGATAAGATCAATGGTGATAGTAACAAATGTGATATTTTTAATATTGTATCATGAAATATGTCAATATTTTGAAAGGTCTGCATAACTCAGTGAAGCAATATTTTTAAAATAATCAATGCATGATGCTACAAAATCATGCATAGGTAAAAATTCCATTCCAGGTGAGGATAGGCAAATGGATTTTTCATGTATAAAAACACAAGCAGTTCATTGATACAGTTTCAGTTTGCATTTTGGAACTAACCTTCAAGAAACTTCCAAATGTCCAATTTTAGTATATCAAAAACCATCCACAGTTATCTGCATAGACTACTTTAAAACTCCTGTCTTTTCCAACTACATATATATGTGAGATAGGACTTTCTATATTTCACCCAGAACAATATATCACAGAAGAGTGAATGCAGAAACAGATAAGAGAATCCAGCTCTTTTCTACTAAGACAGAAATCAAAGAGATTTGCAAAAAATAAAAGCCCATGTTACTTTTCTCACTAAATGTTTTTGTTTTGAAAAATATAGTTATTTTCATAAAATAATTTGTGCTAACATGTAATTGATGTATTATCACTTTTAAATGAATACATAATTAAATATTTTTAATTTCCATTTTAATTTCTAATACAGTAAATAATAATATATTTTACTCAGATAAACAAAGGTTCTTTGGGGTCCTCAATAATTTTTAAGAGTAAAATTAAACAGTTGGAGAACTACTGCTCTAGAAAAACTCAGGCCCGGGCACAGTGGCTTACACCTATAATCCCAACAATTTGGGAGGCGAAGGCTGGCAGATCACTTAAAGTCAGGAGTTCGAGACCAGCCTGGCCAACATGACGATACCCCGTCTCTACTAAAAATACAAAAATTAGCCAGGCATGGTGTCACCCACTTGTAATCCCAGCTACTCAGGAGGCTGAGGCAGTAGGATCACTTGTGCTCAGGAGGCAGAGGTTGCAGTGAGCCAAGATCATGCGCTACTTCACTCCAACCTGGGTGACAGAGCGAGACTCTGTCTCAAACAAAAAAAAAAAAGAAAGAAAAACTCATATGCTCAGGAAAACATGTTTGTGGCAGCTTTGTTTGAAACAATGAAAAGATGAAAACAATGTAAATATTCAAGAAGAGGTGAATGAATAGGTAAAATGTATGTATTCATAAAAGGTAATATGTACTGTTGAAAGAAGACTTACAAGTATTAACATGGGTGAATCTGACAAACATAATGGTGAGGAAGTTGTCAAATTCTCTGTAAAGAATGATAGATTTATATACATTTTTAAACTTTTATATAAAGTCAAAAGATACTCATTAATGATACTAGATTTTTGTCTATGTATATATATATGTAGTAAAATTAAATACATGAAAATGAATGAGAAGAATGTCCACCAACTTCAGGATATGGTTCTTCTGAGAATGAAGAGAATGATTAGGAAGAAGTACAAATTAGACTTGACCTCTATCTATATTTTATTTATTTAATAAATAAAATGATTCAAAGCAAGTATCATAAATTATTAACATATGTGAATTCAGGATGATAGGTACATGGAACTCTCTTTTATTAAATTCTCTTCCATGTATGTTTTGACAGTGCTGCCCTCTCTCAGTTCATATATCACAGTCATGAGGTCTCCAGAGAGAAGAGTGAGAATTCCACAAAATAGAGTGGGTTTCAGTGGCAGTCTCACCTCTTCACCATCTTTCAGAAGATTGCCATAAATTGTTGTTTATCTGCAACTCATAAGAGGATTTTAAATTATACTATCTAGTTTTAAATAAAACTGTCCTTAAAACGTGGATAAAGAGCTTGAATAGATTCCTGCAAAGAAACTAATTGAAAATAGAGCCAAGACCCATCAGTATGCTGTCTTTAAGAGACCCATCTCACATGTAAAGACACACATGGACTCAAAATAAAGGGATAGAGGAAAATTTCCCAAGCAAATGGAAAACAGAAATAAGCAGGAGTTGCAATCCTAGTTTCTGACAAACTAGAATTTAAATCAACAAAGATCAAAAAAGACAAAGAAGGCCAGGCACATGACTCACGCCTGTAATCTCAGCACTTTGGGAGGCCAAGGCAGGCGGATCACCTGAGGTCAGGAGTTCGAGACCAGCCTGACTAACAAGGAGAAACACTGTCTCTACTAAAAATACAAAATTAGCCAGGTGTGGTGGCACATGCCTGTAATCCCTGTTACTCGGGAGGCTGAGGCAGGAGAATCACTTGAACCCGGGAGGCAGAGGTTGCAGTAAGCTGAGATCATGCCATTGTACTCCAGCCTGGGCAACAAGAGTGAAACTCCATCTCAAAAAAAAAAAAAAAAAAGACAAAGAAGGGTATTACATAATGGTAAAGGGTTCAATTCAACAAGAAGACATAACTGTCATAAACATAAATTCACCCAATCCAGGAGCACTCAGACTCATAAAGCAAGTTCTTAGAGACTTAGACTCCCACACAATCATAGTGGGAGACTTCACACCCCACTGTCAATAGTAGACACATCATCAAGACAGAAAATTAACATAAAGATATTCAGGACCTGATCTCAGCTCTGGATCAAGTAGACCTGATAAATATCTACAGAACTCTCCACCCAAAATGACAAAATATACATTCTTCTCCTCACCACATGGCACTTACTCTGAAACTGATCACATAATTGAAAGTAAAACATTACTCAGCAAATGTAAAAAAAAAAAAACTGAAATCATAAGAAACAGTCTTTCAGACCACACCACAATCAAACTAGAAGTCAAGATTAAGAAATTCACTAAAAATCACACAACCACATGGAAATTGAATTACTTGCTCTTGAATGACTCTTGGGTAAGTAATGAAATTAAGACAGAAATCAAGAAGTTATTTGAAACTAATGAGAACAAAATGACAATGTACCAGAATCTCTGGGAAACAACTAATTCAATATTAAGAGGGAAATTTACAGCACTAAATGCTCACATCAAAAATCTAGACAGATCTCAAGTTAAGAACTTAACATCTTAACTAAAAGAGCTAGAGAACCAAGAGCAACAAACCCCAAAGTTAGCAGAGACAAAAAATAACCAAGATCAGAGCAGAACTAAAGAAGATAGAGACATGAAAAACCCTTCAAAAAACCAACACATCTAGGAGCTTTTTTTTTTTTTTGAAAAAATTAATAGCGCTCTGCCATCTCCACAGCATCTTCCACCCACACTGCCGCCACAGCTCCCCACACTCACACCACTGCTGCCACATCCACCCTCAGCGCCACCACCATGAGGGAGATCGTGCACCTGCAGACTGGCCAGTGTGGTAACCAGATCCAGGCCAAGTTTTGGAAGGTTATCAGTGATGAACATGGCATCACCCCACAGGCACATACTATGGGGACAGTGACCTGCAACTGGAGAGGATCAACGTATACTACAACGAGGCCAGAGGAGGAAATTATGCTCCCAGAGCAGTGCTGGTGGACCTGGAACCCGGCACCATGGACTCTGTCCTTTCCAGCCCCTTCGGTCAGATCTTTCAGCCAGACAACTTCATGTTTGGCCAATCTGGAGCTGGCAACAACTGGGTGAAGGGGCACTACATGGAGTGCATGGAGCTGGTGAACGCTGTCCTGGATGTGGTCCAGAAGGAGGCCAAGAGCTGCGACTGCCTTCAAGGCTTCCAGCTGACCCACTCGCTGGGGGGTGGCATGGGGTCTGGGATGGGCACTCTGCTCATCAGTAAGATCCACAAGGAGTTCCCAGACCACATTATGAACACCTTCAGCGTGGTGCTCTCACCCAAAGTGTCAGACATGGTGGTGGAGCCCTACAATGCCACGCTGTCCGTGCACCAGCTGGTGGAGAATATGGATGAGACCTACTGCATTGACAATGAGGCACTCTATGACATCTGCTTCTGCACCCTCAAGCTGACCACCCCCGCCTACAAGGACCTCAACCACCTGGTGTCGGCCACCACGAGCAGAGTCACCACCTGCCTGTGCTTCCTGGGCCAGCTGAACACCAGCCTGCACAAGCTGGCCATCAACATGGTCCTCTTTCCTTACCTGCACTTCTTCATGCCCGGCTTCACGCCCCTGACCAGCCGGGGCAGCCAGCAGTACCGGGCCCTGACAGTGCCTGAGCTCACCCAGCAGATGTTCGACACCAAGAACATGATGGCCATGTGCAACCCGCACCACAACTACTACCTGACTGTGGCTGCCGTGTTCCGGGGCTGCGTGTCCATGAAGGTGGACAAGCAGATGCTGAGCGTGCAGAGCAAGAACAGCAGCTACTTCGTGGAGTGGATCCCCAACAACTTGAAGACAGCCGTGTGCAACATCCCGCCCCGTGGCCTGAAGATGGCTGTGACCTTCATCGGCAGTAGCATGGCCTTCCAGGAGCTGTTCAAGCGCATCTCCAAGCAGTTCAAAGCCATGTTCTGGCCCAAGGCGTTCCTGCACTGGTACACAGGCGAGGGCATGGATGAGATGGAGTTCACTGAGGCTGAGAGCAACATGAATGACCTGGTATCTGAGTACCAGCAGTACCAGGACACCACAGCCGAGGAGGGCAAGTTCGAGGAGGGGGCCGAGGAGAAGGTCGCCTAGGTTGCTCCCATCGCTTCCCATCTGTCCCCTCGAGGCTTCTGACCTTTGATCCCCTAGGACCCTCCATCTCTGACCCCTAGAGCCCTGCTTTCCCTCCAAGCCTGACTCACCCCTGACCCTAAGACTTTGCCCTGACCCTAACAATACCTTTGGAGCTCGCTTTACCTCTGGCTACTTCATCTCCGACCCTGACTCCCCTTTGATCCTTGAGCCCTAATTTATCTTTGACTCCCTTGAGCTCTTCCAACCTTGACATTCCCAGGAGGAGCCCCGCTTCACTCCTTCTGACTCCAGAAACCGCTCCTTTAACTTTATGGGCCCTCCTTCACCCCGACCTCTGCTTCACCTTTGAACTCTGCCCCCCATGAATCCCATTTTACGTCTAGACCTATAAGTCCTGGTTTACGTTTGACCCCTCCCTCTGAGCTGCCCTTCACCTCTGACCTTGCCTCACCTTTAACTCCCCACCTGAGCCCCAACTCCTACCTCTGACCCCAACTTCTCTTTCACCCATGAATCCCCTCTGATCCCAACTTCTCTTTCACCCCCTACGAACCCCATTTTACCTCTACACCTGTAAGTCCTGGTTTACATTGGACCCTTCCCTCCAAGCTGCAGTTCACCTTTGACCTTGCCTCACCTTTCACCCCCACACAGCCCCAGCTCCTACCTCTGACTCCAGCTTCTCTCTGGTTCCCACAGACCCCATGCATCCTCCCTGCCTCACTCCCCTCAGCCCCTGACGACCTTAGCTTATCTGGGAGAGAAACAAGGCCTAGTGCCTGTGAGGAAGAGAGGTTGCCCCTGCCCTCCCTACCTGCTTCCCTGCCTCGCCCTAAATAAATAAATTAATTGTTAAAAAAAAAGAAAAGAAAAGAAAACTTAATAAAATAGATAGACCACTAGCTAGACTAATAAAGAAGAAAGAGAAGAATCAAATAAACACAATTAGAAATGATAAGGGGGTTATCACCCTGACCCCACAGAAATATAAACAATCATCAGAGAAAACTATAAACACCTCTATGAACATAAACTAGAAAATCTAGAAGAAATGGATAAATTTCTGCAGAGATACATACTCCCAAGACTGAACCAGGAAGAAACTGAATCCCTGAATAGACCAATAATGAGTTCTGAAATTGAGGCAGTAATAAATAGCCTACCAACCGAAAAAAAAAAAAGGCCCAGGATCAAATAGATTCACAGCTGAATTATAACAGAAGGGCAAAGAAGAGCTGGTACCACTGCTATTGAAAATATTCCAAAGGATTGAAAAGCAGGGACTCCTCCATAACTCATTTTATGAGGCCAGCATCATCCTGATACCAAAACCTGTCAGAGATACAATAAAAAAAGAAAATTTCAGGCCAATATCTTTGATTAACATCAATGCAAAAATCCTCAACTAAATATTGGCAAACTGAATACAGCAGCACATCAAAAAGCTTATTTACCATAATCAAGTAGGCTTCATCCCCTAGAGGCAAGGTTGGCCCAACATATGCAAATCAATAAGTGTGATTCATCACATAAACAGAACTAAAGACAAAATACTCATGATTATCTCAATAGATGTGGAAAGGCCTTCAATAGAAATCAATATTCCTTCATGTTAAAAACTCTCAATAAATTAGCTACTGGAGGAACAGACATCAAAATGATAAGACCCATCTATGACAAACCCACAGCCAATATCATACTGAATGGGCCAAAACTGGAAGCATTCCTCTTGAGAACTGGCACAAGACAAGGATGCACTCTCTCTCCACTCCTATTCAACATAGTATTGAAAGTTCTGGCCAGGGCAATGAGGCAAGAGAAAGAAATAAAAGGTATTCAAATAGGAAGAGAGGAAATCAAACTATCTTTGTTTGCAGATGACATGATCCTATAGCTAGAAGACCCCATCATCTCAGCCCAAAAGCTTTTTAAGCTGATAAACAACTACAGCAAAGTCTCGGGATACAAAATCAATGTGCAAAAATCACTAGCAGTCCCGCACACCAACAACAGGCAGGCAGAGACCCAAATCAGGAATGAACTCCCATTCACAATTGCCACAAAAAGAATAAAATACCTAGGAATACAGCTAACTAGGGAGGTGAAAGATCTCTACAAAGAGAATTACAAACCACTGCTCAAGGAATTCAGAGAGGACACAAACAAATGGAAAAACATTTCATGCTCATGGATAGGAAGAATCAATCAATATCACAAAAATGGCCATACTGCCCAAAGTAATTTTTAGATTCAATGCAATTCCCATGAAGCTACCAGTGACTCTTTGCAGAATTAGAAAAAAGAAAAAACTACTTAAAATTTCATGTGGAACCAAGAAGAGCCAGTAAAGCCAAGACAGTCCTAAGCAAAAAGAATAAACCTGGAGGCATCACACTACCTGACTTCAAACAATACTACAAGGCTATGGGAACCAAAACACCACGGTAGTGGTACAAAAACAGACACATAGACCAATGGAACAGAACAGAGAACTCAAAAACTAAGACCACACACCTACAACCATCTGATCTTTGACAAATCTGACAAGAACAAGCAGTGAGGAAAGGATTCCCTATTTAATAAATAGTGCTGGGAGAACTAGCTAGCAACATGCAGAAAACTGAAACTGGACCCCTTATTTATACCTTATACAAAAATTAACTCAAGATGGATTAAAGACTTCAATGTAAAACCCAAAACTATAAACACCCTAGGAGAAAAGTATATCATCCATTTTGCAACATACAGAGAATTAATAAATGTAGGCATTGACTATCAACACCTGCTAACATCACAGAAAAAAGAGACTACAAGACATAACACACATTCTGATAGAAGAACAAAATGCCTCCAATAAAGTATTCTTGTTAAACAGAGAGAAAGTGGGACGGATGGAGAGGAGGGAAGAAGAAGGAAGAAGAGGAGGAGGAACAGTGACGATGGCAACAATGACAAAAGAACATGTTAAATTCATCATACGTGGGAAAATCCAAGCTATGGGAAGCTCTTCAGGACAAATGACCTAGTTTCTGCAACAAATAAATAATTTCAAAAAAGGAAAGATAACCTATAAAATACTTAAACACTATCAATTAATTATAATGCAGACCTTATTTAGATTCTAACTCAAAGCAACTTTTAAAAATTAGGTACTCAAGGATATCCCTGAAGAACATTAATGTGAAAATCCTCAATAAAATGCTGGCAAACCGAATCCAGAAGCACATCAAAAAGCTTATCCACCGTGATCAAGTCAGCTTCATCCCGGGGATGCAAGGCTTGTTCAACATATGCAAATCAATAAATGTAATCCATCACATAAACAGAACCAATGACAAAAATCACATGATTATCTCAATAGATGCAGAAAAGGCCTTCAATAAAATTCAACATCCTTTCATGCTAAAAACTCTCAATAAACTAGGTATTGATAGAATGTATCTCAAAATAATAAGAGCTATTTATGACAAACCACAGCCAATATTATACTGAATAGGAAAAAACTGGAAGCATTCCCTTTGAAAACTGGCACAACAGAAGGATGCCCTCTCTCACCAATCCTATTCAACATAGTATTAGAAGTTCTGACCAGGGCAATCAGCCAAGAGAAAGAATAAAGGGTATTGAAATAGGAAGAGAGGAAGTAAAATTGTCTCTGTTTGCAGATGACATGATTGTATATTTAGAAAACCCCGTTGTCTCAGCCCAGAATCTCCTTAAGCTGATAAGCAACCTCAGCGAAGTCTCAGGATACAAAATCAATGTGCAAAAATCACAAGCATTCCCATACACCAATAATAGACAGAGAGCCAAATCATGAGCAAACTCCCGTTCACAGTTGCTACAGAGAGAAAAAAATACCTAGCAATACAACTTACAAGGGATGTAAAGGACCTTTTCAAGGAGAACTACAAACTACTGCTCAAGGAAATAAGAGAGGACACAAACAAATGGAAAAACATTCCATGCTCATGGATAGGAAGAATCAATATCGTGAAAATGGCCATACTGTCCAAAGTAATTTTTAGATTCAATGCTATCCCATCAAGCTACCAATGATCTTCTTCACAGAGTTAGAGAAAACTACTTTAAATTTCATAGGAACGAAAAAAGAGCCCATATACCCAAGACAATCTAAGCAAAAAGAACAAAGCTTGAGGCATCATGCTATCTGACTTCAAACTATACTACAAGGCTACAGTAACCAAAACAGCATAGTACTGGTACCAAAACAGATATACAGACCAATGGAACAGAACAGAGGCCTCAAAAATAACACCACACATCTACAACCATCTGATCTTCTACAAACCTGACAAAAACAAGCAATGGGAAAAGGATTCCCTATTTAATAAATGGTGGTGGGAAAACTGGTTAGCCATATGCAGAAAACAGAAACTGGGCCCCTTCCTTACACCTTACACAAAAATTAACTCAAGATGGATTAAAGACTTAAATATAACACCTAAAACCATAAAAATCCTAGAAGAAAAGCTAGGCAATACCATTCAGGACATAGGCATGGGCAAAGACTTCATGACTAAAACACCAAAACCAATTGGAACAAAAGCCAAAATTGACAAATCGCATCTAATTAAACTAAAGAGCTTCTGCACAGCAAAAGCATCATCAGAGTGAACAGGCAACCTACAGAATGGGAGAAAATTTTTGCAATCTATCCACCTGACAAAGAGTTAATATCCAGAATCTACAGAGGACTTAAACAAATTTACAAGAATAAAACAACCCCATCAAAAAGCTGGCAAAGGATATGAACTGATACTTCTCAAAAGAAGACATTTATGCAGTCAACAAACATGAAAAAAATGCTCATCATCACTGGTCGTTAGAGAAATGAAAATCAAAACCACAATGAGATACCATCTCACGCCAGTTAGAATGGCGATCATTAAAAAGTCAGGAAACAACAGATGCTGGAGAGGATGTGGAGAAATAGGAACAGTTTTACACTGTTGAAAATCGGTTCAACCATTGTGGAAGACAGTGTGGCGATTCCTCATGGATCTAGAACCAGAAATCCATTTGACCCAGCAATCCCATTACTGGGTATATACAAAAGGATTATAAATCATTCTACTATAAAGACACATGAACATGTATGTTTATTGCAGCACTGTTCACTATAGCAAAGACGTGGAACCAACGCAAATGCTCATCAATGATAGACTGGACAAAGAAAATGTGACAAGAATATATCATGGAATACTATGCAGTCATAAAAAAGGATGAGTTCATGTCCTTTGCAGGGACATGGATGAAGCTGGAAACCATCATTCTCAGCAAACTAACACAGGAACAGAAAACCAAACACCACATGTTCTCACTCATAAGTGGGAGTTGAAAAATGAGAACACACGGACACAGGGAGGGGAACATCACACACCTGAGCCTGTCGGCGGGTGGGGGGTTAGGGTAGGAATAGCATTAGGAGAAATACCTAATGTAGATGATGGGTTGATAAGTGCAGCAAACCACAATGGCACCCATATACCTATGTAACAAGCCTGCACGTTCTGCACATGTATCCTAGAACTTAAAGTATAATTTTAAAAAAATAGTAATAATACTAAAAAAGAAAAAAATACTCGAAAGAAATGAAAGCTTATGTTCACATAAACGCCTATATTCAAATGTTTATAGTAGCATTACTCATAATACCCAAAAAGTGAAAACCACCCAAATGTCCCCATCAACTGGTGAATGGCTAGATAAAATGTGGCACATTCATACAATGGAACATTATTTGGCAATAAAAAAAAAAGATGTACGGTACTGATCCATGCTACAACATAAATGAACCTTGAAAATATTATATTGAGTGAAAGAAGTCAGTCAGAAAGGATAATATGTTGTATGATTCCATTTATGTGAAATGCCCAGAATGAGTAGGTCTATAGAGACAGAAAGTAGATTGGTGGTTGTCTAGGACTAAAAGGATGGTGGAATTGGGGAGGGGTGACTGCAAATAGGTAAATAGTTTCTTTTGGGGGTGACAGAAATGTTTTAAAATTGATTATGGTGAGAGTTGCACAACTCCATGAATATGCTAAAAGCCATTAAATTGTACACTTTTAGTGGGTTAATTATATGTGAATTAAATCTCAATAAAGCTGTTTAAAAAATTATGACATTTATGAAACCACTGGAAATTTGAACATTGGATATATGATGGTAATAAATTGTTGATATTTTAGCTGAAAGTGATCATATGCCTGTTTTTAAAGAATCCTCATCTTTTACAGACAAATATTGAATTATTTATGGTTGAAATGATATGATGTATAGGATTTGCTTCAAAATAACTCAGTCATGAGTAGTGTGTGGCAATATAGATGAAACAAGATTAGCCACGAGATCATTATTTTTGAAGCCAATGATGTGTATATAAGGGTTCACTATACTATTCTGCCTAAATTTTTGTTTGAAATCTTCTCATTAAATTTTACTTCAGTGATTACAATAATAGCCCAAAGGGAATGATGTTGGGTCATTGCGAACTAAAGTCATTCTGTGAGTTGGTACTTGTGTTTTACCTGAAAGGAGAAGATAGTCTCATTGCCAATCATCCTTGAACAATAACAAAGACTAAAAAGGTAAGCTTTTGATTGGCTCCTTCCCATCTAAAGAATGTGATGGGGCCTGATGTGGTAGTTAAGGTACTAATTTAACTAATATATCATTTGTACTCCTAGAGTGGTGAAGACTGATTACACACACAAACACAGACATCTAGAAGAATCCAAAGCAAAAGGCTAATAGGACACAAAATGTACAAATCATTCAAAATGATTGATAAATTGGACCCTGAAAGACACAATTAAGAGAGTGAATAAGTAAGCCAGCAAGGTAATTGACCTTACATGGAGATTAGATGAACTTAGAGAGCTGAGGGAAATACAGGGGTAGAGGAAGCAGTGGGAAGAGCTCTCTGGCCACTCTTAGTCCCTGGGGAAGCTATTTCTGACTTTGTCTCACAGGGGTCCTTGGGGAGAGCTGCCAGTGGAATTGGGGAAAAACCACAAGGAGAGGTTGTGAACTGAACTTTGTAACAATTTCAACCAAACAAGAAGTTTCCTAGACAGAACCTGGGTGAGAGGGCAAACCAGGAATGCAAACACAGTACAGAAGTTGTGACATGCTGGGAGCCACAAAATCTGAAAGTCCTGCTTGCTTTCCCAGTGAGGAGGCCTGCATCCTGGGGCAAGTCCTCAGCCCTGCTCACCCACTACCTGGAAATAAACTCAGTGCTGTTGTGGGGGGCACAGTGGGAGTGAGACTGGCCTTTTGGGCTGTGTGGGAGCTAGGTGAGGCCTATTACTGCCAGCTTTCCCCCCAGTTCCCTGGCAACCTGAATGGTGCAGGAGAGGCAGCCATAATCCCCCTGGGAATATAACTGCATTGGCCTGAGAATCACACCCCCATCCCCCACAGCAGGCACAGCAAGCCCCGCCCAAGGAGAGTCTCAGCTCAGACACACTGAACCCTGCCCCCACCTGATGGTCTTTCTCTACCTGCCCTGGTAGCCAAAGACAAAGGATATAATCTCTTGAGGGCTCTATGGCCCCAACCACCACCTGAGAAACTTATCCAGGTGACCCTAGGGCAAGCTTGTATCCTCCCTATACTACCACAGCTGATTCTTTCCTGAAAGCACCACCTCCTGGCTGGAGGCCAACCAACATAAAATTAGCACAATAAACAAAAATACAGCCAAGGACCCTCACAGAGTCTGCTTCACTCTCCTGCTACCTCCACCATAGCACGTGCTGGTATCCATGGCTGAGAGACCTGAAAATGGATCACATCACAGGACTCTTTGCAGACACCAGCCCAGAGCTCAGTAGCTCTGCTGAGTGGCTAGATCCAGAAGAGAAATAACAATCACTGCAGTTTGGCTTTCAGGAAGGCACATCCCTGAATACCCACATCCAGGGAGCACTCTGTGGGATGAAAGAATCTGAACAGCAGCCCTTGATCCTCAGATCTTCCCTCTGACATAGTCTACCCAAATGAGAAGGAACCAGAAAAACAATTCTGGTAATATAACAAAACAAGGTTCTTTAACATCCCTAAAATATCACACTAGCTCACCAGCAATGGATCCAAACCAGGAAGAAATCTCTGAATTGCCAGAAAAAGAATTCAGATGGACAATTATTAAGCTACTCAAGGAGGCAGAAGAGAAAGGTGAATACCAACTCAAATAAATTTTAAAATGTTACAGGATATGAATGGAAAAATCTCCAGGGAAATAAATATCATAAGTGAAAAACAATCAAAACTTCTGGAAATAAAGGACACACAGAGAAATGCAAAATACACTGGGAGGTCTCAGCAATATAGTTGAATAAGTAAAAGAAAGAATTCAGAGCTTGAAGACAAGGCTTTCAAATTAACCCAATCTGACAAGTCAAAGAAAAAAAGAATTTAAAACATGAACAAAGCCTCCAGGAAGTTTGGGATTATGTTAAATGATGGATTCTAAGAATAGTTGGTGTTCCCAAGGAAGAAGAGAAATCTAAAACTTTGGGAAGCATAGTTGAGGAAATAATCAAGGAAAACTTCCCTGACCTTGCTAGAGATCTAGATATCCAAATACAAGAAGCTGAAAGAACACCTGGGAAATTCATCACAAAAGATCATCATGTAGGCACATAGTCATCAGGTTATCTAAAGTCAAAACAAAGGAAAGAATCTTAAGAGCTGTGAGGAAAAAGTATCAGGTAACCTACACAGGAAAACTTATCAGATTAACAGATTTCTCAGCAGAAAACCTAAAAGCTAGAAGGGATTGGGGTTCTATCTTTAACCTCCTTAAACAAAACAATTATCAGCCAAGAATTTTGTGTCCAGTGAAACTAAGCTTTATAAATAAAAGAAAGATAGTCTTTTTCAGACAAATGCTGAATTAGCCACTACCAAGATAGCACTACAAGCACTGCTAAAAGCAGTTCTAAATTTTGAAACAAATCATCAAAATGCACCAAAATAAAACCCTCTTAAGGCATAAATCTCACAGGACCTATAAAATAATAACAAAATGAAAAAAAACCCAAGGTATTCTGGCAACAACTACCATAATAAATAGAATAGTACTTCACATCTCAATTGTAACACTGAATGTAAATAACTTTAATGCTCCACTTAAAAGATACAGAATGACAGAACGGATAAGAATTCATCCAGCAAGTATCTGCTGTCTTCAAGAGACTCACCTAACTCATAAGGATTCACATAAACTTACAATAAGGAGTGGAAAAAGATATTCCATGCAAATTGACACCAAAAATGAGCAGGAGTAGGTATTCTTATATCAGACAAAACAAACTTTAAAGCAACAGCAGCTTAAAAACACAAAGAGGGACATTATATAATGATAAAAGGACTTGTCCAACAGGAAAATATCACAATCCTAAATATATATGCACCTAACACTAGAGCTCCCAAATATATAAAATAATTACTACTAGACCTAAGAAATGAGATAGAAAGCAACACAATAATAGTGAGGGACTTCAACACTCCACTGACAGCACTAGACAGGTCATCAAGACAGAAAGTCAACAAAGAAACAATGGACTTAAACTATACCCTAAAACAAATGAACCTAACAGATATTTACAGAACATTCTACCCAAGAACTACAGAATATACATTCTATTCATCAGCACATGGAACATTTACCAAGATAGACCATATGATAGGCCACAAAACAAGTCTCAATAAATTTAAGAAAACTGAAGTTATATCAAGTACTCTCTCTGAACACAGTGGAATAAAATTGGAAATCAATAATAAAAGGAACCCTCAAAACCATGCAAATGCATGGAAATTAAATAACCTGCTCCTGAATGATCATTGGGTCAACAATGAAATCAAGAACGAAATTAAAAGTTTTTTGAACTCAATGATAATAGTGACAAAACCTATCAAAATCTCGGGGATACAGCAAAGGCAGTGTGAAAAAAAAAACAAAGATGAAAGGTCATAGCATTAAATGCCTACATCAAAAAGTCTGAAAGAGCACAAATAGACAATCTAAGGTCACACCTCAAGGAACAAGAGAAACAAGAACAAACCAAACCCTAACCCAACAGAAGAAACAACCAAGATCAGAGCAGAACTAAATGAAATTAAAACAAACAAACAAACAAAAAAATACAAAAGAGGGGCCAAGATGGCTGAATAGGAACAGCTCTGGTCTGCAGCTCCCAGCAAGACCAATGCAGAAGGCGGGTGATTTCTGCATTTCCAACTGAGGTACCCAGTTCATCTCACAGGGACTGGTTAGGCAGTGGGTCCAACCCATGGAGGGTGAGAAGCAGGATGGGGTGTCACTTCACCCGGGAAGTGCAAGGATCTGGGGAGCTCCCTGGCTGAGTGAAGGGAAGCCATGAGGAACTGTGCTACCCACTGAGTTACTATGCTTTTCCCATGGTTTTTGCAATCTGCAGATCAGGAGATTCCCTATGTGCCTACACCACCAGGGCCCTGGGTTTCAAGCACAAAACTGGGCGGCTGTTTCGACAGACACTGAGCTAGCTGTAGGAGTATTTTTTCATACCCCAGTGGTGCTTGGAACCCCAGCGAGACAGAACCATTCACTCCCCTGGAAAGGGGGCTGAAGCCAGGGAGCCAAGTGGTCTCGCTCAGCAGGTCCTACTCCCACGGAGCCCAGCAAGCTAAGAACCACTGGCTTGAAATTCTCGCTGCCAGCACAGCAGTCTGAAGTCGATCTGGGATGCTCGAGCTTAGTGGGGGAAGGGGCGTCCACCATTACTGAGACTTTAATAGGCGGTTTTCCCCTGACAATGCTAAGGAGGCTAGGAGGTCTGGGCTGGGCATGGCAAAACAGCTGTGGCCAGACTGCTTCTCTAGATTCCTCCTCACTGGGCAGGGCATCTCTGAAGGAAAGATAACAGCCCCAGTCAGGGACTTACAGAAAAAAAACTCCATCTCCCTGGGACAGAGCACCTGCAGGAAGGGGCGGATGTGGGCACAGCTTCAGTGTATTTAATCATTCCTGCCTGCCGGCTCTGAAGAGAGTAGCTGATCCTGACAAGAGGGATTCTCCCAGCACAGTGCACCTGCTCTGCTAAGGGACAGACTGCCTCCTCAAGTGAGTCCCTGATCCCCGTGCCTCCTGACTGGGAGAAATCTCCCAACAGGGGTCAACAGACACCTCATACAGGAGTGCTCTGGCTAGTGCCCCTCTGGGAGGAAGCTTCCAGAGGAAGGAGCAGGCAGCATTCTTTGCTGTTCTGCAACCTCCACTGGTGATACCCAGACAAACAGGGTCTAGAGTGGACCTCCAGCAGACTGCAGCAGACCTACAGAAGAGAGGCCTGAATGTTCAAAGAAAAACTAACAAACAGAAAGCAATAACATCAACATCAACATAAAGACCTCCCACACAAAAGCCCCATCCAAAGGTCATCAGCCTCAAAGATCAAAGGTAGATAAATCCATGAAGATGAGGAAAAACCTGCACAAAAATGCGGAAAATTCCAAAAAACAGAATGCTTCTTCTCATCCAAATGATCGCAACCCCTCTTTAGCAAGCACAAAACTGGATGGAGAACGAGATTGACGAATTGACAGAAGTAGGCTTCAGAAGGTGGGTAATAACCAACTCCTCTGAGCTAAAGGAGCATGTTCTAACCGAATACAAGGAAGCTAAGAACCTTGATAAAAGATTACAGGAACTGCTAACTAGAATAACCAGTTTACAGAGGAATATAAATGACCTGATGGAGCTGAAAAACACAGCACGTGAACTTTGTGAAGCATACACAAGTATCAATAGCTGAATTGATCAAGTGGAAGAAAGGATATCAGAGATTGATGATCAACTTACTGAAATATGGTGTGAAGACAAAAAGGAAAGAACAAAGCCTCCAAGAAATATGGGACTATACGAAAAGACCAAACCTACGATTAACTAGCGTCCCTGAAAGTGATGAGGAGAATGGAACCAAGTTGGAAAACACACTTCAGGATATTATCCAGGAGAACTTCCCCAACCTAGCAAGACAGGCCAACATTCAAATTCAGGAAATACAGAGAACACCAAAAAGATACTCCTCAAGAAGAGCAACCCCAAGACACATAATCGTCAGATTCTCCAAGGTTGAAATGAAGGAAAAAATGTTAAGGGCAGCCAGAGAAAAGGGTCAGGTTACCTATAAAGGGAAGCCCATCAGACTAACAGTGGATCTCTCAGCAGAAACCCTACAAGCCAGAGGAGACTGGGGGCCAATATTCAACATTCTTAAAGAAAAGAATTTTCAACCCAGAATTTCATATCCAGCCAAACTAAGCTTCACAAGTGAAGGAGAAATAAAATCCTTTACAGACAAGCAAATGCTGAGGGATTCTGTCACCATCAGGCCTGCCTTATAAGAGCTCCTGAAGGAAGCACTAAATATTGAAAGGAAAAACTGGTACAAGCCACTGCAAAAACATACCAAATTGTAAAGACCATCAACACTGTAAAGAAACTGCATCAACTAATGTGCAAAATAACAAGCTAGCATCATGATGACAGGATCAAATTCACACATGACAATATTAACCTTAAATGTAAATGGGCTGAACGCCCCAATTAAAAGACACAAACTGGCAAATTTGATAGTCAACATCCATCAGTGTGCTGTATTCAGGAGACCCATCTCACGTGCAAAGACACACATAGGTTCAAAATAAAGGGATGGAGGAATATTTACCAAGCAAATGAAAAGTAAAACAACAACAACAAAAAGCAAGGGTTGCAATCCATCCTAGTCTCTGATAAAACAGACTTTAAACCAACAAAGATCAAAAGAGACAAAGAAGGCCAGTACATAATGGTAAAGGGATCAATTCAACAAGAAGAGCTAACTATCCTAAATATATATGCACCCAATACAGGAGCACCCAGATTCATAAAGCAAGTTCTTAGAGACTTACAAAGAGACTTAGGCTCCCACACAATAATAGTGGGAGACTTTAACACCCCACTGTCAATATTAGACAGATCAACAAGGCAGAAAATTAACAAAGATATTCAGGACTTGAACTCAGCTCTGGACCAAGTAGACTTAATAGACATCTACAGTACTTTCCATCACAAATCAACAGAATATACATTCTTCTCAGCACCACATAGCACATATTCTAAAATCAACCACATAATTGAAAGTAAAACACTCCTCAGCAAATGCAAAAGAATGGAAATCATAACAAACAGTCTCTCAGACAACAGTGCAATCAAATTAGAACTCAGGATTAAGAAACTCACTCAAAACCACACAACCACATGGAAACTGAACAAGCTGCTCCTGAATGACTACGGGGTAAATAACAAAATTAAGACAGAAATAAATAAGTTCTTTGAAACTAATGAGAAAAAAGAGACAACATACCAGAATCTCTGGGACACAGCTAAAGCAGTGTTAAGAGGGAAATTTGTAGCACTAAATGCCCACAACAGAAAGCGGGAAAGATCTAAAATTGACACCCTAATATCACAATTAAAAGAACTAGATAAGCAAGAGCAAAAAAAATCAAAAGCTAGCAGAGGCAAGAAATAACTAAGATCAGAGCAGAACTGAAGGAGATAGAGACACAAAAACCCCTTCAAAAAAACCAGTGAATCCAGGAGCTTGTTTTTCGAAAAGATTAACAAAATAGATGGCCTTCTAGCTAGACTAATAAAGAATAAAAGAGAGAAGGATCAAATAGACACAAAAAAAATGATAAAGGGGCTATCACCTCTGATCCCACAGAAAGAAACTACCATCAGAGAATACTATAAACACCACTATGCAAATAAACTAGAAAATCTAGAAGAAATGGATAAATTCCTGGACACATACACCCTCCCAGACTATACCAGGAAGAAGTCAAATCCCTGAATAGACCAATAAAAAGTTCTGAAATGGAGGCAGTAATTAATAGCCTACCAACCAAAAAAAGTCCAAGACCAGATAGATTCACAGCCGAATTCTACCAAAGATACAAAGAGGAACTGTTACCATTCCTTCTGAAACTACTCCAAACAAGAGAAAAAGAGGGACTCCTCCCTAACTCATTTTATGAGGCCAGCATCATCCTGATATCAAAACCTGACAGAGACACAACAAAAAAGAAAATTTCAGGCCAATATCCCTGATGAACATTGATGTGAAAATCTTCAATAAAATACTGGCAAACCGAATCCAGCAGCACATCAAAAAGCTTATCCACCATGATCAAGTCGGCTTCAACCCTGAGATGCAAGGCTGGTTTAAACATATGCAAATCAATACACATAATCCATCACATAAACCGAACCAATGACAAAAACCACATGATTATCTCAATAGATGCAGAAAAGGCCTTCAATGAAATTCAATATCCCTTCATCCTAAAAACTCTCAATAAACTAGATATTGATAGAACACATCTCAAAACAATAAGAGCTACTTATGACAAACTCAAAGCTAATATCATACTGAATGGGAAAAAACTGGAAGGATTCCCTTTGAAAACCTGCACAAGACAAGGATGCCCTCTCTCACCAGTCCTATTCAACATAGTATTGGAAGTTCCAGTCAGGGCAATCAGGCAAGAGAAAGAAATAAACGGTATTGAAATAGGAAGAGAGGAAGTCAAATTGTCTCTGTTTGCAGATAACATGATTGCATATTTAGAAAACCCCATCATCTCAGCCCCAAAACTCCTTCAGCTGATAAGCAATATTAGCAGTCTCAGGATACAAAAATCAAAGTGCAAAAATCACAAGCATTCCTATTCACCAACAATAGACAAGGAGAGAACCAAATCATGAGTGAACTCCCATTTACAATTGCTACAAAGAGAATAAAATACCTAGGAATTCAACTTATAAGGGACGTGAAGGACCTCTTCAAGGAGAATTACAAACCACTTCTCAGGTTAATAAGAGAGGACGCAAACAAATGGAGAAACATTCCATGCTCATAAACACAAAGAATCAATATTGTGAAAATGGCCATACTGCCCAAAGTAATTTTTAGATTCAATGCTGTTCAATCAAGCTACCAGTAACTTTCTTTGCAGAATTAGAAAAAACTACTTTAAATTTCATATGGAACCAAAGAAGAGCCCGTATACCCAAGACAATCCTAAGCAAAAAGAACAAAGCTGGAAGCATCATGCTACCTGACTTCAAACTATACTACAAGGCTACAGTAACCAAAACAGCATGATATTGGTACCAAAACAGAGATATCAACCAAAGGAACAGAACAGAGGCCTCAGAAATAATACCACACATCTACAACCATCTGATCTTCTACAAACCTGACAAAAACAAACAATGGGAAAAGGATTCCCTATTTAATAAATGGTGGTGGGAAAACTGGTTAGCCATATGCAGAAAACAGAAACTGGATCCCTTCCTTATACCTTATACAAAAATTAACTCAAGATAGATTGAAGACTTAAACATAACACCCAAAACCATAAAAATCCTGGAAGAAAACTTAGGCAATACCATTCAGGACATAGTCATGGGCAAAGACTTCATGACTAAAACACCAAAACCAATTGGAACAAAAGCCAAAATTGACAAATGGCATCTAATTAAACTAAGGAACTTTTGCACAGCAAAAGAAACTATCATCAGAGTGAACAGGCAACCTACAGAATGGGAGAAAATGTTTGCAAGGTACCCACCTGACAAAGGTCTAATATCCAGAATCTAAAAGGAACTTAAACAAACTTACAAGAAAAAAAATCAACAACCCCATCAAAAAGTGGGCAAGGGATATGAACAGACAATTCTCAAAAGGAGACATTTATGCGGCCAACAAACATATGAAAAAAAGCTCATCATCACTGGTCACTAGAGAAATGCAAATCAAAACCACAATGAGATACCATCTCACGCCAGTTAGAATGGCGATTATTAAAAAGTCAGGAAACAACAGGTGCTGGAGAGGATGTGGAGAAATAGGAACACTTTTACACTGTTGTTGGGAGTGTAAACTAGTTCAACCATTGTGGAAGACAGTGTGGCAATTCCTCACGGATCTAGAACCAGAAATACCATTTGACCCAGCAATCCCATTACTAGGTATATACCCAAAGGATTATAAATCATTCCACTATAAAGACACACGCACATGTATGTTTATAGAAGCACTGTTCACTACAGCAAAGATGTGGAACCAACCCAAATGCCCATCAATGATAGACTGGATAAAGAAAATGTGTTACATATACACCATGGAATACTAGGCAGCAATTAAAAAGGATGAGTTCATGTCCTTTGCAGGGACGAGGATGAAACTGGAAGCCATCATTCTCAGCAAACTAACACAGGAACAGAAAGCCAAACACTGCATGTTCTCACTCATAAGTGGGAGTTGAACAATGAGAACACATGGACACAGGGATGGGAACATCACACACTGGGGCCTGTTGGGGGTTGGGGAGCAAGGGGAGGGAGAGCAGTAGGACAAATACTTAATGCATGTGGGCCTTAAAACCTAGATGATGAGTTGATAGGTGCAGAAAACCACCATGGCACATTTATGCCTATGTAACAAACCTGCAGGTTGTGCACATGCATCCCAGAACTTAAAGTAAAATAAATAAATAAAATAAAAAAGCATACCAACAAAATTCTAAACAATTAAATGCCTAATACAGAAATGCTTAATAAAGTTGGAAGCATAAACTTCTTTCTGGACTATGCACACTCACCTCACTCAAGGAATAGTATAATGATCCAACCTACCATGTTGGACAAGGGTAGCATGGTAGGTTTCAAGTGACAGCCAAGACTCCAGAGGAATCCTTTCGCTTTGGAACAAAGAAAAAAATAGACTCCCGCAGTGTTTTGCTGCTTGAGTTCTGCCCCTTCTCATCCGGAGAGAAAATACAGATTGCAAGTCATGACTGTCTAACATTTGAAAACTTGTGAAACATATTTTTTTTTTAATTTGAGTTTGAAAATCTGACGTGGGCACCAGAGTCATGATGGTAACTAGATTTCCAGGGTAAACAGCTAGTAGATATGATTGGACACCTGTCTTTCAGTTAGAGCCTAGAAGTCTGTTGGTGTCCTGGCTGTGATAAGACTGTATCTGAAAGCCTGTAAAAGTTTCAGAAAGGTGAAGTAGAGTAAAAGATTTGCAGGGATTTTTGTCAGTGTTTCTTTTGTTTAAGTAAATTCTGTGGGTTGGGAATCATAAATCTCGTGAGTAAATGGAAGAGAAACCAATGGCCCACAGCAGTATGTCGTGTGCCTGAAGAATGGTGAATATTCTGATTTTTAAAAATCATTAGGATGGGAATTTTTATTTTTCCCTATAGTGAATTTTACATATATATTTGTCTCTGCCTCTGCTTTTGTCCCCTGGCTAAAGACAATTCTCTGTGTGTATTTAAATGAGAAAAGCCTTTACTCCCTCCTTATAGAGGAAAAGAAATTAGCCATGAAGTATAATCTGTTTGTAATTGTAACCCTTTGTCTGTATCTGGCTTCTGAGGAAAACATTTTTGGAGATTAACTTATCATAGGAATCTATCATTTGTGAACACTAGAGATATCCAACCCAAAGAGATCTACCGTCAAGGTTGGAAAAACATATAGACTTGAAATAGATTCTGCATTGTTTAGAGAGCAGAGAATTTTGACTTCTATAGCATTTACTTGGCTTGCATAACAATAATATGAATTATTTTATGTGTATTTAAAACTTTGAACTGCACATAAAATGAGAATACAATAGCATATAACAAAATATAGAAAATAGAGAAAAAACATTTTTTAAAACTTCACCTATAAACTCCTGCTTGGGCAATCTCTAGCTTGTCAAAGAGTTTATATGATTCTTCTACTGTATGAATGTGAAATATTTTCTAAGAAAGTACTTTAGAACATTTCTGCCTACATACAGAGGGAATTAATAAATTTGATTATGAGGTCTTAAATTTAAGAGATTTTGTTCTGTTTAGCTTCTTGAGACTAACAAGTACTTACATAAACCTGAAAGAAAAGAACTCAAGAATTTCCATACAAAGAAGATATTGGACTTCTGATGCTTTAAATGTATTGGCCCTTTAAGAAAAACTTTTTCACACACACAAACTGCCAATTCAGAAACTGAAAAGCTGAAGTAGTCAAATGGTTGGAGACTAGGTTCCAAAGAAAGAAATGAAAATGAGATATCAAGCTAGCAATTACTAATCATAAAAAAGCACTATTCAAAACTTCTGCGAAGCATTTTAATATTTTTAAATAAATGTAAAAGAATATATGGTTCCAAGTTCATCTAATATTCCTAATCAAGCTGAATCCTCCCACAAATCAGAGTGATTTGATAAATTTGGTTTTAGAAAAAGCTAAACGTCTTCTCCCAGAGTTTATGACAGTACAGAATATAACACAAGTGTAATAGTGCATGAGTGGAACAATTTTTAATTGAAATGAAGAAATACAGAAAAAGTGAAAAAAAATTGTCACCAAAAGAGACATTTATTTTTAAATGTCTTTTTCATTACATAAATGTATTTGTTCTTCATAGCATTTAGATTACAGGAAAAATCCAGGCAATAAAAAGGCGTATGCTGGTAAGACTAATTTTAAAAGCTGTTTATGGGCAATCATGATATCTGCATATAGAGAAATTTAATTTCTTCCTTTTTGATCTGTATGTTTTATTTCCATTTCTTGCCTTATTGCACTACCGAGACCTTCCAGCCTTATGTTGAATAAGAGCAGAGAGAGCAGACATTCTTGCTTTATTCCCAGTCTTAGCTGTAAAGTATTCAGTCTTTTGCTGTTAAGTATTAAGTTAGCTATAGGTTTTTTGTAGGTGCTCTTCAGCAAGTTGAGGAATTGCTCCTCAAATCCCTTTTATTATTTTTTGAGCATTTTTATTACAAATGAGGGTTGAATGTTGTAAAATGCTTCCTCTGCATCAACTGATGTCATCGTGATAGTTATTCTATTTAGCTTGTTAATTTGGATAACTGCACTATCGATTTTGAAATATTAAAAGAGCTTTGCATTCCTAGAATAAAATAAACAAAAACTAGTGTTTAAAGCCTTAAATAATGTTATCTGACATTTGGTATATGTGTTTGCATTTTAATATGTATATATGGAAGTCTGTTAAAATTACACGATTGGTTTTAAAAGCAGAAGCTTATATATAGTAGGGGACTGGTAACTCAGAAAGACAAGTGGTCTTTGAATTTATGGTTTGTTCTCAACTGTGAGAGTGCAAAATCTTACTATTTACTTTCTGCATGTTCTACTCAAATGGCAAAATCTGTTTTACTCACCCTACCCAAATACAATCTCTCAAAAAGGTCTGTTAACTTTCTTGGTTTTGCAATAATTTTGCATACTTTAGATTTAAAACTGCAAACTATTCCAGTTAATTAAACAATTATAATAAAACAATAGAACAATAAGGGCTTCTACAGGTATAAAGTAGCCAAAATAATTATTCTTTATGTTACTTTTTCTGTTATTACAAAGTATCATTTTCCTGATTAGTAACACAGATAAAGCTGCAGCATTTTCTTTCTGGGGAAACTGTGTTATTGACTGAAAATTCTCGTCAATGCTGTCCTTCTCTGAGATGGAGCACAAATTTAGAGATCCAATGTAATAACATCATGAAGATTTTTTAATACCCATTTTATTGTTGGCACTTCCTATATGACTACTAGGTATCTCCTCAAAGACCTGCTTCTTCATTTTGTAACCAATTGCAAGAGGGATGCTAGAAATAATTAGGTATGTTTGATTTCTTTTAAATTTTTCAGCCATTATATTTTCAAATATTTTTCTGCCCCTTATTCTCCCTTCTGGAATATCAGTTACACAGATATTGGACTGCTTGATATTCTCTTCATTTTTCTTCAATCTTTTTTCTGTTATTCAAATTGGAGTGTGTGTGTAAAATCAAGCCCACTGATTCTTCTGCCAAGTCCAATGTGTTGTTGAGCCCATCTAGTAAATTTATTTCAGTTATTGTATTTTTCAGCTTTATAATCTCTATTTCCTTGTTATAGTTAACATACTTCTGTTGAGATGTTTCTAATTTATTGATACCACATTTTCCATTAATTCTTTGGGCCATTTATAATAGATGTTTTTAATTCTTCATCTGCTAAATCTGGGCCCACTCAAAGTCAGTTTTTATTAACTGCCTTTTCCCAGGTGCCTAGGTCTCACTTTTCTGTTTCCTTCAACGTCTACTAATTTTTGTTTTAAAATTAGACATTATAGACAATGTTATAATAAATCTGGATTCTGATGTGTTCTTATGATTACTGGGATCTTGTTCAAGTAGGCAGTTAACATACCTGAATTCAAACTGACTACTTTATGTCTCTTGAGGTATGTAGCAACTGATATGTCTGCTCGGTTCTTATGGCCTACCTCTGGCTTTAGCCTGGCCTATCCACATGGAAGGCACATGTGGTATCTGCTATGTGCCTGTATAATTTGACAGTCAGCCAAGAATTTGGGCAGAGATGAAACTCAGTCTCTCTGTAGTTTCCTCGCTTCTAAGGTTTCCCACCTAGTTTACTATTTGTCCTGCCAGCCTTGGGCTCTGTTGTCTGATACTTCAAGCCCATAGGCTTCAGCTTTCTTCTGCTCCATCTGAGTGCAAATAAGAATATACATTCAGACTTTTTTTTCTTTTAACAAAAACGTGCTTTTACATATATACCCAAGATAATTAAAAAACAAGTACTCCAATAAATACATGTACACACATGTTCATAGCAACACTACTCACAATAGCCAAAATGAAGTAAGGGACTAAATGTCCATCAATGAATACATAGATAAATAAATTGTGGTATATACATACAATGAAATATTATTCAGCCACAATAAAGGAATGAAATACTAATACTTGCTGCAGCATGGACAAACCTCCAAAATATTATGCTAAGTGGAAGATTCCAGACAAAAAGGTCACATATTGTATGAAGCCACTTACATGCAATGTCTGGTATAGACAAATTCATAGAGACAGGATACAGACTGGCAGTTGCCAGGGTCTAGGCAGTAGGGAATAGTGAGGAGAAACTGCTTAATGAATACAGAGTTTTGCTTTGGAGTGATGGAAATGTTTTTGAACTAGATAGAGGTAGTAGTTTCACAACATTGTGAATGTACAATATGCCACTGATTTGTCAACTGTAAAATGGATTTCATATTGTGTGAACTTCACCTCAATAAATTATTTTTAACTTTTACTTTTTTTAGTTAAACCAAACAACATACCCAAAAAAGCAAATGAACAGAACTTGCTCCATGGTTGAAGTATAGATTTCTCTCTGTTCCTTACATGTTTTGTGTCAGGCCTCATGAATCCACTCTTGCACATGCATAGTCTAGCCATCAAAAGGATTTAGACAGAACTATTTGGAATTTGAGTCTCACTCTTTCTATGATTATTTTGCTTCCAGAATTTCCCCCTTTAAATTTCAAGCTGATCGTCCAGCCCTGAAAGGTACCTTGAGCCAACAAGGCTGTTTTTCTACTGCTGCTTTTCTCAGCCATAGCCATAGGGGTCAAGAAATGTCTTCAGACCAGAAAACTACAAACTCACAATTCTTACCCTGTGCAGTTGCAGTTTTCTTTCTTCTGTCTGCTTTTGTAGTCTTTCCAGTGCGTTTAACAAGCTTTTAAAAATGTTTCATAACTGTTATCTATGAAAGGGTTCCTGTGACCACTTCATTCCTCCATAATTACTGGAAGACTCTATATTTTAAAACTATATCAACATTATTATAAGAGCTTCCTCATCATCAAATCCACAATATGAGAAAAGTTTCCAAATAAAAAGAGAAGCTCCAGCTCCACCAGGTACTTTTTATAGGTCAAATATTCTTAATATGAATGTCTCCGCTATTTTATTCCTCAGGATAGATAAAAGCATCATCAAGCTTATATGCAGTGTCAAATAACTAATTTTCTTGGTATTAGCTTTATTTAAATATACATTGGAAGTGCACAGTTCAATGGTCCTTAGTGTATTCAGTTTTTCAACTATTACCATAATCAATTTTAGAACATTTTTATCACCGCAAGAAGAAACCATATACCTTTAGCTATGACCCTGTAACTCTCTCATTTCCCCAGACCTAGGCAGCCACTAAACTACTTTCTATCTCTATAGATTTGTCTATTCTTGACATTTCATATAAATTGAATCATATATGTGGTATTTTGAGAATCTGCTTAGTGTTTTCAAGGTTAGCATAATGTTTCCATAATTTTTTCACTTAGCATAATGTTGTCAAGATTCATGCATGCTGTAGTGCATATCACTACTTCATTCCCTTTTCTGGTCGAATCATATCTCATTGTATGAAAATATTACATTTTATTTATTCAATTGATGAACAACTAGGTTTCTATTTTTTGAATATTAAAAATAATGCTGCTATGAACATTTGTGTACAAGTTTTTGTGTGGATGTGTGTTTTCATCTCTCTTGGGTATATACCTAGAAGTGGGATTCATGGGTCAAACGATAACTCTATATTTAACTATTTGAGAAACAGTCAGATTGTTTTCCAAAGCAGCTGTACCATTTTATGTTCCCATCAGCAGTATATAAGAATTCTCATTTCTCAACATGCTAGACTTTTTTTTTATTATTTGCCTTTTTTATTCCAGCCATCCTAACAGGTGTGAAGTAGTATCTCATTGTGATTTTGATTTGCATTTCCCTGATAGCTAATAATGTTGATGTGCTTATTGGACATTTCTATATCTTCTTTAGAGAAATGGCTATTCAGATCCTGTGCCCATTAAAAAATTGGGTTATGTATCTTTTTATTATTGACTTTTAAGTGTTCTTTATATAGATACAAATCCCTTTTCAGATGTATGATTTGCAAATATTTTCTTCCATTCTATGAGCTGTCTTTTCACTTTTCTGATAGCATCCTATAATGCATGAAAGTTTTTACATTTTCCTTTTTTTTCAGACAGGGTCTCACTCTATCGCCCAGGCTGGAGGGCAGTGGTGAGATGTGGGCTCACTGCAACCTCTGCCTCCTAGGCTTAAGGGATCCTCCCACCTCAGCCTCTTGAGTAGCTGGGATGTACCACCACACCCAGCCATTTTTTTTTTTTTTTTTTTTTTTTTTTTTTGGTATTTTTTGTAGAGACAGGGTTTCCCTGTGTTGCCCAGGCTGGTCTCAAACTTCTGGGCTCACTCAATCCACACGCTTCGGCCTCCCAAAGTGCTGAGATTACAGGCATGAGTCACCAAACCCAGCTAGTTTTTACTTTTGATCAAATCCAATTTATCTATTTTTTTTCCTTTTTTGCTAATGCATGTGGTTCATATCTAAGAAACCACTGACAAATCCAAGGTCACAAAGACATATTTCTATGTTTTCTTGTAAGAGGTTTACAGTTCTGTTACATTTGTTTTGCTTTGTTTTTTTTTTTCCTTTTTGTGGAGAACGGGGTCTCGCTATATTGCCCAGGCAGGTCTCGAACTCTTGGGCTCAAGCTATCCTCCTGCCTCTGCCTCCCTAAGAGCTGGGATTACAGGCATGAGCCACGGCACCTGGCCACACTTGGGTCTTTGATCCATTTCAAGTTCATTTTTGTATACAGTGTAAGATAGACATACAACTTCATTCCTTTGCATGTGGATATCCAGTTGTCCCAGCACCATTTGTTGAAGAGATCATTCCTTCCCCCATTGAATTGTTTTAGCTTCCTTGTTGAAATCAATTGACTATAAATTTGAGGGTTTATTTCTGGATTCTCAATTCTATTCTATTTATCTGTGTCTATTCATATGCCAGTACCACACTATCTTGATTATTGTTGCATTGTAGACAGTTTTGAAATCAAAAAGCATAAGCTCTCCAACTTTGTTCTTTTTCAACATTATTTCAGCAATTCTGTGTCCCTTGAATTTCCACATGAATCTTAGGATCAACTTATCAATTTCTACAAAGAAGTCAGCTGGGATTCTGACAAAAATTGAGTTAAGCCTACAGGTCAATTGGGGAAGTATTGCTATATTAATACTAGTAAGTCTTCTAATCCAGTAATATAGGATATCTATTTATTTAGATCCTGCATAATTTCTTTCAATAATGTTTGGTAGTCTTAAGAATGTAAGTTTTGTACTTCTTTTGTTAAATGCATTCCTAAGTACTTTAATCTTTTTGATGCTATTGTTAAAGAATTGTTTTCATAATTTCAGGTTTGATTTGCTCATTGCTACTGTATAGAAATATAATTGATTTTTGTATATTAATCCTTTATCCTCTAACCTTGCTGAAGTTGTTTATTAGTTTCAGCAGATTTTTTGTGAACTCCTTAGGATTTTCTATATTAAAAAAATCATGCCATCTGCAAATACAGTTTTGCATCTTTCTTTACAATTTGGATGCCTTTTATTTCATTGTCTTGTCTACTTCCATGGCTAGAACTTCAGTACAGTGTTGGCTAGAATTAGTAAGACTGGACAGTCTTATCTTGTTCCTACCCTTAGGGAGAAATTTCGCTGGCTTATTACCTTTCTTGTTTGCTCATATCATATGTAAACTGTGGGTTGACTGCAGGCCAACCCAACAAGAGGCCAAGCCAGACCACACAATCAGCTTAAATCTCTACTTGGATGTGGCATATGTCATAACTACTCACATTCTATTAGCCAAAGCATGTCAATCAAGGCCAAAATTAATGAAGCGGGGACCTGTATTGTCCTCTTCTCACAAAAGGCATAGCAGGTCACCAGGCAATGAACAGGGATATATAATACTCTTACAAGAAAGGTAAGAAATAAATAACTGAACAAATACCATCATGGACCCTATGAAACCTATGGCTAATTTCCACTACCACTAAGAGTAATAGAAAATTAACTAAGCAATAAATTCAATTAATGGACCAAGTGTGGTGGCTCATGCCTGTAATCTCTGTACTTTGGGAGGTCGAGGCAGGTGGATAGCTTGAGGCCAGAGGTTCAAGACCAGGCTGGCCAACATGGTAAAACCTTGTTTCTCCTAAAAATACAAAAATTAGCTGGATGTGATGGTGCATGCGTGTAATCCCAGGCATGGGATTACATGCCTGGAGAAACTGAATACAGGAGGTGAGAAACTGGAGAATACAGGAGGTGAGGGATTACCATGTCTAAATAATCATTCGCCCACAGTAAAAAAAAAAAAAAAAAAAATTAAAATTTAAAATAAAAAGAGTTTGAGACCAGCCTGAGCAATATAGCAAAACCTTGTCTCTACAAAAAAAGACACGCCTGTAATCTCAGCACTTTGGGAGGCCGAGGCGGGTAGATCACCTGAGGTCAGCAGTTCGAGACCAGCCTGGCCAACATGGTGAAACCCTGTCTCTTCTAAAGTACAGAAAATTAGCCAGGTATGGTGGCACATGCCTGTAGTCCCAGCTACTCAGGAGGCTGAGGCATGAGAATTGCTTGAACTTGGGAGGCGGAGGTTGCAGTGAGCTAAGATTGCACCACTGCACTCCAACCTGGGCGACACAGCAAGATTCTGTATAAAAAGAAAAAAGAAAAAGAAAAGAAGGAAAAATGATGCTTTCATGACTTGTTATCATGGCTGTACTTTTTATTTGCCTTTTTTGGTAGAATATGTGTATAAATTTATGGAGTACAAGTGTAATTTTGTTACATGCATTGATTGCATAGTGGTGATGTCAGGGTGGCAAAACATTTTCTAATAGGCCTGTCAGCCACCTCTCTGAAGATTTGTAACTTTGACCAACTATCCATAATTAATTATGGTCCAGATGATTTTAGTCTTGTAACACTAGAGGTTAACGCACAGAAAACTATTAAGATATGGTTTAGATTTGGGGGGAAGTTTGGTTTAGTAGATAACCCAAAAATTTTCAGTTTATTGCACAATAAGACATTAGCCAAAGTTGAATGTAACTTAGTAATGTCACTTTGGCTTTTCTCCCCCAACTGACTACATGAATCCCTGCTTTTCAAATGCTCTTTGAATCAGCATTCTTCTGTATCTGTTCTTCCATTGATTGGTTAAATAAAACTTAACATGTGCTAACAGATGACTTTGCCTGAAATTTGGGCCCTTATAGACATCATAAAACCTTGAACCCCTCTCCCTCCAACCTCCCACCCATCCTCTGTGCTTCCATAGCACCCCGTACTTTTCCTATCAAAGCAGTATTCAAACTGCATAGGAATTGCCTATTAATTTATCTCCCTCCCTTACCAGACTGTGAGCATCTTGACAGAGATCTTTCCTTGCTTGATTGTAGATCCCCAAGACCAACTGCAGTGTCTCAAATAATACACGATCAATCAGCGTTTGTAGAACAAATGATTGTTCTGTCATTGTTGCAAGGTGATGACCAATAATGAGATGAATAAATGAATCCAGAAAACCTGGTGTCTAGAATGCAGGGGAAATTATCACAATAGACATAATAGTTAAGAGAAAAAAATTAGCTGTTCCTCACTTTTAGGAAAGCCAATATATGAAATTCAAATTTAGGATACAAGAGTGCACATTCATTTTCCTAAAACTTCTTTGTTTCAAGGAATAATTCACTGGAGTTATATCCCCTTCTGTGTTTAAGTACCTCTTATTAACTACCTGACTGGGTTAGTTTTAGAATCTGCTGACAAATGAAGATCAGAAGTGAAAGTGTGAGTCAACGAGAAAACTATTTGATTTGTGCTTGTGCACCCAAGACAGCTTTCCAGGAATGTACTTGTTGTGTAAAGTGAACCAAGAGTAATCACATAATGAAGTAGTTTTGCTTACAGGATAATAGCTCTTTGACCTCTAAATGCCTTGGGAGGTGAGAATAACTGCTGTGTCTATGCTTCATCGTAGCGCCTAGAAGAATGCTTGCTATCTTACCTCACTTTCACCCTGTCCAGGCCCAAAGTGTTCTCCCATCCTTTCTCAAACGAGGACATATTGTTAATATTTAACTAGGCTACATGAATCAGAAGTTTA
This sequence comes from Theropithecus gelada, assembly GCF_003255815.1. Classification (NCBI taxonomy): domain Eukaryota; kingdom Metazoa; phylum Chordata; class Mammalia; order Primates; family Cercopithecidae; genus Theropithecus; species Theropithecus gelada. The sequence goes on from NC_037689.1 coordinate 121,119,037, forward strand.
ACAAAATGTCATTTGCTACTTTCATTTTAGCATATGTCTCGCTTAAGTCATTGAACGCGTTCTCCAAATATGGTGGATAAATGCAGGTTGCATTAACTGAACTAGGGTTTAAAAGTGTCTTAAGAAAGCTTTCTGACTAAATATAAAAGCAAATTACTTATTTCGTACCTCAGTGACTTTAATGCCTCACAAAGGCAGAGAGTGCATGTTGGACATCAATTTGTTACTTTGACAAAGATTTAAGACTATATTTAGGCCAGCAGGCAAAGTCAGAACTCCCCTGGACATATCCTGCAGGGAGCAATGGGATGTGGCCCTTGAAATACTCCTAATGACCATCTTTTAATATACTGATTCTAAAATGATTAGAAAGGATTACACGAAAGGTCCCCAGGCTGATGTCTTCTATTACACAAAATGTTCTTTCTTCAAAGGTTAGCATATTCTTGTTTCTAGGACAGTAGACATCAATATTTCTTGTCTGCCAACAAAATTGAAGGGTTAGAGACCCTGGGAAAATTTGTCATGTAAATTGCCTCAATTAGTGTTATTTTAGTTATAAAGAAAAAATGTATTTGAAAAATTAAAACTCCAATCTTTTGTTTTAATGGAGACAGTGTCTCTGTTGTCCAGGCTAGAGCACAGTGGCACAATCATAGCTCACTGCAGCCTTGACCTCCTGGGCTCAAGCAATCCTCCCACCTCAGCCTCCTGAGTAGCTGGGACTATAGGCATGTGTCAACCATGTCCGGCTAATTTTTTTTATTTTTTGTAGAAACCGGGTCTTGCTATGTTTCCCAGGCTTGTTTTGAATTCCTAGGCTCAAAGGATACTTCCACCTCAGCCTCCCCAAGTGCTGGAATTAAGGCATGAGTCACTGCGTGCAGCCTAACTCCAATGTTTTTAAAAGTTGCCCTAAGCTGATGTCCTTCCCCAAATAATGACTTCTACCACCAAAATAGAAGAGTATTTCCTTCAGCCAATACATTTTCTGTCAAAAATAATTATACCAACCTTGAAAAGAAAAAAAAAGTCTGCTATTTGTCCAGAGTTATAGAAAAGGAGTGACACTCATTTTTGATATAGAGACCAACCTGCAAATCCATTTACTCAGGCTCCCTAGTGGGGAAAGCCTGTCTGATTAGCTTAAAAACCATCTCTAATTTATCGATGAGCTGTATTCCAAAACTTATCTGTAAGTGAACTGTTTGAGTAGAACATATTTTCCCATAAAAACAAAGGGTGGTTTGAGTTTTTAGACCAGCTCCCAGAAGCCTATGACCTCAACCATGGGACCACTAGCACTAGTCTGTATTCTGGATCCTAAGAGCAATAGGCTGCAGTGCAGGAGAGAAGAGGAAAAAGGTCTCCTTTCCCTTCCTTTCACAGAGCAATTTGGAAAAAAAAAATTCCCAAAAGGCCAAGCTGAGGTGTGGCACCCTCTGTTCTGCTAATATTCCTCTCCCGATGTCTTTAACCTCTCTCAAGTCCCTTAAAGCTACCACAACCCTGAACGTGTATTGGGGAAGAGGAGTATGGTAGGCTGAGCAACAGGTATTAGGGACTCAGCTATGATGGACTGTGTATAAGACATGGACACCAACTCTAGATAAACTGAGATACAGAACAAGGGCTCTGTTTATGGAACTTGGATGCACAGGTACAGTTAGCCATAAGAGGCAGAAGAAAAATCCTACCACCAAAACCTGCACCCAAAGTTGAAGCTGTACCAGCAGCAAGGCTAATCCTGAGCTGCTGAGACACTTGTATAGCACTTTTCATACTCCTCCAGCCCAGGGACAGTATTGAACCCATGGTCTAAGTTTGGTGCTCAATTTAGAGGAGGTTAATGGTCCAGGTGAGATGAACTAAAGATCCATGAGGGCAATGAGTAAAGCGGGTAATAATGATGTTTATCTGATCAAAAAGATTTCTATTCATTTGGAGGAAATGACAAATTGTTCATTCTTTCAATAAATATTTATTGAATACCTACAATATGCCATGTACTATGTTAGAGGCTGGCATTACACAGTCCCTGCTCTCATGCAGCTTATATTCTAGATGAATGTGGGAAGAGTTCAGAGGGACCAAACAAATTCTCAGTGAAAATGAAAAAGAGGGAAAAGCACGACTGCTCCAAAGCCACTACTGCTTAGACTTCCAAACAAGCCACCTCATGTTTTGGAGATAACTGTAAAGTATGACCTAGTCAACTATTCAAGAGTCGAATAGTTAAATATCATTTGGGACACATTTCATCTACACTGAAACTGAGGTAAACTAAGCAAATACAAAACTCAGAAGTTTAACTTCACAAATCAGTCCAAGGTAAAACCAACTGGGCTAGGTCCTTTTTGGCAACTTTCCCACCTCTCCTTTCACCTTCGAGGAACCATCTGGGCTACCCATTGTGGCTCCCTTCCCAGGATCAGGCTTTGTCCTTTTCACTGACTTCTGCCTATGTACATTTACCTGCCCAACCTCCCAAGGCTTTCCTAGGAATAGGAAATAGGAGCATGATGGGGTATCATCAGAAATCATCCATATTTCAGTGCTAGTGTGAGAACTGATTGCCCCCTCACATAATACCTTACCTCAATGAATATGGAAATCTCCAGAAGTCTCTGTAAAGTGCTTAACTATGAGAATTTCTCATACCACAGCTAGCTAGTAGATGTTTTAGAGCTAAGGCCTTTAGAGGCCCACTCAAACCACACTTGTACAACAACCTGCACCTTACATGTGCATACATAAGCAGATCTAGAACCCAAAACCTTTGAAGAGTTGCTATCCCAATGAGTTCTCCATCTCCTAATTTTTAAAAACTAATATTTCTCAAGCTCCACATAAAAATGTGTGCCAGGCCTCATCTAAACACTTTGTATAAATGTCATTTAATCCTCAGGACAACCTTATAAAATGGTTATTAGCCTCATTTTATAAATGGGAAAACTGAGGCACAATCCATTTAAAAGAAGGCAGGAAAAGAAAAAAAAAGAGAAGATGCAACAAACAGAAAGTAGCAGGATGCCAAATGTAAACACAACAATATCGACAATTACATTAAATGTATGGTGTAAACTTTCAAACTAAAGGCAGAGATTGTCAAATTGGATTAAAAACCAAGAAACTCATTTTCAAGAAAAAGAATAGAAAATATACTATGCAAATACAAGAAAAAGAAATCTGGAGAGGTTATATTAATATGAAAGTAGAATTTAGAATAAGGAGTATTACTAGGGATAAAGAGGAATATTTCATTTTGATAAAGGGGTCAACTCACCTAGAGTATATAATCTTAAATGTGTATATACTTAATAACAAAGTTTCAAAATACATGAAGCAAAGAAATGACAAAACCAAAAGAAGAAATAATACAAATCCACAATTGTATTTGCAGATTTCAACATGCTTTTCTTAGTAATTGACAGACCAAGCAGAAAATAAATTAGCAAGAATACAGAAGACTTGGAACACCACCAACCAACTTGACCTAATTGGCATTTATAGAATACTACATCCAACAACAACAAAATGCACATTCTCTTCAAGGGCATGTGGAATATTCACCATAGAAGACCAGCTACTAGACCATAAAACAAGTCCCAGTAAATTTGAGAGGATTTAAATAATTCACAGTATGTTCTTTGACCACATAAGACTAAATTAGATAACAAGAGAAAGACATCTGGAAAATCTGCAAATACTTGAAAATCAAGCAACACACATGGGTCAAAGAAAAAGTAAACAGAAATTGGAAAACATTTTGAGCTGAATGAAAATTATAATGTCACACATCAAATTTGTGGGATCTAGTTGGAATAGTGATTAGAGGGAAATTTATAGCATTAAATTATTAAGCATTTATACATACACCCCTTCACCATCAGTTTGTTTTGCAAGGAAAAACAAGGAATGAAGGACAAAATCCAGTCCTAAACACAAGTCCAATAATATAAAAGTGAACTGCTACAGATAAAGTTAAAGGAGGTGTAAGTGGTATCAAAAAACGTTCTGAACTTCAAACTGCTTATTTCAGTAGCAGATGCTTGCTGACGATATACAGCTAATCTAACAAGAGGTGAGATCCAGAAAGGTCAGTGAAGGAACGCTGGAAAAGTCAGGGGGTCCGTGAACAAGAGTAGCATGGGCTAGCAAAGTTGATAAACTCTGATACCAGGACAGAGGCTATTGCTATCGATTTTACAATATTCCTTTCTAGGCATGGGTTGTCTCTGGGACATAATATACTTATCACCTCCAGAAATAAGAAGTCTCTGAGTTCTGTCCAAAATTAAGAACAGAGATGTGGGGATTGTGTGATGGTTTAACTCTGTAATTCCCAAATGTTATCCCTACTTTGGAATCACCTGAGGAACTGTTTGTAAAAAATACTCCAAGCCACCACTCTAAGAAAATCTGATTCAATATACTTGATGTGGGGACCTCCAAAAGTTTCTCAATTCATTCTAATAATTCTCAGTGTGGAAAGTACTGGTATAAATACTACCACTAATAACAACAACTGCTACTAGTTATTGAGTACCTGCCAGGTACTAGGTCCTGTTTTAGGTACTTGACACGTATTGTTAGATTTAACTCATTAGCAGAAGGGCATTGTGAAGATCAAGCGAGAAAGTGTAAGAAGCTTCAGTGGAGTTCATCCCCACTCAGAGGAATAGAAATGGATAAGGAAAGTCATCTTGACATAGAGACAACAACTTTTTAATTACCTGTAAAGATATGAAAAGTGTGATTAACACTGGTTAAAGCAATAAAAGACTGATGATGTCAGGGGTTTTTTTAAGACCAAAAAAGGAGGAAAATATTGAGACAGCATGGAAAAGTACCCAAAGAGGTAGAGACCATTTGTCTCTCAAATCTGATCAATTCCTGGGCTAGTATAACAAACTGGCTTCAAAGATTCTGCATAATACCAGAATTGTTCAGAATTCCAAATTCAACATTCACTCTCTGCCAGTGCCAACTTAAGAGTTAAACGAGACCCCAAAAGACCTATACCCTCTAGGTCTAAGTAGAAATCAACTGGCTTCCTTAAAGCCCAAATCCTTTATAAAATTTTCCTAGATGAACCTGTTGTGGACAAAAAACTTCTCAAATCACACTTAGTCTGAGGTAATTCTTACTGAGTATTCACCAACTCTTAAAATGTACCACCTGGTCCCCAGCTGCACGTGGTATGGATACCTTACTCATTTTACATATTGTTTCTTGCTTAGCATGTTTGTCTGTCTTACTGATGTCTTGGATCAATTATTCCAGAAAGCAGAAAAGATGCTGTATAATAGTACCTAGCAATGGCATATCCAATTACAATTCAGAAGCGTTCTTTGATAATGATGATATATGCAATAGGAGATAAGTACTATTACATACCACATGAAATTAGGATCAAGAAAGCCTTGAACAAAGTACAGTATCATTCTGGTTAAAATATAAGAAAATTTTGTGAGGATAGAGGTAATAATAGCTGTCCGTTGGTCTGATACTCGAGCCCAAGGACATCTAGCTGTCATCTAACAAAAATCAGAGGTCAGACTAAGCTAGAGGTTAAGTGCCAGGTCATTTTCTAGCTCCTAACCATGAAATGAAGGCTGTTTCTCATCTGCAATTATGTATTTCTCAAGCTTATGTGCCCTGTGCCCAATCAGAATCATCTCTGTTCCCTCTCCTTCCTCTGTTAACCACATCCATTTAGCAACACATCAAAGGAATTAAGCTTTTTAAGCCTGATCCACTTAGAAATGGCCATTCATTACAGCTTAAAACAGTACCTAAGAATCAGGAACAAAACCAGAATTTTTTACATTAAGGTTTATTTTCTCAGGTTGCCACACTTCCTTTAATCACTACTTCCAACATCCCTCCTCTTGTTCTTATGTCTACTCGTGTCTATAAATAGAAGAAAATCTGTGTTCGATTAGCATGAATTACCATCTTTTAAGCAGCTCCTTTTTTTATTCTCAGCTCTGGACCCAATAAAATCTCCTTGGCCCTGAAAGATAGTGTCTCTAGAAATGTTACTTCAATTTTTAAAACTTAAACATTTACGAGGTGGGCGGATCACTTGAGGTCAGGATTTCGAGACCAGCCTGGCCAACATGGTGAAACCCCATCTCTACTGAAAATACAAAAATTAGCCATGCATGGTGGCACGTGCCTATAATTCCAGCTATTCGGGAGGCTGAGGCAAGAGAATCACTTGAGCACAGGAGGTGGAGGCTGCCATGAGCCAAGATCGCACCACTGCACTCCAGCATGGGCAACAGTGAGACCCTGTCTCAAAAAAAATGAAAACAAACAACTTAAGCATTTAAACCACATTTCTGATAAGTAGTGAGATAGAACATTAAGCAGTTACAGTATTACAAGCTTCATTCTATCTAAGAGGCAGCCTTAGAGATAACCATCCATAAAAATGAAACAAAGGGCAGGCAAAGCTTTTACACTAAACAGGTCTTGTTCATATTACTTGCATCATGGGAACCAAACAACAGTTGCATGAGTTTCCTAATCTTTACAAACATAAAAAACAAGGCTATAATAAATCCCAGTGTACAAACCCTGTCCCAAATATTTAAAAATGTTTTCCTGGACTGAAACAAATCATCAGAGACCCGCATGCCTGGACCGCATGTTCCAGTGTCATTGTAGAATAACCTTACTAGAATGAACTAAGGTGTTGGCCATCGGGTAATACTCAAGATCATTTACAAGGCACATTCCTTTGTTTTATCCACTGAAAAGACATGACTGCTTTGTGAATGCAAAGAAGTTTCTTTCAGGCCTCGGAGCCAGGAAACATTCTTCTCCGCTGCAACTAACTTTATATTTGATGGACACTAGTTCCTATAACTAATCACATTACCTTCTCTTTGTGGCCTGCCAGTTTCTCCATGGCCCACTTATACACGACATTTTGGGGTAATAGCTTCAGTTAGGTTATTAATTTCACCCAGAAACAAATTTTCTCATTTAAAGATGAGAAAAAAACTGCACTGTTTTTTTCATAAATCATTTTTGGATCATAGTACAGTAGAAATAAATCAATCACATAATTGTCAAAAAAAAAAAAAAGGCTACTAGGATGTCTGCCCATATTTGGCTAAAGTGCCTCCTTAAAAGAGGAAATGGTCCTATACCATGGACCAGTTACTTTCCAACAAATTGCAAATCACTTCTAGATTATTTGCCAAGGCAAGGAAGGCTGCTGCTCTAACTTTAGCCCCTACCATTTAATCCAAGGTAGATATACAGACAACTGTCTTCCACCTTCTCACCATCCCCCCAAAAATTCAGCGTTAGTTATAAAGGTCTCAGACACCTTTGGAACAAGACCCAGAAAAACAAACTTACCACCTTAGGCCTATTTTCTTGAGAATCTGGCAAAAGCTATAGACTCAGAAAAGTGTACATAACACAAACTTGTACCCAATTTCTGGGATTCTGGAAGGCCCGTAAATATCCCCCAAGCTCATTCATGAGCCTTTAGTCAAGAACTCCTTTCTAGAAAAATGGCAAGCTAGATGCCACCCACTAGAACGAGAGAGAGAGAGAGAGAGAGATCCTGCATATTACTTTCATGTAAAAGGTTCAAAGATGGGTTGGGAATCACAGACACATTACTCGATAATAAAATATTCATACTGTGATAACTGCCTCAAAATGTTCTGCTTCGTTCATCTTCACTCCATAGTCACTGTGTAATCAGTAGTAAATTCGGCCTCACCCCAGTCTCCTTATCCAGGCTTATTCTTCCTCAGAGGACCTCCCTCCAAGTAACATGATTTGTTGTCTGCCTCCACTGACTAGAATGGAAGTTCCATGAGGACAGGGGTTTGTTTTGCTCATGGCTGCACCTCTGATACATAAGAGGCACTCATATATTTCAATAGGTTTTTGGGGAACAGGTGGTGTTTGGTTACATGAATAAGTTATTTAGTGGTGATTTCTGAGATTTTGCTGCACCCATCACCCAAGCAGTGTGCACTGTACCCAGTATGTAGTCTTTTATCCCTCACCCGTCTCCTACCCTCAAATATTTTTTAATGAATACCCTATAGGACTCTCTACTCTTTATAGAAGGGGTTGGCAAACTATGGCCTGCAGGCCAAATGTAGGCTTCCACCTGTTTTGTAAATAAACTTTTACTTAACTCAGCCATGCTTATTCACTTACATATTATTTATAACTGCATCAACACTACAGTGGCAGAGCTTAGTAGTTGCAATGGGAACCACATGGCCTGCAAGGCCACAAATATTTACTATCTGGCCCTTTACAAAAAAAGTTTGCTGGCCCCCTATAGTATTCATTTGGTTCTTGTTTTCCAAACTAGATTGGAAGCACTCTCGAGACCGGTCTTATACTTCTTTGGACCTAGAACAGAGTAGATGCCCTAAAATAGCTAGCACTATACAAACAGATTTCCTACTTCCAATATATATTATTTTTACATAGTTAATCCAAAGATAGTATTTTCCATCATCAATGCATTTCTAGCAAGGCCAGAACTGATTACCTGTGTTTGATGATTTGGGGCAACAGGAAGAAGGCATACTGATGCTATCTAATTAGTAGTAAACTTTCTAGTTCAAAATCACAATCATGAAACCTTTAAAATATGAATGCATATTTAACAACTGGAAAGGTCTTCCTGATATCTTTCAGACAAATAATTTTGACATAAGCCATAGTTATTTTCTCAAAGTCGGAAGTCACTCTAACAAAACATCTATTTTTATGTCAGGCACATTATAAGCACTCAACAGTCACTGAATACATCACCCTCCCATAAATATTCTGCTCATCGATTTTTGCAAATTACAATTACCTGAAAAGGGTATCAAGATTTATACCCTTTTGCCAATTCATTTAAAATATGCTCAGCATTTCTCAGTTCTTTAAAAAAGTATATCCTTTTTGTCATTCTCTGAAAATTTTAATTTGCATAGGTATTGTTTCCAAGGAACTGAAGACTAAATGGACAAATCCAGGCATGATATCAGTCCACTGTTTACTCCAACTATAGAGGTAATCAAAGAGGATATTTTCCTATTATCGGATGATATGTCATTTGAAAATAATGTAGCCCACGGAATAAGAACTGAGAAGGGCTAGGAACCTTAATGAATTATCTTTGCTATGTCATTTTGAATAAGCAACAATATACACAATAATATACAACCATTTGAGAAAACTATTGTTTATTTAGAAAAAAGGTTACACTGGTAGAATTCGGTAGATAAAAAAATTCTCTTTTAAAAATGTCACTGTGAAACTTTTCCAGACGAAAGTTTAGCAATACAAAGCTCCTATAGCTGTAGAATTAAAACAATTATGTTTTGATCCCCCCGCCGCCAAGATTTGTCTAATATAATTACAAGAAAAAATGGCAAGGGACAAGTGAGCGCTGGTACCTTTTTCTTTTTTAAACACGTTTAATGTTGTACATGTACTATATAAAATGATTCCTAAGCATTTCATAAGACAATGCTCCCATTGCTTTTAGTGACTAATATTAAGAACAAGCCAAATAATAAATTAAAACTGAGTTTTAAAATGAGGTAAAATCAAAATGGTTCAACAATTGTTTATTTTCAGTTTCAAACAATAAAAAGGAAGCATTTCAGAATGGAAATAAAAACTGAACCCAGGCAATATTTAGTTAAACTAAAGTAAAACTCTGTACACAGGTAACCTTATGCAGCACATTGTGCTATAAGTATGGAACAGTTAACACTTTCAGCCATTACTGAAAATAAACATGTAGAAACTAAGCAACAAGTTAAAATACAGTAATGCACAACTTAACAATTTTAAGTTTTCCACATGGAGCAATAAAGCAGATAACTGAATAATTTAAGGAGATGCAAATGGCCCTCTTCATTCTTAATTCTTGGCAATTTACTCAGGAAAATAAATTTCTGGTCGCAGCTGAACAGTTCCACTCCAATCTCACCTGAAAGAAACAAAGTGATTATATTGATAGAGAAGAAGGAAGGAAGGAAAGGAGGGAGTAGGGGAGGGACAGTTAGTCAAAGGAGGTAGGAGAAAAGGAAGAGAGAAGGAGAGAAGGAGAATGAAAGGAGGGAGGGGAGAAGAAAGGAAGAAGAGAAGAAGGAAGGAAGAGGAAAAGGTAAGGAGGGAGGAAGGTTTAAGAAAGAAAGAAAAGTTAATGAGTTCCATCAGTAACAAAGACTTGAATCCCCAGAAAAGGATGAAATATTTGTGTGTTTCTTTTTGTCCATTCTTAGAAACCATTAAAGATAAACACACTAATGATGACTTAAAAAAAAAACTGAACATTGTGTGCATGTGGGAGAGACGGGTGGGGGTAGGGAGAAAAAAATGGAGCAACAAGTAAAACTTTCCACAGGGGCAAGCAATAGCTTATCAAAAGTAAATAGAAAATGTAGCAAAGAAAAGTAACCTATTTTACATGGTCAACAAAAAAAGAAAAATGACATCACATTTTTCACAAGGACACAATTTTAATAGTAACTTATATTAAGATGCAGTGTCTGCTAAATTATAAAAATTGCTTTAAAAATATATTGACTTAATTATACTCATTTCCTTTCCTTTATGTATTGACATTTTTCAAATATTTCATATTGAAATAATTTCAAAACATGATTATTACAACATGTGGCAAATATCTTCACATCTGCCTTCATTCAAATTTTAAGCTAATGCTTAATGCATTAAACTTTATTGATGAAAATACTACATTCACATATTTCTTAAAACCAGGGCTAGAAGGGTCCTTAGAAAATAATCACACTTACATGAAATGCTGACAAATAATTTACATATCATTTCTACACAGCATTCTGTTCACACCATGTATAATCTTGACATTATCAATAACTGTGGATACATTTAATGTTTAACTTACAATTTAATACTTAAAAGCCATTGTTCCTGTCCATTAATTGCTGAATGGATAAATAAAATGTGGTACACACTCATACAATGAAACATCATTTAGCCATAAAAAGGAATGGAGTTGATACATGCCACAACATGGATGAGCCTTGAGAACGTGATGCTAAGTGAAAGCCAAACACAAAAGGCCACAAATTATTGCATAATTCCATTTAAATGAAATGTCCAAAACAGGCAAAATCATAGAAACAGAAAGTACATTACTAATTTCCAGGGGCTGAGGAAGGGAAGAATTGGGAGTGACTGCTAATAGGCATGGAGTTTCTTTTTGGGGTGATAGAAATGTTCCGGAATTAGACAGCAGTGATGCTTGCACAACACAGCGGATATACTAAAAACCACTGAATTGTACACTTTAAAATGGCAAATCTGAGGCCGGGCGTGGTGGCTCACGCCTGTAATCCCAACACTTTGGGAGGCCAAGGTGGGTAGATCACCAGGTCAGGAGATCAAGACCATCCTGGCTAACATGGTGAAACCCCTATCTCTACTAAAAATACAAAAATTAGCCAGGCGTGGCGGTGCACGCCTGTAGTCCCAGCTACTCAGGAGGCTGAGGAAGGAGAATTGCTTCAACCCAGGAAGGAGGCAGAGGTTGCAGTGAGCCGAGATCGCGCCACTGCACCCCAGCCTGGGAGACAAGAGCGAGACTTGGTCTCAAAAAAAAATAAAATAAAATAAAATAAAAGTAAAAGGCAAATTTGAAGTTATATGAATTTTATCCCAATTGTTTAAATTGCAAAAAAAGTCAATGTTCCAATTAAGAGCATCATGGTATCACAGTGTGGTCATAACTAGGAGAATAAGAAATGGGCTCTCAATCATAAAGGTGTCACATTACAAGAATTACTTGGCAAGGGACATTTTGGTGACACATTTAAGGGCACATTAAAGGATAAAATTGCTGTTGCTGTTAAAATATGTCAAGAACATCTTCCCCAGGAACTGAAATTAAAAGTTTTACTAGAAGCCAAAATCCTCAAGCAATATAATCATCCCAGTACTGTCAAACGTATAGGAGTTCGCACACAAAGACGGCCTATCTACATCATTAAGGAACTGGTTCCAGGAGGCGATTTCCTCTCCTTTCTGAGAAAGAAGAATGAACTAAAACTCAGTTAGTGAAATTTTCATTAGATGCTGATTCTGGATGGCGTATCTCGAGTAAAAAATGTATACACAGGGACCTTGCTGCAAGAAACTGCCTGGAGGTGAAAATAATGTTCTGAAAATCAGTGACTTTGGAATGTCTCGTCAAGAGGATGGTGGTGTGTATTCATCTTCTGACTTAAAGCAGATTCCCATTAAATGGACAGCACCAGAAGCTCTTAATTATGGGATATATCGTTCTGAGAGTGACGCACGGAGCTTTGGCATCCTCCTCTGGGAGACTTTCAGCTTAGGGGGTCTGTCCATAGCCTGGAATGACAAATCAGCAAGCACAAGAGCAAGTGGAAAGAAGATACTGGATGTCAGTCTCTTGGCAGTGTCCAGAGAATATTTTAACAAAATAATGCTGAGGTGTTAGGATTACAAACTTGAAAACCGCCCCCAACTTTACTGAACTTCAGAAAGAGCTAGCTGCCATCAAGAAGAAAGTTGCACAGTGATGAAACAGTGCCAAACTCAGCCTTCAGGACTCTATTTTCAGCAAAGCAGTATTTCTCTTCTCATTAACATTTATACCACATTACCTGCAACATTCTCCCATTAACTATTTTTGAAAAATATGTGCTGCTTTAACCATTGTAAATAAGAAAGTATAAGTTCTAAATGTAAGGGATCACACAGATCTATCTTTTTCACATCTAGGACTGTTGCTGTTTCTCAAAAGTTTTCTACTCCAGGCTCAGTTCATAGTCTGCTCTTCTCCATCACAGACACCTATTGGTGCTATAAGCTGTATTGGTAATATTTGTAGGGAACATCGCCAACAGAAGATGGCCTTCCTACTCTGCTGAGACAAGATTTTATCTGTGAACACCATTTTATATTGGTAATTATCTGGACCTCCTAAGTTGTTAGTTTTTTTTTTTCTTTTTCTTTTTCTTTTTGGCCAGAGATAGGCCCTGTTTTGTTAGTAAGACTGCCATTTCCCTATGTTTCACAATGCCATCCTATGCACAAAAATCCTCAAAGAGTTGAGGCAGCTGATTGTAACTGATGTTATAGAGAGCTGTGACAAGAAGAATCAAGTTTGAAAAGTACGGTGGTCTGGAGAAAGGAACAGCTAGGGTGGTCATCAAAGTAGAGAAGAAAAGGCAAACATAAAACCAGCCTTCTTAACAGAGGTATGCCTTTATAAAACACATACACGCTTTTTAATTTTATGATCAAATTCACCAAAAAGGTCCTAAGAAATATTTTAGTAGTTTATATAGATTCTTCATAAAAGAGCCCTCTGGATGGCAACCAAACAATTTTTAAGAGAAACTATAAAATACAAGCCCACCAAAATAATATATTATTTTTGGTTAAGTGTCTTCACTTCAAAGGAAGCATCCCAGAACTGCATTCCATGCATTTTTACTAGTGTCTGAAACTGTCAGAATTTCATTCTCATTCTCTCACTCTTTGCACATAAACCCCAGGTAGAAAGGCATATACGGATGCACTTGACATTTAAAAAGTCAAACAAATATTGATAAGGAAGAAAAAAGTTATGAGGAGAAAGACATGGGGACAGCTATCCTAAATCCACTTTACTCCTTCATTTACCCTTATAGTGCAACCTAGGAATTCTTATAGCAAACAGAGTTCCTGAGATGTTCCATGTGGATAAAATGTAACAGAGTTAAGATGTGGATTCTGTTGAGCTGCATCTTAACTGCACCCAGGGATGCTTCTCAGGATAATTATGTGCCTAGGGGAAAGACACACTTAGGGCAAATGTTGCATGGAAGCCTTTTATAAGTGCTCATGCCTATGTCAAGATTTTTAAAAACAGCATATAAATGAGTATTTGCTCTACTGTAAGTGGAACAGTAAGGAAACAGAAAATTTCTCCTGCCCTCTTCAACTGTTTGGTGCCTATGAATATCAGTGCACAAAACCTATACTCAGTATTTTTAAGTATAAAAGATGATAATGAAGAGAAAAATGATTTGTGTTTGTCATTTTCAAACTCCTAACAAGAGTCTAGTATACATGTAATGGTTACTACATACAGACCAAAATGAGAGCATACTAAATCTGCCCTCAAAAAATGTGCTGCAGCAAATAAGCACGCTCTTTTAATCAGTATAGGTTTCTCGGTTTCTCTCCTATAAAATGGTGTGTTTGGTGGCAAAAAAGTCAATGTTGCACTTACACAGAGATATTAAATGTTTCTCTGGCATCGATGTGAACATTGATGAGTTCCCTATCCCATACCCTATCCCAATACCTACCGTCAACATCTAGGAATAAGCCTCAAAATGGCAATGCTTATTTTAACAAGAAATCTTTGGGAGCTTAGGAGGTCAGTTTCAAAGTATGAGCTGAAGGGAAAACAACAATACAAAAAAAAAGGCTTAGAGCTGGAATTACAAAATCAATTGTCTACAGAGGCCAAGAACATAATGAAAACAAAAGAAACGAGCTGAGTGGGGACTGACTGAGGCGAACTCTTTTTAAAAAGGCCCTTGCTCTATTCTAAATGGGGGGGCAGCACCTAGACAAGTGTAGCTGAAACCAGGATACAATGTTGCTATGCAGAAATCAGAACACAATGTTACCAGATGTTCCAATCCTTCAAGAAAAACTGAAATTTGGATTTTGTCAATTCTGATTTTTAAAAACAAACAGATTGCCGGGCGCGGTGGCTCACGCCTGTAATCCCTGCACTTTGGGAGGCCGAGGCGGGCGGATCACGAGGTCAGGAGATCGAGACCATCCTGGCTAACACGGTGAAACCCCGTCTCTACTAAAATACAAAAAATTAGCCGGGCGCGGTGGCGGGCGCCTGTAGTCCCAGCTACTCGGGAGGCTGAGGCAGGAGAATGGCACGAACCCGAGAGGCGGAGCTTGCAGTGAGCCAAGATGGTGCCACTGCACTCCAGCCTGGGCGACAGAGTGAAGACTCCGCCTCAAAAAAAAATAAAAAAATAAAAATAAAAATAAAATAAAATAAAAACAAACAGATTTTTAAAATTTTGAAATATCGTGTGAGGTTAAGAAGGTGCATTTGGCTGGTGGTGGTGGCTCACATCTGTAATCCCACCACTTTGAGAGGCAGAGGGCAGGATTACTTGAGCCCATGAGTTCAATACCAGCCTGGGCAATATAGTGAGACCTCATCTCTACAAAAAAATTTAAAAAAAAAGAGGCCTGGCGCAGTGGCTCACACCTGTTATCCCAGCATTTTGGGAGGCCAAGGAGAGCGGTTCACTTGAGGTCAGGAGTTTGAGACCAGCCTGGCCAACGTGATGAAACCCCGCCTATGCTGAAAATACAAAAAAATTAGCCAGGCACAGCGGCACATGCCAGTAATCCCAGCTACTTGGGAGACTAAGGCATGAGAATCGCTTGAAACCGGGGTGTAGAGGTTGCAGTGAGCCAAGATCGCACCACTGCACTCCAGCATGGGCGACAGAGAGAGACTCTGTCTCAAAAATGAAATGAAATGAAATGAAATGAAATGAAATGAAATAATGAAATGCAATGAAATGAAATGAAAAATAAAATAAAATAAGAAAGTACATTTAACAAGCCACATTCTGCCCAAGGGCTGATAATTTGCAACCTAGGATTTAGAGGATAAAAATTAGGTTACACATGTGAGACTAGAAGGAATGGACCTGCAAAATATATTTGGCCTTCTTGGAATGGAAGATGAGAATAGGAATGTAGTAGATTAAAAATACAGATTATGAATAAGTAGTGCTAACTGCTATGTTCTTTAAAATCAAAGTCCTACGTCCAAAATAATAAAAAGCAAGGAGACTGAGCATCTCAAGGCCTGGGAGCAAATGTCAGCTTAGCATAGCATCTGGTTCACAAAAGGACTTTCAAAAGTTTGCTGAACTCAACATCCCTGAGTTGAGGATCACATATATCAAATTAAAATTGAGAAGCCAAAGGGTGGTGGTTCTCAGAGGATAATTTTACAAGCAGGAATTAAAAAAAAAAAAAAGTTACAGTAGGAAGAAAGGTTAAAGGCAAAGGAACTAGTAATCTTCAAGAGACTAAATCAAGGAGAGGCAAGATGAATTTGGACAAAGACTTTAAGGGAAATAGACAATGCAGAGAAGGAACAGAGTTTTGCAACCAAATATAGAAGACAAGAGAAGACGACAGAAGACTGGAAGGAATTTAATTATGGTCATATTTATATACTGTATCTTATTAATTCTTAAGAGACAGAGTCTTGCTCTGTCACCCACGCTGGAGTGCAGTGGCATAATCATGGCTTACTGCAGCCTTGAACTCCTATGCTCAGGAAATCCTCCAGCCTCAGACTCCCAAGGAGCTGGTACTACAGGTGCATACTACCATGCCTAGCTAAGTTTTATTTATTTATTTATTTATTTATTTATTTATTTATTAGAAATGGGGTCTCGCTGTGTTGCCCAGGCTGGTCTCAAACTCCAGGTGCATACTACCATGCTTAGCTGAGTTTGTTTTATTTATTTATTTATTTATTTATTTATTTATTTATTTATTTATTAGAAATGGGGTCTCGCTATGTTGCCCAGGCTGATCTCAAACTCCTGGCCTCAAGCAATCCTCTTGCCTTAGCCTCCTACAGTGGGATTACAGGCATGAGCCACCATGCCTGGCCTTGTATCTTAATTCTAATGTGATTGTTTTAACGTTTGTGAAAATCAGGATGATACTTACAAATCAGTGTGTTATTTCTCTACCAACCCTCCTCAAGAAAACTGTTCTAAAAACAATAATGAAATCTTACAAGTAATGACATCTTTCAATCATGGAAATATGACATATGTAAGAGCTATCCTTTCTAAAGAATAGAAAATAAAAGGGGAGTGGGGGAGGGCAGCAGATTTCAAAGTAGCCTGTAAAGAGATGGTTCCAATCAGAAATGATAACATTCTAAAAGAAAAGGAAGAAAAACAGACCTGACCAACCCTGGAATGTATCCAAATAGAAGGCAGCAGTCAACAACCAGAAAAAGAAACTATCGGCCAGGCACGGCGGCTCATGCCTATAATCCCAGCATGTTGGGAGACCAAGTCACACAGATGGCTTGAGTCCAGGAGTTTCAGACCAGCCTGGGCAACATGGCGAAACCCCATCTATACTTATAATTTTTTTTTTTTTTTTAAATAAACTATCGGCCGGGTACAGTGGGTCACGTTTGTAATGCCAGCACTTTGGGAGGCTGAGGCAGGTGGATCACCTGAGGTCAGGAGTTCGAGACCGGCCTGGCCAACCTGGCTAAACCCTGTCTCTACTAAAAATACAAAAATTAGTCAGGCATGGTGGCGTGTGCCTATAGTCCCAGCTACCAGGGAGGCTGAGGCAGGAGAATTGTTTGAACCCAAGAGGGAGAGATTGTAGTGAGCCAAGACTGCATGCACCACTGCACTCCAGCCTGGGTGACAGACCGAGACTCCATCTCAAAAAAAAAAGAAAAAGAAAAAGAAACTATCAGCCAGATGGCCCAGCACAGTGGCTCACACCTGTAATCCCAGCACTTTGGGAGGCCAAGGCAGGTGGATCACCTGAGGTCAGGAGTTCAAGACCAGCCTGCCCAACATGGTAAAACCCTGTCTCTACTAAAAACACAAAAATTAGACAGGCATGGTGGTGCATGCCTGTAATCCCAGCTACTCAGGAGGATGAGGCAGGAGAATCTCTTGAACCCGGAAGGCGGAAGTTGCAGTGAGCCAAGATCGCACCATTACACTCCAGCCTGGTCAAAACAGCACGACTTCTTTGTCTCAAAAAAAAAAAAAAGAAACTATCAACCAGAGTCTCACAGAATTAAGAGTCTACCCAAGAAGAAAGTATCATACAAAGTTGTCAATGAGGAATTCAACAGGATGGACATCCAGCTAGATGTACTTTTAAAAGAACATCTGAATCTAGAAGCTTTGCTATAAGACCACAAGCCAAATATCTAACCCTGACCAGTTTTGTTATCCCTTTGTTCCTAAGAGATTATACAGAGGAGTAAAATACAAATTCATGGTCAGTGTAAGAAAAACTCAAATCTGTAGCATAACCTTCACATACAAAAAAATAATATTTAGGTACTGAGTAAAGAGAGATATATAAAATGACTGTGAAAGTTGTCAGTGACAATGGCTGGCTCACTCCTCATGAAGATATGAAAGGTGGGCTTTTTGTTTTTCTTTTAATAGGGAGACCACATGTGACAGCAAAATGCCAGATTAAAAGAAAGGTTAAAATGAGGATTAAGAGTTTATGGCTCACCAGAGAAGATAGTTGTCAAGGTTGGAATGGGGGTAGGAGCAGCTAGAATTCAAGAATTAGCAGTAATATTTCCTTTTAAATCTATTAAATTCTAAATGTTCTTTTTTAACTCTCATTTACCCTACTTGACCCTACTCTACTTACATAACAAGCACCAAAAAAGCAGGAAAAGCACACCATTCATCATGTGTTGACTATATGGCAACCTCTCAAATCCCTGCTTTGCAGCCAAAATAAAGATGACAAAATCCATACCTTTAAGCCCATACCCTTATACAGAACTGGCTCTCAGACATTTCTCACTTATAATTTAAACACTGGTAAATAGCCTTGCTTATCTATCTGGTCTCATAAAAGATTAGAAGCATCCAATAATATTAGGGGGGAGGTATAGACAAGCAAGTATACTTAATATATTAAGGAGGTATAGACAAGCAAGTATACTTAATATATTAAGAAATGATAGCTAACATGGAAACAAGAGTCGGCCGGGCACGGTAGCTCACACCTGTAATCCCAGCACTTTGGAAGGCTGAGGCAGGTGGATCACGAGGTCAAGAGTTCAAGACCAGCCTGGCCAACATGGTTAAACCCCATCTCTACTAAAAATACAAAAATTAGCCGGGCGCGGTGGCAGGCACCTCTAATCCCGGCTACTCAGGAGGCTGAGGCAGGAGAATCGCTTGAACCTGGGTGGCAGAGGTTTCAGTGAGCTGAGATCGCACCACTGCACTCCAGCCTGGGAGACAGAGTGAGACTCCGTCTCAATCAATCAATCAATCAATCATATAAATAAATAAATAAAGGCAGAATCAACAGCCTCAAAATACAGCTGTCTGGAACCATTACATTTAGGGGGCAAATTGTCCTACGTACTTCAATAATACCAAGGTATCACCAAACAGTAACTATTCAGATTATCTTAAGTGCTCAAAAAAGGCAATATTAGGGTCTGAACACTGTATCCACTGTGATGGAAATACAATTTATTTAAGATGGGTAAAATACTTTTTAAATCTCACATAAATCATAAGTGCATTACCTAAAAAAAAAAAGTTACACATCGTAGATTCCAGAACTAAAAACACAGACCATATTTTCTGTTGCAAAACATGGGCAGTGGTTAAAAAAAAAAAAACAAGGCACAAAAACTTAAAAATCTTTGGATAACACATCAGCATGAGAAAGCAAAAGGAACAGAAAACACTAAAGGATAGAAAGACCGAGGTTTGAGTGTTGGCTCTGTTGACTAATATCTTTATAACCCTCTTCAACTTAACCTCTCAGAGTCTGTTTCTTCACCTGTAAAATGCAGATACCACCACCATCATTTACAAGGCTATAAGGACTTTAAAAACATAATTAATTATCCAGAGAAGATGGGAATAAGTGGTGAAGATAAAGCCAGATGTTCTTAAATATATCTTGGTGCTTTAAAAAAATGTGTGGCTAATCAGCAAGCTTAAAATGAAAACAGCTTAAAAATAACTCTGAATCTTGTTTTGCTTCTATACCCAAAGACTTGGTCATTATATGTAGGTGAAAAAATCAAGTAGTTGTAGCTTGTAAAATGCATCTAGTTTTTCAACACTGTCAGACCTCGTTTTATGTTTCTATCATTAAATGAAAAGGTGGTGAGAGAACACTCACCTTGATGGAAAGTCTTTATTATCTGTGCTTGTCCGAGGACTTATGAGTAGATGACAAATTAAGGGAAAACAACTTTTGGGAATGGCGGAAAGAAGAACATCTCCCCTTTTAGTACAGCACCTCAGCTTGCAGGCCTATATGGGCTCTGACCAGTCTGGTAGCCTCAAACTCTGCCAGCTCTGCTTGTCTGCCTCATCATTTTGCCCTTCTATTCCCAATGTCCCCGGCCCTAGGCACTCTCTGTTCCCTTTCTTCCTCTCTGTGATAATATAACCCGAAGGACTATAAATCCCTTAGTGGCATAAAACTCAGTCACCAAAGAAGTATTTTTAAATATCAAGAACATCAAGTATCCCACTTCCAGATTTCATACATTTTGAGAGAGTTAACTGGAAAGACCATTTCAAAACTAATAAGCCCTTAAGCATTTAAACCACATACTAAAAGAGTACAATTGTAAACATGACCAGTATCAAAGCTTTCCATTATACTGACTGAAAACATCAAAATGAAAAGGATATTGTTTCTTCTCTTCCTTTCCTCCTGAACTGTCCCGTTTCTCTTTCTTTTCTATCTTTTCTTTATCATGCCTGGACTCCTATAAGAAATGGTAGAATTAGTTGGGGAAGGGAAAACCAAATATAAAAGCCAGCTCAAAACCCCTTTTCATCACCCACAAGCTATAATTTGTCTTCAAAAACTTACTTAATATGACACCAAAAGCATAAGCAACAAAAGGAAAAAAATAGATACATTGAACTTCACCAAAAGTAAAAATATTCATTCATCAAAGAACACTATCAAGAAAGTGAAAAGACAACCTATAGAACTGGAGAAAAAATTTGCAAATCACATATCTCATAAGGATCTAGTATCCAAAATATATAAAGAACTCTTACAGCTGAGCAACAAAAACACAAACCCTCTAAATAAAAAATGGTCAAGGTATCTGAACAGATTTCTTGAAACATAAACAAATGGCCAATAAGCACATGAAAATATGTTCAACATCATTAGTTATTAAGAAAATGCAAATCAAAACCACAATGAGACACCACTTCGCACTTACTGGAATGGCTATAATAAAAAAACAAAAACAGAAAATAACCAGTGTTGACAAGGATGTAGAGAAATCTGCACCCTCATACTTTGCTGGTAGAAATGTAAACTGTACAGCCACTGTCTAAAAGAGTTTGGTGGTTCCTCAAAAGTTAAACATAGAATTACCATATAACCCAGAAATTCCATTCTTGGGCATGTACCCAAAATAATTAAAAACAGGTGTTTGAACAAATACTTATAGCCCCACACAAATGTTCACAGCAGCACTACTGAATAGCCAAAACGTGGAAACAACTCAAAAGTCTATCAACTGACAAATGGATAAATAAATGTGGTATATTCATATAATGAAATATTACTTGGCTATAAAAAGAAATGAAGTAAATGACACATGCTACAACATGGAAGAACTTCAAAAAAACATTATGCTAAATGAAAGACATCAGACACAAAAGGCTACATTATTGTACTATTTCATTTATATAAAATATTCAGAATGAGTGAATCCATAAAGAAAATAGATTTATGGTTCCCAGGGGCTGAGGAGAAGGGGAAAATGGGAGTGACTGTTTAAATGGGTATAGAGTTTTCTCTTGGAGGTGGTAAAAATGTTTTGGAACTAGGTAGAGATGATTACACAATACTGTAAATGTACTAAATGTCACTTAAATGTATACCTTTAAAATGATTAATTTTATGTTATTTGAATTTTACCTCAATTAAAAAACACCTAAAAGAACAGCCTATCTTTTAAAGCATAGAATTAAAATGTTCCTTATATAATTTTCTAAAGCTGTTTTTATGAACTATGAATAAAAGGCATATATTTTCAATATATATAACAATGTTTTATAAACAATTTATACTTTAGTAATGGTTTGCTTATTACTTTATGGCAGATGCATGAGATTCATTTTAAATGTCAACCATTAATATGTAACAGAATGTATCTTATACTCAATTTTTAAATCAAATACAAGTTTCAAACAAATGAGTTTATTAGGAGAAAATGTTACAAAAATGTTTCAAATCACAATCAAGACTTTTTGACGCTATGATGGTCAGAGAGAATACACGTGACCGTATTTTAATCTCAGGAATAAAGAGAAACTAAAAGCAAAGAGTTGGTGGAGAAAAAAGAAAATGCAAAGAACAGCTGAAACTCAATCAACAGAAGTAGGTGGGAATGGAATGGAGAGGGGAAAGGAATCTCAGAGGTATACTAACTCTACCCTCCTAGTAATCTGGGACTGAACTGACTCAAATTCCCCAAACACATAACCTGCCCTCCCTCAATACCTCTTCTTCCCACCCCTAAATAATGAACAAAAGACTGTATGACTAGGAAAAAAATTCAATATTTGCTAAATTTTCAGAGTTGATTTTTTTAAGATAAAGCATATTATTCCTTTATTTTCCTAATTTACCTTTTTGCCACCGGAGGAGATTTTATCCATCTTCTCAGATTTAAATGAATCACTGCCTTTTTCTTTGCCTGAAGATTTTGACTTATTTTTTTCCTTGTCTTTCTCATTTGGATAAGGAGATTCACAAGGACTTTCACTTTTATGTTTTGAAACCCCCACTAAAATTACAAAAGAAAATCATGAAAGCCTTTTCCAATTCACTTCGATGATACCTTCAAAGATATGAATAAGTCTACCTACTTGTTCCATTCTCCTCTTTACGTCGCTTGGTTAAGTCCGGTGGCACTTCACGGTCGTTGTTTGAGTGATCCTAGAACCAAGAATTGTGAACTACATTGACCAAGGGCTTTTGTTTTTGTTTTAAAATATTACTTTTATATGAGAAGGGCACAGCTAACTAGCAATGGAGAATATTTGCAGTAGTTTCACACACTTGATAAAAATGGCATGAAAGACAAGCAGAGCTGATAGAGATTATTAGGCTGAAGATCCTTATTAATGTAGAAGATGCAAATACTTCGGGGTAAAAATATCAATAAAATCATGAAAAAACAGACAACTATGGAACAAACTAGTATTTTTTAAAAGGCAACATACACACTGGTGTACATGACAATGAGCTTTCCAAACTAGTTTAAAAAAAATTACAAACCCTTTTCCGCTCTTTCCTGTCCTTTTCATCTTTTTTCTCTCTTTCTCTGGATCTTTCCCTTGACTTGTCCAAATCTTTCTTGTCCATTTCTCTCTCCTTACTCTTGGACAGTGGTGGAGGAGTATGATTAATGTAGAGCTGTTAAATCAAGGCAATATTACTAAAGATTATTAGTTTTCCAGTATTGGCATCATTTGTTTGTTTATTAAATGAAACACAATTGGGAATTATACCCAAAGTCAAAACTGGTCAGCTATCTGGATTACAAGAGGTAAAATAAAAGGGCATGGCACAAATTATACAAAGCCTTCAATTCTTGGCCTTATAAAAATTACCATTTAAACTCCATCAGTTCATTTGTGCCTCAACTGAGACTCATTAGTAAATTCACAAACTAGAGTATTCCTTATAGCTCTATTGTAAAGACCTATAACCACCATTACAAGAGTCCATATATGAACAATAGTGACTGGACTTTCTCTATTGTCAAAAAAAAAAAAAAGAAAGAAAGAAAAACACCTCTACACAATCATGAAAATTTTAAATAGTCTTACCATCCACTGACAGGAAGTCAATAATGGCAATGGGCAAAAGTATAAATATAAAACCTAGCCATGATT
Source organism: Theropithecus gelada (assembly GCF_003255815.1). Lineage (NCBI taxonomy): Eukaryota > Metazoa > Chordata > Mammalia > Primates > Cercopithecidae > Theropithecus > Theropithecus gelada. The sequence goes on from NC_037689.1 coordinate 121,142,805, forward strand.
TTGCTAATAATTCTTTTCTGCCTCAGTGTGAACCATGCAAAGATTATCCCAAATTATTTTTACAAATGTAAAGGCTGCGTGTTCTGTACTGCTGAAAGCACTCCAATTTCTATCAAAATAATCACAATTAACTGTGAAATTTGTCCTCCTGGTTCTAAATACCTCAAAAAGCCATCTAGTCAGCTGAGGATGATTAAACAATTCAAAAGACTAAAAAATAATGAACCAATATTCTCCTCTGCCTATCCTTTCTCTGCCGAAAGGACTATATGCAATAAAACAGCCAATCATCAAGGGTATTCTAACTAAATAATTAAGAGATAACCCTTCTTAGGTGAGTTGTAAATATGGAAATATGCTGTAACATAAAATATTTAGGAAGTAGTCAGGAAATAATCAGACACCTAACCTTATGGCATTTATATCTGTGCTACAAGCCTATGTTTAATTTAAGACATTAAAAGTATTATGCAGCAGAATACTGAATATAACTCATTACACAACTATACAATGCTAGATATACCTTAGGAACAAATAGAATAGTTAGTCAAAAGTCAAATATTTTTACATGAAGAAATCCTTTGGTATTCAAAGGAATACATGAAAAATGAAGACCATCAGTTTGATAAACACTTATTTTTTAACACCACCAAACATTTTCAATTCAGTTGGCTCAGAAATACTGCCATAGCAATGCAGAAGTAGATTCTTTAAAATTTCAATGTTTAAAAGTTGATAAACTGAAATAGACAAAATGCTTATTAATAAAGAGCAAGAGAATGATAGTCATAAAAGCACTTATCTAAAAGATACTCTTGCTGGCTAGAATGCCTTAAATGACACCAAGATTTTTCTAATCATGAGGTTTATTCATATCTTAACATTATTTATGAAAATGATTAAGACAAAGGAAATATGACTGCAATACTCAAAGAAGACTTCTCTAAGTATTAACTTTTTCCCAATAAAAGCAAAAAAAAAAAGTTTGTAATCACAAATCCATACATACACACACACACACACACACACACATACACACAACCCTTGTTAATAATGAAGTTTTGAACTGTGCTTACTTTCTTTCTGTACTGCAAGGAATTGAGAAATTTTTCTAGAATTTCTGGCATTAATGTTCAAATACTTCATTCCTGACATAAAAAGTCACATAGCTCAACTGATACACAATCAGAAATTCTTAGTTCGGAATGCACCCAATTCAATTCCTTCTTTAGAATAGTTCTGATCACAATACTCTTTTTGCATAAAAAGAGTTTCTCATTGCCTAATGAATTAAATGCATACTCCTTAGTTTAGACATTCCAAACTCTCCACCATCTTTTCACAATTATATCCTGCTATAGTAACCCAGTGCACTCTATGCTGTGGCTATTACCACTCCCTAACATCTGTCCTTTCCAGCAGTTCTCATTACTAGAACGGTTGTTCAGTTTTATCTTAACTTCCTAAAACTCTACTTAGCCTTCAAAGATGGCTCAAAGTCATCAGTATTCAACCATTTCTCAACTCTGCAACTCACTTTCCATTATTTCATATTTACTTTTTTTATGACAAGTGCTCCCTATTAACTTCATGTCACACATTTTTGTCCATAACAGTTTCCAGTTTGGTAGGAGAGCTAAGGCGCCTTTCTACTTTTACATACTTCCTAGTACCTTGTACACACAGTGAGTACTCATAAGTTTGACAAATAAAATTAAGGATTCATTAAATGGATTTGTATGTAGCATGGCTGGGTTTTGTTCTTGATTGGCTTTTATTCTTGACATTGGGATCATTAAGGTCCAAAAAAGAATTTGACTGATTTTCAAAATCTGTTTCAGAAAACACTGCTCCATTGACTTTATTAAAGCTTCACTATATTACATAAAGATGGCCTCACTTTTAGGCTTGGGTTTGGCTGTAAATCCTCATTTTAAGATGGTGAGCAAATTAAAAGCTAAATTCTCTCTTGAGGTGGTTACTGATGCCCTCCTAAATTACAGAAGGGCTGCTTAGTGGAACTTGCTTTTTTTTTTTTTTTTTTTTTTTTTTTACCCTTTCTTCATCAAAAGTAGCTGCTAGAATTGCTACATCAAAACACAATTGATCAAAACTAGAAATACACTATTTGAAAATTAGGGGTAAAGGGTAAACTGACAGAAGAGATTTGGATACTAAGCTAGATTTTTCTTCTTTTAGCTAATCTCATTTGAAAACCTAAAATCCAAGTATTGCTTTTACCACAAATTAGAAAGTAAAAATAGCAAATAAATAATAAAGAGAATCCCACAGACAAAGCATAACTAAAAAGTCAAACTAAAGCGGGGAGAGAATCTTATAGGTACAAGTGACAAGATAACATGAAAATAGATGCATATCTTCCAAACCCTCTAGAAAGTAAAAGCTACCTCAGAAACAGGCTAAAGACCAATGAATTTGTTTTTCTAAGACATTCATATACTATTAAACTTTCTAGACACATAAAAATGCAACATCAGCTACTATGCAAACCAGTACTTTGCATGCTTTACCAAAGTGCAAAGGCTTAAGAAATCACTTCAAATATTAATTGAATACCTAAACTTACTGCCAGGCACCATGCTAAGCACTAAATATCTGAAAAGTAGTAGAAGTCACATAATTTTTAGAAGCATATGTATATGCCATTTTCAAATTTTTCTGGTTGCATGTGGAATAAATCTATTAAATTTTAAAGGCCCACAAAACACCATTTTTTAAAAGGGGGGATGTGGGAGATTGAGCTAAATCACTGTAATTTTTAAAAACCAAGGCAAACACACTAAAGGAGCTAGAAAAACCCTTTCAACTATTGTTGAAATGGGTGGTGCTAGGAATCAAGGAACCTTAATTTTAGTTCATGTTTTGATACTAACAAATTGTATGTAACTGGGAAAGCTAAAGAACTTTTAGTCTCTCATTTGTCAAAAAGACACTATCCACCTGCCCTGTCTACCTCACAACACTGTTAAGAGCATGAAATGAGACAGTACATATTTTCAAAAGGCCTTTTCACAAATGTGAGGAACTATCATCGGTTAGAAAATTCAGTTAATTTTAAAAGCAGGTTACAAACTGCTTCAAAGTATGTTTCAGTAAACAAATATTCAGAAGGTAACACTGTTAGCCCATTAATTTAACATAGCCCATACAAGCCACTGATGGTTAAGACTGACATAAACAATTTGAAACTGGTTATAAAAACCTACTATATTGCAGTATGTATTTAAGTTAGCCAACAAAAACTTTACATTAAATGAAAGTTCTATAGATATCAAAATTGAAATGGAATATAAATTAAGTTTTCCAAAACTAACCTAAATAGGAACATCATTTTAAATAATAATTCCATGTAATAAAAAATAGCAATATATAATTCCAACCTGATATCAACATTTTTGTAACTCCTACTAGGTATGGAGAACTCTGTTAGTATTGTGACGTTATGGCTAACATCAAAAAAACAAAAATACGTTGGACGTTTAGAATTTTCAAAAATAATGTCATTAAGTTGATGTTGTGTCTAATGTGTTATTTTGACTTGTTCTTCAATAGCATATTACAGAATAATCCCAATATCTACTTCAAATAAAACATTCATTCAAATCAGAAAAAAAAAAAAAAAAAACTAACTAAATGGAAGTCCTCCTGGGATAGCTGAGACTTTTGATTAATACAGTATATTCTAAAAAACAATGCTACAACTTTAGGACACAGGTACACTGGCTAATATAAACTTAAAAATTAGTGCTTATTTCCCCAATATCCACAGACATTTCATTATAAATCTATACATCTAAAAGCAGTTAGTAATGTCAACTGGCTCTGTTTCAAAATTTCATTTGGTCCACCAGTAAAGAAATCAAGCTTAGCTGATTTCTATTTTAATCATGGTAAGCAATATTTATGCTGAAAAATAGGCTTTATTCTGCTAAGCAGATTCATTTGCTTATAGCTTGTAAGAGGAGGCAAAGTAGAAAATCAAAGAAGGATACACGTTTTATAACAAAGACAAAACAACATGAACAATGGACAATTCAAGTACACTGAAATAAACTCTGTAATAAGATACATAAACTGCACACTATTTTTAGTAGCAGAATACTCAAGAAAGTAGAATAGGTAAGAATCAATACTGACATGTAAATGCAACCACCGAGTATTCCCCTCCAGGGGAATGATTCTTTCACATTAACTGTATCTCCTGATATTGTGCTACAACTACCAAAAAGGTACCTCAGCAGAGGATATATAAAGAATTTTTATAGATTGAGATGAGTTCCATTTTTAAAACAGATATGTGAATGCATCAAATTTATTTTTTGGTATTTTGGGTTGTCTAAACAGTCAGACAGCCTTGCAGATTTATTTTGAAAAATTAAATAAACCCAAAACAATCCAATAACCTCTTCCCTGAATGTTAAACTTATTTCCAGATTTTGAAGCATAAAAGGAGGATGTATAACACAGCAAGCAAGGAGAGATGATAGAAATGTTGCTACATTACACACATTTTATAACAATCTCATTAAAAGGGATCATTGTCGTCTGTTGTTTCAGTTTTAACATTTAATATTTTTGAAGGTTATTCAATGTAAGCAGAGTACTTTATCCCACTGATTTCAGCTTACTGAATGTGCTAGATGTGAGGACATCTACTAAATAAAATAAGTAAAGAACATTTGGTTTACTTAGGCATGATGAGTTTAAAAGACTCAAACCTTTGCTGAAGATTCCTTGAGTTCGATGAGACTGTCCTGTAGAAAATGAATGGAGATGACAGGTGAGCTGGCATAGTTCTCAGAACCCAGAGGAACTTTGGGAAGTATGGCTGTAACCTGGAAATAAACCAGCTACTTCTTGTGAGGATAAATTTCATGATGTCATTATCAATATGAATATCAACAATAAAAAAAATGTAATGGAATTGTAATGTTAAAAACTAAATTAAATGTACGCAATGTAAGAAATAAAAATCTTTCTCTGCTCAGAATTTAAAAATAAATGTCAATGCCACATTTTTCATATCTCTCTACTTAAGCTATATGTAACGTAAGAGGTTTAAGAAAGCAAAACAGTTTTTTCTCCACAAAAAATTTAAAATACTGGAAGTCACTGTGGAAGAACAACATTGCCTTATACTTTTCATAGTTTTTCTTTAATTGGGAGGATTCACATTTTACTTTACTTGTAACTCTAATATAAATATATATATTTTAAATCCTAGCTGGAAAATTCAGTGGCATTGTATTAACAAGAAAACAAAATATATAAGAGTAATCACTTCTTTTTTTTTTTTTTTTTTTTTTTGCAAAGTGCCTATCATGGTGAATCTCAAATCTCCCACACACAAAGAAATCATTAAAAAAAAAAAAAAAAGAAAAAGAAATCAACTACGATATTCCACCACAGTGCTCTTGATGAAGAATTAATAACTTACAGTTTTTTAAAAGTTCAACGTACTGCAAATTCAAAGATTCCATGAAATTAGATGACTTTAGAATTAAAATTAAATATGGAGCAAGGAATGGCTACCCTGAGTCTTCAAGAAGGCTACACCCACGATTTTGTGCTGCAGTTGAATGCCTGGGGTTTCTCTTTGCTGGGTGGTAGGATTGGATGCCACATCTGCTTTTATCGTAACGCAAGGTTCAACTTGTTGGGAACCCATTGGGTATAAACAAACCTCCAAGGGAAGATAAACAGAAGCTGCATGCTCACTGAATATACACAACTACAGGAGAACTGATCACCAAGGAGACTTTAAAATGGAACTCCTTTCAAGACTCCTTCTTAGAAGGCACACATCGGTATGATGCTCATCAAGAAGCTTGAATTCAGAGGTAACTTGTTTATCCTGTATCATCCAGGAAGTCTTCAGTGCTATATATTCTTCAATATGCTGAAAAATAGGCTTCATTCTGCTGAAAAGATTCGTTTGCTTGTAGCTACCATTGCACTCCAAAAAAGACTGCTTAAAGCAGCTGAGGCACTTCTGGGTAAAATTTCTCTTGCACTTTGAAACACTACAAAATTAGTGCTAAGTCCTTGAAGTTTTAACATTTTTATAATAAAAATACTCAATAGAAAAAAAATCAGTCCACCAATATAGAAAAATTCATTTTCTAATGCAATATAAAACCTCCAGTGGCTCCAGTGAATGCTTGGCATAAGACTTGAAGGAAGTCAGGACACTGGTATTCCAAACAGGTGAGCCTAACATGGACGCTGCCTTCCTCAGGCTATACTAACCTTTACTGTGGAGGAATGTGATGGAGAAGGGTGGGTATCAATTTTGCGGCGTTTTTGTTCTGTTAAGACAAAAAGAAATAGTCAGAATAAGGTATATTTCTAGTTTTCCAAACACTTTAAAAAAAAAAAAAAATTTGCATGGCAATCAAGTTCCCCTAGCAAAATCCCTATATAACCTGCCAAAACAAGGAGACAATAACCAACTATACATTAAAATAACAAAAGGTAAGAACATATAAAGAAAGGTAAACTTGCCCCTTTCAGGCTCTGGAATATCTGATCGGGGAACAGGTGATTTCAAGGACCCAGAAACTGGCGTTTTTTCTCCTCCTTTAACATTTTCCTTTGATTTCATTTCCTTTGCTATATCTCTTTCTCTGGATGGCTCCTTCTCTCTTTCCCTTTCTTGAGTTGATTTTGATTCTGCGTTGGGGACAGTGGTCTTAAATTTCTCATCTTTAGCTTTTTCTTCCTTCTTGAATTTTTCTTTCTCTTTGTCAGACTTTGGCGTTCTTTCCTTGGTCTCTCTTGCTTTTTCATCTTTATTTGGCCGCTCTTCCTTTGGTTTTTCTTTACCATCTTTACCAAGTACCCTGGCCTCTGGAGTAGTAGCTGGAGTCTTTTCTTTTTTCTCTTTTTCTTTCTCTTTCCCTTTTTCTTTGTCATTTTCTTTAACAGCTTTGTTGCTTTAGAACAAAAACATGGGATTTTAACACAAATAATCATAAAATGTATCCCTTGTCTGATATATGATAAAATATATCATAAAGGGTTTCTGACTAACTTCAAAAATATTAGAACTAAGGGCGAGTCCTTCAAAAACTAAAGGACAACTTTAAGACAAGTAAAAAGGAAGAAGTAATGGTCGGGTGCAGTGGCTCATGCCTGTAATCCCAGCACTTTGAGAGGCTGAGGAGGGTGGATCACTTGAAGTCAGGAGTTCTAGACCAGCCTGGCCAACATGGTGAAACTCCATCTCTACTAAAAATACAAAAAACTTAGCTGGGCATGGTGGTGGGCACCTGTAATCCCAGCTACTCTGGAGGCTGAGGCAAGAGAATCACTTGAACCTGGGAGGCGGAGGTTGCAGTGAGCCAGGATCACACCACTGCACTCCAGCCTGGGTGACAAAGCAAGACTCCATCTCAAAAAAAAAAAGGAAGTATTTCTTTATCCAGTAAATCATAAACAAATTCATGAATTGCAGATTTAAAAGAATTATTAGCTGGGTGCGGTGGCCCACACCTATAATCCAGCACTTTGGGAGGTCAAGGCAGGCAGATCACATGAGGTCAGGAGTTTGAGACCAGTCTGATCAACATGGCAAAACCCCGTCTACTAAAAATGCACAAAAACTTAGCCAGGTGTGGTGACACACGCTTGTAATCCTAGCTACTAGGGAAGCTGAGGCACAAGAATTGCTTCAACCCAGGAGGCAGAGGTTGCAGTGAGACGAGATCACGCCACTACACTCCAGCCTGGGTGATGGAAAGAGACTCTGTCTCAAAAAAATAAAAAAATAATTATTAAAATCATCTCAGGTTCTTTTTTGGCATACATGTATAACCTATGAGAATAAACGGTAAAAACCAAAAATATATCCCACAAACCAACCAAGGGAACTACTATCAGGAAATGGATTACTTAGCTGGATGGATCACTACTTAAATTAGTGTAGGCTTTTCTTATGTCTGTCCTTACTCAGATTGTTCACAGCAATCACTCTAACCTAAACTATTTTTTTTAACTTCATACCTACATTCCCCTGAGTATCCCAGCAGGAGAAACAAAGTTGTTATACAAGCATAATTCTACAAAACATAATTAGGATGTAAAGCATATCAGCAAAATAGGGTACATAAAAAATTTCAAAGTCCAACATAAATGACTTTTCACATTACTCAACAACCACTCCCCTTCTACTCATGAGGATTCATATAAGAAATTAGAATTATGAGGGCCAGGTGCAATGGCTCATGCCTCTAATCCCGGCAGTGTGGAAAGCCAAGGCTGGTGGATTGCTTGAGGCCATAAGTTCGAGACCAGCCTGGGCAACACTGCAAGACCCCATTTCAAAAAAAATACATAAATATCATTTTTAAAAAGAATTTAGAATTATGACACATGGCACAGTGTTCCTACCTGTTAGAGCCACTATTTCCATTGCTTGAATTCCCTTTAGGTGTGGTGCTAGAAGCTTTATTAACAGCTTTCACACCACACTGAGATCTCTCCCTTGATTTATCTGAAATAAAAGTAAGGTTTTATTTAACAAGCCCCTAAATGTAAATAAGCTACAATTTCACAGCAAAATGATTAGAGAATAATTAGAAAGAAACAGCAGGCTCATTACTTCTTAACGTTTATATACTCCTATCTAGGGAATAAAAAGTAATACTAAGCCAGCATTGTACTAATTCTGTGATATTAAACATTTTACTTTGTTGAAATAAAATATATTACTTATAAGTTTCTACAAATAAGCATACCAGTCTCCTCAGTACTGCTTTCATCCGATTTAGATGCACTTCCTATTGATGATGAAGAAGGCCCACCACCAGGCCCATTTTGCACACTGGCAACTGCATTCCTCGGAGGGGGGTCTTTGTGATGAAACTCATTTTCAGGTATCATGTATGACTTTCTACTTTTCAACTGCCCAGAGTAGCTGAAAGTCGCACAAAGTGTTTAAATATACAAACACAAATCAAAAAACATAAACATGAGGTTTTTAAGAATTAGCAAGTTATTCATCCTACTATGTAGTTCTAGAGAATTAAAAAAATACCAATTTTTAATAAGTTCTTGAAGGTTTTTATAGAATGCCCAACTTTCTTAAAAATTACGATTTCACTATAAACTAATCCTTAAACTAAGATGGCTTTTTTCTTTTACTCTTGAAGATCTGTTAACTATGATGATAAAATTATATTTCCTCCCAATCAAGAAATATTATATATGACTTTTGAAACTATCATCCAGTATAGACCGGAAGTTGATAATCAGAAGTGGTAACTCTCACCAGCCTGTGGGAACATGATCGCATAATCTCCCATAATCTCCTGAAGGCAGAAGATAAACTTCAACACTGTAAAACATTTTAAAGTCTTCAGAATCCTTCTGTCATCTAGTCTTGTAAATCACATTAAAATATAATTTTGTTACCCCATAGCCAATGCATATAGATCTGGCCTCTTCTCTTTTTCTTCTTGGCAGATTTTGTGTACTCTTCTTTCCAAAGCTTGACCCAGATTCAAAACTTTTGGGTACCAAGGAAGTATTTTTGTTAGCACAATCAAGATATTCCTGATGTGAGTATATTCGCCTGTTTCAAGGCAATGTACCGATGCCTACAACAAACATTTTCAGATCCATTATTATAAAAGTACAAGTATAAAGAGAAAAATCTGCCTTTGAAAAACCCAATTTTTTTTTTTTACCTTGGTTAGTTTGTAATGCCATTTATGTACAACATGTCGAAAATTTTCATAGTCTAATTGATCAGCCTTATTTCCACCATCAAAACCAGTTGCCCGTAATATGGTAAGGAATCCTGGATAGTTTCCACATTCCTAAGGAAACAATGTTTGTCACTTTTAAGGAAAAATTATGATCCACAAAATCACAGAAACTGAAACTTAAGTAGACTAGATCAATGTTTCCATATAAAACCATCATGCATATTTTGATAAGTAGTCACAAAAAGTTCAACTTATACAAAGATATTAATTTGGAACGTCAGTTTGAGAGAGAATAAAAAACTATACAGAACTTTTTAATAATGAATTAATTGTGCTTATAAACACGGTTTTACAACTGAATCTTAAACTCAGCTTCTCTTTTAAAACTCAACAATCTAGACATTAATGGATGTGGTCATTATATACATGGGTAAAATATAAGGGTTTTTATTAATCATACCTTTTCATATGTGGCTCTATCACTGTGCCACCTGGTCACAGTCTCTAACATGCAGCACAGAAACCTTCCATATCGACTGGCTTCATTTTCAGTACAGCTTGCAACTGTGTAAATTATGTCAGAGAAAACCTACAGGAAAAAAATGTTTAAAAAATATAAACAAATCAAGGTCAAAATCATTTAAAAATATTGGAAGATTCTCTTATAGCAAGTCATAATAAACAGGTAAGCTTAGTCGAAATGTATATTCCCTTTATATAATGACACTGCAGAGACCTTTGGAGATTTTGGCTTTTGTGGGGAAATAGTGAATTCATAAAACAACCACCCAAAACAAGAACTTTTATATAGAAAGCTGATTTACAGTGACAGGGGGAAAAAAAAAAAAAACTGTCATTATTATTACATAATAGTTTTTTTTAATTACATAATAGTTTCTTAACTACTTAGCCATACATATTACTGGGTTTATGGGGAGAGTAAACAGAGGAGATGCTAATAGAAATTTAAAATAGGCAGCTGACATGCTGGAACAAACATTATGTTTTGTGGGGGTTTTTTTGTTTGTTTGTTTTTGAGATAGAGTCTCACTCTGTCACCCAGGCTGAAGTGCCATGGTGCGATCTCGGCTCACTGCAAGCTCTGCCTCCCGGATTCACGCCATTCTCCTGCCTCAGCCTCCCGAGTAGCTGGGACAACAGGCACCCGCCACCACGCCTGGCTATTTTTTTTGTATTTTTTTAGTACAGACGGGGTTTCACCGTGTTAGCCAGGATGGTCTCAATCTCCCGACCTCGTGATCCACCCGCCTCGGACTCCCAAAGTACTGGGATTACAGGCATGAGCCACCGTGCCCGGCCACATTATGTTTTTAAACCACAAAATGTACTAATAAGAAAAAAGCTAAATGCAAAATGTAAATACGACCATACTAAAAAGTTTCCCTGCTTTTATATGTGTGTGAAGGTGTAAACTTTTGTCTTTTTTTTTTTGAGAAGTGAAGGTTAAGAATGGAGAAGAGAGTTCTACCTATTATGATACAACATGTAAACTCAAATAGTTAATAGTTTAACCTTGAGTGACTATTACATATCAGGTGCTTTTTATGTGTAGTGATTCATTTAATCCTCACAACAATCTTATGAAGCAGGTACTTATGCTTTACAGATAAGAAAACAGGCACAGAGAGGTTAAATAACTTGCCAAAGATCATACAGCTAGAAAATAGTAGATCTAGGATTCAAGTTCAGACACTTGGTTCCTGAGTTCATGCTTTTTAACCAAACACACAATAATACCTCTATAAATTATAATGTTAGCTATCTTTGTGTGAGAATTTTTTAAAGGTTGCAATAAAAACTTACTCGATCATAGCAAAGAAGTGTGGAAAAATTTGGAGTTTTCTGTTGATGTACCAATTCAACAAAACGAGCACAGTAAACGGCATCAATTGCTGAAAAAATACATCGAGGAAATATACACAGCTGTAGAAATTTTGTGATGGTCTCATTTTTGGTAGATTCTAAAAATAAAGGAAGAATATATTAAGTGGTAAACTTCTTCCTCAAGTGCCTCAAAGCCACTAAACATGACAACATATTACCTTTAGTGTAGAGAATACTATAAAACCACAAACTATTTATAGTTTGTAACCAAATGTCATGCCTGGTCATGATTATCATTTTTACTATGTGGACTTTTTTTCTATCTATGATTTCTCCAGAAATATGTTTTATACAGAAAAGTTGAATGACAAGCTGCCAATATATAGTTAAAAGTTAATTAACTTCACCAGCAAACTATATCAGTTCCTCTAGTGAACGTGAAGTTGATTCTGCATTAACAAATAACCAAAGAATGGGATAGAGAACACTGAGTTGAAATACAAACATAATACACTGTAACACCTGTAAAGTTATAATGTTTTGTTTTCTGCAATTCACCAGCATCGGGAATGTAACAATTCCAACAACTTACTTGCTAAAAGCCAGTTGTCCTTTTCCAGTTTCAATCTCTGTAGAACTCTCTGTACATGTTCCATCTGTTTCTTTTCTTCTTCAAGAAGCTTGTCCTGAAGGGCAGTACAGCGCTCCTTCTCTTTTTTCTTTTTATTTGGGGGCTACAAAGAATAAATCAGATACTTTTCTAAATATATGCACATTACCTTTCTTCTTTTAATTGAAAAGTTTAAAGAGATAAAGGCTGACAGTTTATAACTACTTTAACATGAATATAGGTCCACCTGAATGTGCTTTTATCTTCATTCAACACACTCATAACACTGTCATGGCATCTTCACACACCATCAAAACAGGCTACATTTGCAACACTGATACTATCAGTCTCAGGCATGGTGTCATCTTTGACTCTTCCTTCTCCTTTATACCAAGACTGGTTTACAAGCCTTGTACACTGCCACTACCTCCATCAGTCTATGCTCTCACAATAGACTGCCTAAAAAGCCACCTAGCTGGTCTTTAGCCTAATGCTAGTCCCTTCCCCTATCAAAAGCATCTTTCACACTGCTGTCATGAGTAATCTGTTTTAAGTACCATTTTTTACATTACTCCCCTGCTCAGGAATCTAAAATAGCCCTCAATTTTACCAAGTCTATTTTTCTCCCTGACTTCCAATGCCCTACATAATCTGGCCCCATCATATTCATATGTATCACTAAGTACATTCACTATGTGAAAGTCAATCAGTAAACGTGATCTCCCTAAACCTCAATGTACTTCCTGTCTTTGCTGGAACCCTATGGTGACCTCCCTATCTGCTTCCATATTTCCAAACCTAATCTACCTTCAAGGCCCGTCCATTTCAAGACTCAGCTTCTCAACAGTCTTCTCCTAAAGCACTCACTTCTTGAGAACTACTGATCTTGCTATTAGAGTCACACGAATCACTTTAAGTTACCAGCATAGTCATCAGTAGAAAAGGACACTCAAATAATTTTTGATTAATCATAATCTCCACCTAGTCACCAACCTCCTGGCCCTCCACTCAGAATAACTATTAAACCCCATTTAAGAAAATATTATATAGCAACAAGATCACTGTTTTAAGGAACCAGAGCTAAAATAATTTCAAAATATAGGTGAGACCATAAAGTTATTGCACTTGAACTACTAGAACAAAAACCTACCATTTCCTGATTGTCATCAATTGCTTTCATCTGGACTTTAAGTTTATTGACTTCTCGTTCATAGCTGGTGTGTGGAACTGCAAGGTCATACATTGTCAATGACCAGAATGTGGCATAGAATTGAGGGCTGATGTCATCCCAGACTTTGGAAACATGTAAGGAGACCACTGCTTCATGGACAGGCGCCATCACCATCTCACATGATGTAATGTACTTATGAACTTTATGTTGCTGTTTACTTCCCTTTTCTGATTTTTTAAGTTCATCATACTTTGACTGTAGATAAAAAGTAAAAATACATACATACATACATACACACACAACATAATTTATAGCTTTGACTTTCATGGTATAAAAATCTATATTCCCTTCTAAAGAATCAAAAGATGACCAATCTCAAAACTGTTATAGAAATTCTAGTTTCTTACCAACAACATTTGTTTTAAGATAAATCATCTCTGGAAGATATTCCAATCTTTAGTACTGTGTGCCAACTAGGAGATAAGGGCTCTTATCTAATCTGACCTGTTGAGTAAAGTGAACAGGGTATATGCATGTCCCCCCTTCCATTCCTCCACCCTACTCCCTCTTGCTGCTGTATCAGGGATTGAACATGTAGGGTTTCCAGTCCTGCTTTTGAGATATTCAAGGGAACAAATAGAAGGTCTTAACATGAGAAAAGAGGAAGAATGGAACTAATAACAGTCAACTAGGACAGAACGTAGTATCACTACATGTAGACCCTACCAACTGTTAAAATTCGTCAATTAAAAAGCTGGATCAAGAGACTGAGGAGGGCAGATCCCTTGAGGTCAGGAGTTCAAGACCAGCCCGGCCAGCATGGCAAAACCCCATCTCTACGAAAAATTAGCCAGGTGTGGTGGCACATGCCTGTAATCCCAGCTACTTCGGAGGCTGAGGTGAGAGGATCACTTGAACCCCAGAGGCGGAAGTTGCAATGAGCTGAGATCATGCCCCTGCACTCCAGACTGGGTAACAGAAGGAGACTGTCTCAAAAAAGAAAAAGAAAAAAAAAAAAAGCTGGATCAACATTAAGAAAAGTTACAAGAAATTTGTTTTAAGACTGCTAAGTAGGGTGACCAATTGTCAGGGTTTTCTGGGGATTTGGGGGTTTCTGGGGATTTAAGACTTCAGTGCCAAAACTGGGAACATCCCAGGCAAACCGGAACCAACTGGTTACTCTATTGCTAAGCCAAATAAATTTTTCTGTGAAAAGCTTTGGTATATTGAAGTTTAAAGCATGTGAGAACTGATGCTGCAGCTTCTTTTGCTTAACTGATTTAACCTAATTTGGGGGAAAAGTCAGAAGAATGCCATATTCTTAATTTTGTAAGGAAAAAAAATTGTTAGTACAATGGGAGGGGCTGTAGAGATATGTATATGCCAAATATATTATACATATATATACACACAAAAAATATATATATATATTCTCTATATATGAAGATAACATATATGAAAATAACATACATATATATGAACATATATATACATATATATGAACACATATATATATATATATATATATGAGAGAAGATAACACAGAGTTGCTGCTATTGTTTCACATCCTTCAGTTTCTTTAGGACGAATGAGCTCTCATGCAGAAAATTTTGTTTGGGTTAGGTATCACCCTTAATACGAACCTAAAGGATGTCCTAAAACTAGTTACTTCTTTATGTTAGAAAATGACTTAAATCATTCTATTTGTGCTAAACACATAACCCAAAATGAGATGATCAAAGGTTCTGCTTCCAGTTCTACACTGTGATAGTCAAAAGAGTCTCAGCTCCTTACAGCTCAGTTACCTGCCTTCCTTCCTGACTGCTCCATTTTACAATTGTTCTAGAATTTTACAATTGTTTTAGAAGTGGGAAGATTTACGCTCCGTTACTCCCATTTTAGAGAGCATGCTGACAACCACTGAGACCACATAAGTGACAAAGTTACAAAGAACATTAGTTATGAAAAAGGAGTCCCAATTGCATCAGAAACCTGAGGGAATAGCAGTTGGGAAAACAGAGAATTTTTTTTAATTTAGAGGACAGGTCTTATTGAAGGTAACTAATATGAATCTAGATGAGCAGAATGACTTCTAAGGTTCTAACAAAACAGGATAAAATAGGGCTGATGCTATCTGCATAAAAGACAGCCTAGCTACCTGTTCTGGGCAAGATCTAGGATATGAACTAGGTAAAAGCCTATCTTTCAGAACTGTGTCTCAAGGTGGACCACAACCTCAACAGTTAAAACTAAAAATTAGTTTATCGGTATGAGAGGGTTACATGATAGCTCCAGTCTCCCTCCTCTGGGTCTGAATCTGTGATTTCTATTGTTAGGAACCCCATAGTCACTATCTAGTTAGAAAAATAGGCTTGGTCAGAAAAGAAGGCTATACTTCATATTTACCTAGGATGAATATGTCCTTGTCTAAAGTCAGTTTAACTCCCACTTCAAGTTCACACCTTCAGTCAAATGAAGAGACATAACAGTTCTGCATTTCAAATCGCCTGGGGAGCTAGACTTATGGAATAGAACTGATATCTACAATTATTGCTGTACTTCTCACTATTGTTCAAAAATCTCATCTCAAGAATCTGAGCAGGCCAGGCACAGTGGCTCATGCCTGTAATGCCAGCACTTTGGGAGGCCAAGGCAGGCGGATCACCTGAGGTCAGGAGTTTGAGACCAGCCTGGCCAACATGGCAAAACCCCATCTCTTCTAAAAATACAAAAATTAGCTGGGTGTGATGGTGGACACCTGTAATCCCAGCTACTTGGGAGCTTGGGATAGGAGTTGAATCCAAGAAGTGGAAGTTGCAGTGAGCTGAGATTACACCACTGCACTCCAGCCTGGGAGACAGAGCGAGACTCTATCTCAAAAAAAAAAAAAAAAAAAAAAAAATCTGAGCAGCGTTTGGCTGAATTATCTCCAAGAGAGCCTGCTGATAGTCAATTTATAGAGGGGACATAGCAGTCACCTCTTCAACAGCGGTTTTCACTCAAGAAGCAAAAGCAAGGATCCCAGGGCAGCTAGGATGCCCATCCAGTGCAACCACAAGGTTGCTGGGAAACCCCTTTTCCAGAGAGTGGCATGTTGCCTACAGATACAAGATTTATATCTGACTTGGCTAGAATGACCTGCTCCATTTTCCGACCTGGCAAAGTTCAGCCAACCTCAGACAATCAGGTGTTCCTGTTTGCTAGGATTCCATATTGCTGATTAGTGTGTTCACTTAGCACAGGGCAGGTCAGAATTCCTAAGATGAAGCAACTCTCCCACCTCTGTCTGTCAAGAAATCAGGTACTCTCTTGTACAGCTGAGAATGATCTACCATGGGGTGTGACAACAGTAAGACATTACACAAAGACAGCATACAATTCTCTGGATTGAGAGGATCTAAAGGGGAAGAAGCTAGCCTAACACCACTCCCTTATTGTCTTTTCCCCTTCAGAGTGTATACATAACACAGGAATTCCTGCATAGTGCTAACAAAGTGATAATTAAATCAAGTAACAGTTAGGAAAGAAGTGGGAGACTGTAGCAGTTGATATGTAAACACTAACAGCAGATGTTTGATTAAATGATTAGACTCCAAATTTCTCATCACCTTTTTTGTATACCTCTACCACACAGCTCTGTACCCCTATTGGAAACAAAGAAGGAATCCTAGTTTAAGGGCCAAAACCTTCCCCCAAAATCTGTAGTGAAATGTACTTACAGATAAAATAGTTAAGAAATAATTTGGATCGTTCTTGAGCGGCAGAAAAGACACTTATACTTACCGAAATATGATGCGCATACATTGGCCTAGACAGGAAAAATGCTGCATCATGGGGCGTATGAAATTCATTACAGAGTACATCAATTGAAGGCACTCGCTTTATATAATCTTCTGTGCTCAGATTAGATGCTAAAAACCCACCAAACTGCACCAGGGTATCATGACACTAAATTTAAAAAATAAGACAAAATCAACATATTTTCCAAAGTGATTAAGAAGTCATTTCAGGAATATTTTAACAATTAAGAATCCAAATTTTATAACTTAAAAGGACTTTAGAGACCATCTACAAGTATAATCACATGACCATATTACGAAAAAAGATGCCAAGGCCCTGACAGGTTGACTAATCCAAGGCTTTACTAGCCAACTAGGTCTCTTAAATGTCAAGCTGTTGTTCATCACTTTTAGTGGAATATATTTACCTAAATCAAATAAGATAATAACCATAGACAAACAGAAGTCAATTCCTTTGCCCTTAAAAGAAGAAAACTTTATTTACAGAATATATTTATAAATATTAAGTACCAAAACTTAAGATCAGCCCACAAAATGTGTTTAACTATCATCAACTACAACGCAAAGAAAAAGAGAGATAGCAACCCAGCCTGGGCAACATGGCAGAGCTCCGACTCTGCAAAAAAAATCCAAAAATTAACCAGGCATGGTGGTGCATGCCTATAGTCCCCAGTTACTCGGGAGGCTCAGGTAGACTGATCACTTGAGCCAGGGAGGTAGAGGCTACAGTGAGCTGAGATCATGCACTGCACTCTAGCCTGGGTAACAGAGTGAGGCCTTGTCTTAAAAAAAAAAAAAAGGAAGAGAGAGCGAGCATGCATGAGTGAGCAAGCAAGCAAGCATCTATTCTGTTATGACTGAGATTTCCAGAGATCAGGAAAGATATAGATGCAAACAACTTGAAGTTGCAGGAATTTAATGATGTAATATTTAATTAATTGACAGCCTTATACATAACATATCTTGGAGCTATCTCTTAAATATCATAATTTACATAGAAATAGACCCTATTTCCAGAATGTCTTTCACATTAGATTAGGATGTCTCATATTCACATGATGTGCAAAAATGACATTTTTCAAATTATAACACATTATCTTCCTTTAACAGGATTAAAAACATGTACATAAACATAAAAGCCACTTTAACTTGCCTGGTCATAGAGCTTTCCCACAAGTTTCAAATGTTTCTCTCCACCTTCCTGAAAGATTACCCCATTTCTCTGCTGAGCCATAAGCAGACAGAGAGGAAGGGCAAGATCATGGTCCAATAGAGCATCCTTTAATCTCTGAGAGGATTTTTTAGTGTTTCTGATCTGACCAAAATAACCACCCTGCACGAGAAAAGACACAAATTTACCAGTGTACAGTACATAACCCATGCTAATTTGAAAAAAGGCAGAAAAAAGTTGAGTTAAAATCCTTAATATAAAAAACTCCGACATTCCACATTCCTTCCCTTACACAAATTTATTTCAGTGACTATTACAGACTACAGTCACTGGCTTAAAAGCAAATGTCAATTGAATTTAAATTTTTGCAAATTTTCCATTTTCCACCTTGCAGTCCGAAAGGATTATTCGTTATTCAGTATGGCACAGATTCAACAGAGCAACTAAGACTTAAGGGAGTGAGGATATCAAAGATCACAGAAGATTTAGTAATTATTTGGTAATTTTATTTATTTATTTATTTATTTATTTATTTATTTATTTATTGAGACAGAGTCTCACTCTCTTGCCCAAGCTGGAGTGCAATGGCGAGATCTTGGCTCACTGCAACCTCCGCCTCCTAAGTTCAAGCAATTCTCCTGCCTCAGCCGCCCAAGTAGCTGGGATTACAGGTGCCCACCACTACGTGTGGCTAATTTTTTGTATTTTTAGTAGAGGTGGGGTTTTGCCATATTGGCCAGGCTGGTCTCGAACTCCTGACCTCAGGTGATCCACCCACCTCCCAAAGTGCTGGGATTATAAGCGTGAGCCACCACGCCCGGCCTTATTTGGTAATTATTTTCCTTATGGATGCATTTCTTACTGTCTTTTTTTTTTTCTTTTTTATTATACTTTAAGTTCTAGGGTACATGTGCACAATGTGCAGGTTTGTTACATATGTATACATGTGCCATGTTGGTGTGCTGAACCCATTAACTCGTCATTTACATTAGGTATATCCCCTAATGCTATCCCTCCCCCGTCCCTCCACCCCACAACAGGCCCTGGTGTGTGATGTTCCCCTTCCTGTGTCCAAGTATTCTCATTGTTCAATTCCCACTTATGAGTGAGAACATGCAGTGTTTAGTTTTCTGTTCTTGCGATAGTTTGCTGAGAATGATGGTTTCCAGCTGCATTCACATCCCTGCAAAGGACATGAACTCATCCTTTTTTATGGCTGCATAGTATTCCATGGTGTATATGTGCCACATTTTCTTAATCTAGTCTATCATTGATGGACATTTGGGTTGGTTCCAAGTCTTTGCTATTGTGAATAGTGCCACAATAAACATACATGTGCATGTGTCTTTATTGCAGCATGATTTATAATCCTTTGGGTATATACCCAGTAATGGGATGGCTGGATCAAATGGTATTTCTAGTTCTAGATCCTTGAGGAATCGCCACACTGTCTTCCACAATGGTTGAACTAGCTTACAGTCCCACCAATAGTGTAAAAGTGTTCCTATTTCTCCACATCCTCTCCAGCACCTGTTGTTTCCTGACTTTTTAATGATCGCCATTCTAACTGGTGTGAGATGGTATCTCATTGTGGTTTTGATTTGCATTTCTCTGATGGCTAGAAAATTTTTGCAATCTACTCATTTGACAAAGTGTTAATATCCAGAACCTACAAAGAACTCAAACAAATTTACAAGAAAAAAACAAACAACCCCATCAAAAAGTGGGCAAAGGATATGAACAGACACTTCTCAAAAGAAGACATTTATGCAGCCAACAGACACATGAAAAAATGCTCATCATCACTAGCCATCAGAGAAATACTTACTGTCTTTTATACTTTGTTTCAGCTTTTTTAAAAAGTTGAAGTAATTACTGTATCTCAATTTCAAAAGGGGGGTAGGGGTGGTTGTGAAAGGAAGGTATGTATGGCTTTGACATTTGGTTTTATAAACTTACATATTGTTTGGATTCTTTACTATGACCATGCATACATTATGAATTTTAAAAGTTGATGAACAAAAATAGCAATTCTTACCTCAGCTTTTAGCTGCTCTCCACCAGTCATAGCCTCTAGTTGCTCCATTGTCATTTCCTCTGTAATTTCTATTCCTGCCATTTTTTGCACCACTTCTTTCAATATAAGCAGGTCAAAACTATTCAAAAAGAAAAAAGAAACAGTCTATAGTTAGACCTTCAAATATAACAGTAACAATATATTGTAATTAATATACTGAGAAACCCTAAATTATTTGTATATAAATATGGGGGAAGGGGCGGAAGCAGTTTTTAACTGCATTCCTAGAACTATATTGACAAATACTTGGTGTGTAAGTTCATTTTAACTTTTACTTGGAAATAATTTCAAATTTACAGATTGGATGGAAAAATAAAAACAGTAAAAAACTCACCCATATATCCTTTACCTCAACTTCACCTGGTAACATTTTTACTCCTGCTTGATCATTTGCATTTCCTCTCCCTCTCTGGAGCCCCTTTCTACATGCATAGTCAGACACTCAATTTTTTAATCATTTGAGGGAAATTTATATACCATGGCCTTTTACCCCTAAAATTTCTAAGACTGCATTTCCTAAGAGAGCTATTCTCTTAAATAACCACAGCACAGTTATCCATTTTAGTACATCAAACACTGATAAAATACTTAAATCTACCATTGATATTTCATTTTATCAGTTGACCCAATAAAGTCCTTCACAGCATTTTTTCTCCTCCAATACAGGATGGCCAAAACATTTTTGATGGTATAGAGCCATTTCTAAATAATCCGTTTACTAAAAAGGGACAAAGATGTAGCATGGTCACATACACTTGGAAGAGAGGCAGGGAAGGAAGGAAAAAAAGAAGTTCTAAGCTGTGATATCCGAGCCAAAGATGACAATTTAGTGGCCAGCCCAGAGCACATTTCAGTAATGTGCCAACAGTTACGCTTTTTAATCGTCAAAGTTTAGGACTACCAGTGAAAATAATATCTTACGTCCTCCAAGATCTTCTTTAATTAGTTAATCTAAACAAAGTAAAAACATTCTTTCCTAAAAACTCTAGATGTTTCTCCAAACGTAAGGTCAGACATACCCAAGACACAAGCTAATAGACAAAAGAACCATTTTCTAAGATTCTTATTAAGGGTTTGTTCTCTCAACTTGCCGTGCTTTCCTTAGTTGCTTTTTTTTGTTTGTTTGTTTTTTAAAGAAAGCCCTCATGAAAACTAGTATATAAGTACCAATGAAACAGTTTATTTTTTCTTCAAACTATGTTTTAATTAGATGGTCACAAAAACTGTATTCATAGTACAGAAAGCTGAGTTACAGATTTTAAAAATGATATATGTTATTCCGGCCTATAGATAAAGAAGAATAAAAATATATAGAAGTGGCAGAGAGATGAGCATAAGGGATGTGCCAAAAAAAAAACATAAGTTTAAATATTTTTTAAGTTTTCCCTAAGCCAAAATAAGAATCTGTCAATAATTACTTAGGTAATACTTGTTTGGAACACCAAATAGCTTTTAATGTTTTGTTTGTTTGCTTTCTACCAGAAAGCTTCTGAAAACAATTTCAGGTTCTTTGATTCTAGTCAGTCTACTTCTCATGAGGTTTAATATACATACATACTAATTCAAACTCTAAGCACTGATATTGGCCCAAAATAAAATAAACTTCAGTATTCATAAAGCAAAAAGGACATTGTCCAAAAGGTATGGAAGCCTTATGTATCTCTAAAACTCAAATTCAAAAATTATGCTTTAAAGGTATTATATATACCCTCAAAATAAACATGTTCCTACCAGATGTTCAATGTGATACAGGTCAATTACTGCATACTGACCTAGTGCAGTATGTTTTGTTATAGGAAGATACACAATATATCATATTAGGCATTTACTCAAAAGCCCAATAGGCAGTCAAAATAAATGAAAGTATATTTTTAGTGCATTAACGTATATAGCCAAATAGTACATTTATTCGTGAAAAAAAGTGTCTATTTATGTATTATCACTTAACTAAAGAATTTCATGTAAATAAGTGAGCAACTATTCTACTTGAGCCTACAACCAACAAGTAAGTAGTCTTTCAGGATAATAGGAGTCTCAATAACCCCAAACCACCAGAAGTACTCTATTGAATTTCGTTATGTATAATTTGCTATGAATACCTTTTGCCCGCCTTTAGCTGATTGGCAACATACTGAAGAAGACCAGCAAGATCAATTGGATATTTACGAAAAACTGCACCACAGAAACTAGCCAGACCTATATGAAATAAAAAAGGAGTAAAAACAACTCATAAAACAAAATGCACAAGTATCATTTCAACTAAACCTCTAAAATAAAATGAGATAGGAATAATTGCATTGCTGATGCTGTTGAATGGAGTTTCATAATAATAACAATAACCAATATTTATTGAGCATACATATGTCAAGCACTGTACCAAGCACTTTATCATGATTATCTCACTTAATCCTTGCAACTATTATCCTAGGTTGGTATCACCTATTGATGAAGCAAATTCAGAACAGATATGTCATGTAACTTGCTCACGGTCACATAGTACAAAGTAGAGCAGTAAGTCAAATCTTTGCAGCCTGATTCCAGAGTTTGTGAAACTAAGATATAACAAAATCTTGCAGATCACTCAGTAAACTTGAATAAATGACAAAATGCCAGCCCCCGAATGTGAGTCAAGGAAAAAAAAAAAATCTCTTTTTATCTAAGAACATGCTACTAGTTGTGGAGGTGCAAGAAAATAAAGTATTACCAGACCTAGAAGCAGACAAGAGACCAATTTTAACCAATGGTCCTTATCATACCATGAATAGGGAGGAGACTCCAGCCAATACAAGAGTAGGAGATGCAAGTAAAGTCAAGTACTCTGCAAGCTATTCCACAACTATTTGCTAAGCACCTAAATGATATTGGACAAAACTCAAGTCCTGCCCTCAAGGAGCTGAGTCTAGTGGAAGATACAGAAAAGTAAACAAATAACTATGATGAGCAAAATGCTCCATGGGAATATAAAAGAGGAACGCCCAATTCAGACTTGTAGGTGGGAGCATTAACAGAAAAAGCTTTCCAGAGGAAGTGACCTCTAAGCTGAAATCTAATGAATAAACAGAACACGGAGTGGGCCATGAAGGGTATTCCAAGTCAAGTGAATAATGGGCAAAAGTTCATGGAAAGTACAAGAAGTTCAGTATTAATGGAATCTAGAATATTGGGAAGCAGGGAAAAGATGAGGCTAGAACAGTGCAAAAGGACCTGATTTCAAAAGAACTTACTTGTATGACTTATTAAACATTTCGGACTTTAAAGGACAATGGGGAGCCACTGCAAGATTCCGCTATCAGATACAATAAGTTGAAAGAAAGGGAACTGGCTGCTAGAAACCAAAGGTACAAGAATTAAAAAGAAATATGGTTAGTTTTTTTGGTTAAACTAAGTCAAGTTTTTGTTCTTTTAAGATGACTGGAACCTCAGGATGGAATGGGAAGAAATGAGACTAGCTCCCTTACGATCAACTCCTATAAAATAATGTTAGTTAAAAAGGAGATTTTTGGCTAGGCATGGTGGCTCATGCCTGTAGTCCCAGCACTTTGGGAGGCCAACGTGGGCAGATCACTTGAGGTCAGGAGTTCGAGACCAGCCTGGCCAACATGGTGAAACCCTGCCTCTAACGAAAATATAAAAATTAGCTGGGCATGGTGGCGCATGCCTGCAATCCCAACTACTAGGGAAGCTGAGGCAGGAGAATTGCTAGAACCTGGGAAGCGGAGGCTGCAGTGAGTCGAGATCACGCCACTGCACTCCAGCCTGGATGACAGAGCAAGACTCCATCTCAAAAAATAAATAAATAAATAAATAAAAAGAAGGAGATTTCATCTCCCCAGTAATGCTTACCCAAATTCTATCACAGTCAATAATGGTCTCTTAAGTTAGGAAAATAAATAAGTACCATATCAACCTCCTTAAGTAGCCAAGGACTCTGTAGAACAAACTCAGTAGCTAGATATTCTCAACAACTCTTAACGAATAGGCTTCTAAAAGTCTCTAAGCGTAGGTAATAAAACACATAACATGGCAGTTACCACAGACAGTATTTTCATTTTCTCAAAAATAAAAATACTTACTCTGAAGCCAGCTTGAGATGGTTGTGTCATCATGTTTCATTCTTTCCTTTTCTGGATTAGCTAAAGCTTCAATGATACAATCTTTCATACATTAAGAAAAAACTTAAGTCATTACATCTCTAATAAAGACCCTTAAAACATAAATATGCCACACCATAGGGGCAAAATTGTTGGTCATTACAAATTATCTTTTTTTTCCAAGACCAGGGATGTTGCTAAAACTAATTATTGAAAAATACACTCATTGTAGTACCAACATTCCTTCTTTAGCCTCCTTTCCATCTTTCAGCAATCAAGATAGATTCCATCAATATCAAGATGTCTGGTAAGCCAGTTGGGTGCAGTGGCTTATGCCTGTAATCCCAGCACTTTGGGAGGCCAAGGTGGGTGGATCACTTGAGGTCAGGAGTTCAAGATCACCCTGGCCAACCTAGTGAAATCCCATCTCTACCAAAAAACAAGGAAATTAGCCAGGTGTGATAGCACCCGCCTGTAATCCCAGCTACTTGGGAAGCTGAGCCAAGAGACTCACTTGAACCCAGGAGGCGGAGGTTGCAATGAGCGGAAACCGTGCCACTGCACTCCAGCCTGGGCGACAGAGCAAAACTCCATCTCGCAAAAAAAAGTCTGGTAAGCCTCATGTCTCCCTTTATACAACACAAAGACACACACACACACACACACTCTCTCTCTCTCTCTCTCTCACACACACACACACACACACACACTACTGACTGACCAAACTTCAGATCAGCCACCTGAATCAACCTCAGATGGTTACCAAACGAAAACAGAATGAAAATAAAACATTTACCATATGATCTATTAAATATGAAATCTACATATTACTTCATTTGAAAGGATACAGGCCAAGACATCATAATTCAATGAAGTGAGGTATTTCAATGAATCTACTACAGGTGTTATTAAGTTATCATACTTTTGTATTTGTGACAAGATCTGGAAAACAGCAACAAATAATAGAAGGCATTAACTGATCAAAGGATTTCTACTGTGCCAACTAAGTAATGGCTACACTTTTTATTTTTCAAAAGAAATAATGCTTATAATTAAAGTGGTTTCCTATATAAATATTTAAATAAAGTGGTTTCTGTATAAATATTTCATATTTATATAGAAATTACTATTTTATCACTGGCTTAGAGAATATTTTCTTAGGCTACATTTTTCAGTTAGAAAATAATTCCAATTCTATAAAAAAATGACAGTGGTAATCTGACTGGAATTGCAATGAATCTGTAGATTCCTTTGGGCGGTATGGACATTTTAACTATATTGACTCTTCCAATCCAAGAGCATGGAATGTCTTTCCATTTGCTTTTAGCATCTATGATTTCTTTCATCAGTGTTTTACAGTTCTAATACAGATCTTTCACCTCCTTGGTTAGATATATCTCTTGGTACTTTTTTTGTGACTATTGTAAATGGGATTGTGCTCTTGATTTGGTTTTCAGCTTGAACATTATTGGTGTATAGAAATGCTACTGATTTTTGTATGTTGATTTTGTATCCTGAAACTTTACTATGGGTACACACAGACATAAAGATAGAAAGACACTGGGGACTCTAAAAGTAAGTGGGGGGGGGGGGCTTGTCAAGGTTTGAAAAACTACCTACTGGGTACTATGCTCACAATTTGGGTGAGGAGTTCAATAGAAGCCCAAACCTCAGCATTATGCAATACATCCATGTAATAAACCTGCACATGTACCCCTTGAATCTTAAAAAAATTAATTAAAAAAGGAAATAACTCCAGTTGGCCTAAAGCTGAATTTTGGAATGAAAGAGTCTAGTCTCTCTCATGTGTTTTAGAAATCTCTAAATATTGGCCAGGCATGGTGGCTCACGCCTATAATCCTAGCACTTCAGGAGGCCAAGGCTGGTGGATTACCTGAGGTCAGGAGCTCAAGACCAGCCTGGCCAACATGGTGAAACCACATCTCTACTAAAAATACGAAAAATTAGCCAAGTGCAGTGGCGCACGCCTGTAATCCCAGTTACTCGGGAGACAGGCAGGAGAATCGCTTGAACCCGGGAGGCAGAGGTTGCAGTGAGCCAAGATCGGATCACTGCACTACAGCCTGGGTGACAGAGCAAGACTTCATCTCAAAAAAAATAAATAAACATTGCAGTGATAGTATTACATGTAAATCACAATGAAATGTCATTTGAATGTTTCTAAAAGCTAAAATCAAGTAATAAGTCCAGAAATCAAAATGTGGTATACAAAATAACATTATATATACAAAATAACTATTATATTGCCTATAATAGTAGCACTGTTACTATTAATAGAAAAATAGATCAATGTGTTACATATATTGTGTATTTTGTTTTTAGTATAACCTTAAGATGTTTCATTTTCTAACATCATTCTATTTCCACCTGAGCTGATTTAAAGGCAACAAAAAGAAAAATCCCTTAAAATAATATTAACCTCAAAACATACATAATCAAACAAAATGGTTGGATTGCTGTGGCTCAACTTCCCAATTTGTCTTCCAGAAGGCTTCACATTTTCCTTGGTTAGGCGCCTACAGAGGAAGAAAAAGGTGGCAGGGATCATCTTAAGTAACATTCCTTGTAACGTTGATAGCTTTGTTACATCATCATGGGGGAAAAAGCAATTATTCCCCAAATATCGAAAACGGATTAATGCAAACAACCACATTCATCACATCCTTTATGGCAGGATTTGGGCTATTTTGGTTAGGGATTCTCCCAGAGGGTATTGAGATTTTATATTAAATGCTTAACATTTATAAAATACACATTTCCACTTCATAGTAATAGTCTGATAATCAGTAAAACTCTTAATGTACTCTGCAAGTACGTAAAACTCTTCTTACAAAGAATCAAAATTATTTCAGATTTAGGAGGACTCATTTATCAGTTTAGGGATTAAGATATCAAATTTGGTGTCAAGCAATGAAATGCCTCATGCCATCTGGCTCAGTGACTCTAACACAGCAATAGGTAATGCTGCACTCCTCAATATGTAAAGTTATCTGCTTTTCATATTCAAGGTAAACAATGTTTTGAAACTAAATTCTACTCCTTTCCTTCCTATTTCTTCCTTTGCTCATCATCCTTTTACCAGCATTCTTCAAATTTATATTTATTAATTCTTAGAGTTCAAAACAATTATTATACAGAATCTTAAATGTCTCTGCTGAGATTATTACATAATAAATCTAGAGACTTGAAAAGGCTACAAGTGACAGGAAGGAAGCTTTCTAGGATGAAAATATAATGAAGTAAATTATGAATTCAGTTTATAATTCAGGAGATGTGACCATTATCCAAGTGACAAACTTGCTATAATTAATTTCTCATGACAAAACTGGCCCCATCAATCAAAATTATTTCATCATCAACTGCTGCCCTTTCCAATTCTCCATATCCCAGTTTTTATTTCATAGAAAAGAGAGACCATTAGTTTTAACAGTTAGCTATACAGTATTTTGTTCAAATTTCCAACTTACCACTACCTGTCCCTATTTCTAACCCCAATATTTCAGGTGCCTCCCTCTATTTGCCAAGGTCAACCCCTCCTCTCTCTGTTTTTTATTCCATTCCCTTCTGCCTCCATCACCCTGGAGGGACAAACAAACAAAAATTAAAGAAATATTTTATTGTCTTTGTCTTCCCCTCAAACCACCAGTGTCTAGCATATGGAACACAACAAACATTTGTAGAAAGAATTATTAAATGCCCTATAGCAAGCTCATGTTTTAAATAGTATTCAAAACTCATGAAATTCTACAAGTAATAAATTAATACATTATATGCTTAATGTAAAAATTTCAAACAGTAACAAAATCATATTGTTTAAGCCTGGTAAAATAGTTTTAACTTATGAATATAACAAAAATCCAAGTATATTAAAAATTCTGCACATATTATTCTGTAGTAAATTATATTTTTATTCATTCATATTAATACCTACGATGACAGTCAAAGTACTAAGCATTAGAAAAACAAGGAAGATTGTGTCTCTCAGCCTTTTGGCTGAGGTCAAGCATAGAAATATAAGGATGAGGCCGGGTGCAGTGGCTCACACCTGTAATCCCACCACTTTGGGAGGCCGAGGTGGGTGAATCACAAGGTTAGAAGTTTGAGACCAGCCTGGCCAACATGGTGAAACCCCGTCTCTACTAAAAATACAAAAAATTAGCTGGACGTAGTGGTGGGCGCCTGTAATCCCAACTATTTGGGAGGCCGAGGCAGGAGAATAGCTTGAACCCAGGAGGCAGAGGTTGCAGTGAGCCAAGATCGTGCCACTGCAGCACTCCAGCGTGGGCGACAGTACAAAACTCCATCTCCCCAAAAAAAAAAAAAGGATGAATAACAGAATAACAGTTGCTGCTCTCAAGCCTGGTCCAGTGAGGGAGACAGATTTAAAATTATTTATTAAATTTCAATATTCTTAAAAAGAGCAATCAACAGAATAGTACTTATATGCTATTGATAATCTAAAAGGTGGCTGGGGTGTGGTGGCTTACGTCTGTAACTCCAGCACTAAGACTAAGAGGTCAAGGTGGGAGGATCACTTGAGGCCAGGAGTTCAAGACCAGCCTGGGCAACATAGTGAGGTCCCATTTTTACAAAGAAAAAACAATATTAATATAATAATAATAATAAGAGGGGAAAATATATTCGTACTGACTTGCATATACATAAGAATATATGGAAGGATAAATAAGAGACTAAACAGTGGTTACTTTATTTTCCTTGGGGGGAAGAACTGAGTAGATGGAGGATGGGGTGAGACTTTTTGCTGTATGTATACCTTTTATATTTACTGAAACTTAACCCATGTAAACATATAAACTATTCAAAACATTAGATAATTAATAACAGAAAAACAATCATATCAATGTACCTAGAGGTATGATAACATTATATGCATAAAAAATAGCGGTGGAAATAAAGATCGATTGTGCTTGGCAGTTTATGCTAGGGAAGCCTTCACTGGAAGTAACACTGGAGCTCACTCTCCAAGAATGAGGTCACCAGATGGAAAGGGGGAAAGGAAGGTAAGGGAAAATCTGTACCAACAGAGGAAACAAAAAGTATATACAGGGGAAGAGAAGCTAAGGAGAGAGTGGTACATTTAGGGAAACATTAGTAGGCTCAGCACATCTGGAAGTAGAATTGGCAGGAAAGGAGGTTGTATGCAGGGAGGGACAAACCAGGGAGGACCTCTTATTTATATCACCATGCCATAGAGCCTAACATATACCTTCAGGTAAAGTCAGTCACCAAAGGATTTTTAAGTAAGAGAATATACAAATCACTGTAATACGCCAGATAAAAGAACTAAGGGAGTGGTGGCAGAGACAGCGGATGAATTTAAGGTATTTAATAATGCTTAATGTATTATTAAACAATCCATGCAGAGCACTTAGTTCAATGTCTGGCACATATAGTAAGAGCTCCCCTAAATATTAGCTGATGTTGTTAAGCTAGAAACTGTACCTGGAGAACTCTTAAGTCCAGAAACTCTTTCAGATCTAATATCGTCTCCTGCCAAGCAAAACTCCCCCAAGTGAAATCATTTACTCTCATCTATCCTCCCATAGCACTTTATTCATGCTGTATAACATGTATAACCTATTAAACTAGGTTGTTTCAATATAATTCATAGGCTCACAGGGAAAAAAAATAGATTGTGATCATGCACACACCTGTTTTCCCAGTAGACTGTGACCAGAAACAGTATCACTGGGCAAAGACAACATTTAACAGATATTACACACTGTTAAATCTCAATAAACTGAGAACGAACTACTTTTAATTAGAATACCATACCACATGAATTTAAAAAAGGAATGACAACTGACAATAGCCTCATTGAAAACACTTGCAATACAGCAATGTAATTAAGTATCTAAACTAATACGAATCTGAAGTATATGATTTTCATAATTAAACTTCAAATAATCTACTGGGAAGTAGAACATCACTCTTATGTTTTTAATGATATGAAAATAAAAGTGTACAAATTTTTTTAAAAAAGAAATTTCTCAAAAGTTGACTCCCTGCAGAGATAGTTCTGGATAATTTCATTAGTTCTTCCTAACAGATTAAAAAAATTTATTATGGCAACTTTCAGCAGAGGAAACTGCTAGAACTTTTACTACCTTGCACAAATCACTAAAGGTGAGCAAAGGCCACAGCAGGCTGTCCTTAAAAAGAAGAAAACAAAACCCTCATCCTATAACATGATGCATGTATTAAAGAGGATTTTCATTAGATTTTTATCCATATGTAAACAGGACAACTATGAAAACATTAACTTGGTAGTCAAAATGAGCTAAAACCACAGTTAATAGTCATTCCATCTGTAGTATATAAATCAGCTATACCATTCACAACACATAGGCTTTCTCAAAACTGAGGCTCAGACAAGCTACCTGAAAGAAAATAAATGAGCTCCAGATATAATTTAGATTAATATGAAAAATAAATTAAAACTTACTTCATGATATATTTGGCTCTGTCTATTGTTTGAGCTTTAACTTTTACTAAAAGTGGGTGACTGTTATAAGTTTCATTCTTCCACTGGCCATACAGACGGTATCTTAAAAAACGATGAGATGAAGAATTAGGAAAAGTTAAACACTTAGAGGTTAATATACTAGAATTACTAATAGTTAAAAACATGAAAATAATATGTATTTACCTATGCTGATATGGAAATGTTTTAAACATTCCCCATAGTTCCTCAGACATACAAGCATTGCAGTCCATCAAAGAAAGAGAGGGAAGTAGTACCTGGTCAGTAATGCTAAGCAAACAGCTAAGGATAACTTCCTAAAAGAAAGAAGGAAAAGTTATTTCAGTAAGAGGTCTATATTAATATAATCAACAATAAATTCATGACAGCCTTGGGAAAATTACTGTTTCTTAATCTCATAACACACAATATCCCATTCCTCACCCACCTTTTTCACAATGCTTATTTATGTTTCTCCATCTAAGACATAAAATGGGGTGAGGAAAGGAAAGGGGTAGCAAAGGAATGAGGAACTTTTATCTCTCTTCGTTTTTCAACATATTAATCCTCAGGGGAAAAAATGTTAATCTTAAAAGATAACTTTGCATAAGCTGCCAAAAACTATAATCAGCATCTACATTATAAAACAATTACTCATACAGATGATTAAAGCTTGTTCACAGTAAAATTAGTAGTATACTGTACCAAGACAAACATTAGACACATTATTGGATTTTTCTAGTCTCTTACCGTTTTTTCTTTATCTTCTTGTTTGCTTCCATCAGACTGAAACTATAATTTAAAAAAAGAAACTAATAAAATACAAAATGGCTAAGATTATGGTGTCACAATTTAGGTTCTAATTTGAAAAAAACTTTAACTTGCACATGATTCTTACTTTTTACAAATATGTAGATTTTAAATATAGCCTGTTAACCTTTTTAAATTTTATCTATGTTTCTAACCTCTAAGTCATACTTGATATCCATGAATTTTAAGTGTCAATTTTTATAAACCAATTATTTTCTCAACCTATCAAACCAACGCATCCTAAAATTGATCTAAGTATTTATTATAAAAATGTAGTGAGGGCTGGGCATGGTGCCTCACGCCTGTAATCCCAGGACTTTGGGAGGCCAACGTGGGCAGATCCCCTGAGGTCAGGCGTTTGAGACCAGCCTGTCCAACATGGCGAAACCCCGTCTCTACTGAAAATACAAAAATTAACCAGGCATAGTGGCGCGCACCTGTAGCCTCAGCTACTCGGGAGGCTTAGGCAGAAGAACCGCTTGAACCCAGGAGGCATAGGTTGCAGTGAGCCAAGACCATGCCATTGCACACCAGCCTGGGCGACAAGAGCAAAAAAAAAGAAAAAAAAAATTGTGGCCAGTACAATAATTTCATTATAATACATTTGCATTTTTCCATCCAGAGATTATAGTTTTTCTTCTACGGAATTAGTATAATCAAACACTAAAGCAACAAAAAGCAAAAACAAAGCCAAATTAAACACAAAGAAATTTAAAACTATCTTTTAATTCACCACTCCCAAAGTCCTCACTGAAAGATAAGCCCAAAATACCAATAACATTACTAACAAAGACAAAACCATTGCTTAAACTGTACAGACTGAATGAAAAATCCTGGGTCTGTATTATATAAACAATTTGTAGATTTGCAGATGAGCCCCTAAAGTGATGTTTGACAAGGATGTCTATTAATTCAAAATTAAACAGTGAATGATATTTGTGTGAATGTAAACAGAGACAGCGGGTGGAGTCTGTAGAAGACAAAAAGACAACTAAAGTACTGACAACCAGTGACAATCTAGATTTCTGACAAGAATTTAGCTCAATATCAAGTGAGAAAGAGGGAAAAGCTAATATGCGGATAATAAGCTTCTTATTTTCTTGGTAGATAAGGGTGTTTTGTGTATGCATACATTTTCACACTTCAGTAATGGATGTTACCACAGGAAAAGTCTAACCGTTATGCTACATTTTCACATAACACTAATTCAGGGCCTGCCATGTTACCTTTATGGGAAAATACATACACTCAATTTGTTTTTAATTGGCAGGTTAAAAAGGTATGGTTCCTTTCACAGAAATAATTTATTAAGTCAACATATATCCTGGTAAGCAAAGAGGAACTGGGTTACAGAGGAGTGGCCTGGCAGAAAAAAGCCAGATGGTTTGGTTTGGGGGTGGTGAGGTGGCACACACATAATTCTGGTGGCATATAGGATGTACATTGGGAAACAAAAATACAGGTATCCTGTAATTGGAAAAACTAGGTTTATAGTATATTATGTCGGGGATAAAGACAGTTAAGCTCCTCCTTTCCTGGTATACTATAATTTAAACAAATCTAGTAAAGCAACACGCAGTTTTTTTCCCACAGAAATAAAACATTTTCTTATTTACTAAGTTGTCCTAATTCCCTTTCTAGGTGACTCTTATGAGTTTCAAGCATCTATTCTCTAGATTTCATATCAATTTCAAGCATCAATTCTCTAGATTTCATAAGCAGGAAAATTTGAAAAGGGGAAAGAAATATAGGAAGCAAAATAAAACCAACTAGAAGAGCAGTAAAAGACCTTCCTATCAAAGTCGAATTATAGCAAGAATGTACAAAATTAAATCAAGAAGTACATGCAAATAAAAGGAATTTTCTTGTTTGGTAGGAAAATACATTCTACTCCCTTGATACTTTTTCTCTTAGTTTAATTTGCTTTTTAATTCAAAGCAACTGTAAGATTCTCACACAACACTATAAGTTTTATTGAATGCCAGCTAGAAATGGGAGGGAGACAGAAACAGGGAGGGAGAACAAGAGACATGCATTCATGCATTCATTCATTCATTTACTGACTAAATTCCAGGCATTGGGAATTCAAATATGAACAGGACAGAGTACTGGCACCTCTTGAAGATCAAAAACTATACTTGGGCCAGGCATGGTGGCTGATGCCTGTAATCCAAGCACTTTGGGAAGCCAAGGCAGACGGATCATGAGGTCAGGAGTTAGAGACCAACCTGACCAATATGGTGAAACCCCATCTCTCCTAAAAATACAAAAAACTAGCCAGGCATGGTGGCACATGCCTATAGTCCCAGTTACTCGGGAAACTGAGGCAGGAGAATTGCTTGAACCCGGGAGGTGGTGGTTGCAGTGAGCCTAGATCACGCCACTGCACTCCAGCCTAAGAGCAACAGAGCAAGACTCCGTCTCAAAAAAAAAAAAAAAAAAAAGGTTTTGAAAATGGAAAATAAAACCTGCAGATCTATGAAGATCAAAGGGGAAGTTTTAAAAAAAGCTGTATCAATTGTTGAGACCTGGCAAATTATTTAAATTTCATCAGCCTAATTTCTATGAACTCTCAGAAATCATGGCTTCGGTGGCTGGCAAGGTGGTCAAATAGAAACAGCTCCAGTCTGCAGCTCCCAGCAAGAAGGTGAATTATTTCTGCATTTCCAACTGAGGTACCCAGCTCATCTCAGTGGGACTGGTTAAACAGTGGGTGCAGTCCACGGAGGGTGAGCCAAAGCAGGGTGGGGCATCGCCTCACCCAGGAAGTGCAAGGGGTCGGAGAACTCCCTCCCCTAGCCAAGGGAAGCCATGAAGGACTGTGCCGTGAGGAATGGTAGATTCTGGCCCAGATACTAAGCTTTTCCCACAGTCTTCACAATCCGCAGACCAGGAGACTCCCTCTGTGCCTACACCACCAGGGTCCTGGGTTTCAAGCACAAAATTGGATGGCCATTTGGGCAGACACTGAGCTAGCTGCAGGAGTCTTCTTTCACACCCCAGTAGTTCCTGGAACACCAGCGAGACAGAACCATCCACTCCCCTGGAAAGGGGGCTGAAGCCACAGAGCCAAGTGGTCTAGCTCAGTGAATCCCACCCCCACGGAGCCCAGCAAGCTAAGATCCACTGGCTTGACATTCTCGCTGCCAGCACAGCAGTCTTAAGTCAAGCCAGGACAGAGGCTTGAGTAGGTGGTTTTCCCTTCACAGTGTAAACAAAGCCACTGGGAAGTTCAAAGTGAGCAGAGCCCACTGCAGCGTCCCAAAGCTGGTGTAGCCTGACTGTCTCTCTAAATTCCTCCTCTCTAGGCAGGGCATCTCTGAAAGAAAGGCAGCAGCCCCAGTCAGGGGCTTATAAATAAAACTTCCATCTTCCTGGGACAGAGCACCTGGGGGAAGAGGTGGCTGTGGGCACAGCTTCAGCAGACTTAAATGTTCCTGCCTGCTAGCTCTGAAGGGGACAGCGGATCTCTCAGGACAGCGCTCAAGCTCTGCTAAGAGAGAGACTGCCTCCTCAAGTGGGTGATTGACCCCTGTGCCTCCTGACCAAGAGACACTTCCCAGCAGGGGTCGGCAGACATCATACAGGAGAGCTCTGGCTGGCATTTGGCAGGTGCCCCTCCAGGATGAAGCTTCCAGAAGAAGGAAAAGACAGCAATCTTTGCTGTTCTGTAGCCTCCGCTGGAGCTACCCAGGCAAACAGGGTCTGAAGTGGACCTCCAGCAAACTCCAGCAGACCTGCAGCAGAGAGGCCTATTAGAAGGAAAAGTAACAAACAGAAAGTAATAGAGTCAACACCAACAAATAGGACGTTCACACAAAAACTCCACCCGAATGTCACCAACATCAAAGACCGAAGGTAGATAAATCCACGAAGATGAGGAAAAAACAGCACAAAAAGGCTGAAAATTCCAAAAACCAGAATGCCTCTTCTCCTCCAAAGGATCACAACTCCTCAACAACAAGGGAACAAAACTGGACAGAGAATGAGTTTGAGGAACTGACAGAAGTAGGCTTCAGAAGGTGGGTAATAAGAAACTCCTCCAAGCTAAAGGAACATGTTCTAACCCAATGCAAGGAAGCTAAGAACCTTGAAAAAAGGTTAGAGAATTGCTAACTAGAATAACCAGTTAAGAGAACAAAAATGACCTCATGGAGCTGAAAGACACAGCATGAGAACTTCCTGAAGCATACACAAGTATCTATAGCCGAATCGATCAAGCAGAAGAAAGGATATGAGAGACTGAAGCTCAAGTTAATGAAACAAAGCGTGAAGACAAGATTAGAGAAAAAAAATGAAAAAGAACAAACAAAGCCTCCAAGAAACATGGGACTATGTGAAAAGACCAAACCTACGTTTGATTCGTGTACCTGAAAGTCACAGGGAGAATGGAACCAAGTTGGAAAACGCTCTTCAGAGTATTATCCAGGAAAACTTCTCCAATCTAGCAAGACAGGCCAACATTCAAATTCAGGAAATACAGAGACCACCACAAAGATACTCCTCGAGAAGAGCAACCCCAAGACACATAATCATCAGATTCGTCAAGGTCAAAACAAAGAAAAAAATGTTAAGGGCAGCCAGAGAGAAAGGTCAGGTTACCCACAAAGGGAAGCCCATCAGACTAACAGCAGATCTCTCAGCAGAAACCTTACAAGCCAGAAGAGAGTGGGGTCTAATAATCAACATTCTTAAAGAAAAGAATTTTCAACCCAGAAGGTCATATCCAGCCAAACTAAGTTTCATAAGCGAAGGAGAAGTAAAATCCTTTACAGACAAGCAAATGCTGAGAGATTTTGTCACTACCAGGCCTGCCTTATAAGAGCTCTTGAAGGAAGCACTAAATATGGAAAGGAAAGACTGGTTACAGCTACTGCAAAAACCTACCAAATTGTAAACACCATCGACACTGTGAAGAAACTGCATCAACTAACAGGCAAAATAACCAGCTAGCATCATAATGACAGGATCAAATTCACACATAACAATATGAACCTTAAATGTAAATGGGCTAAATGCCCCTAAATTAAAAGACACAGACTAGCAAATTGGATAGAGTCAAGACCCATCAGTGTGCTGTATTCGGGAGACCCATCTCACGTGCAAAGACACACATAGGCTCAAAATAAAGGGATGGAGGAAGATTCACCAAGCAAATGGAAAGCAAAAAAAGCAGGGGTTGCAATCCTAGTCTCTGATAAAACACACGTTAAAACAACAAAGATCAAAAAAGACAAAGAGGGGCATTACATAATGGTAAAGGGATCAATGCAACAGGAAGAGCTAACTATCCTAAATATATATGCACCCAATACAGAAGCACCCAGATTCATAAAGCAAGTTCTTAGAGACCTACAAAGAGACTTAGGCCCCCACACAATAATAGTGGGAGACTTTAACATCCCACTGTCAATACTAGACAGATCAACGACACAGAAAATTAACTAAGACATTCAGGGCTTTAACTCAGCTCTGAACAAAGCAGACTTAATAGACATCTACAGAACTCTCCACCTCAAATCAACAGAATATACATTCTTCTCAGCATCACATCACACTTATTCTAAAATTGACCACATAATTGGACGTAAAAGACTCCTCAGGAAATGCAAAAGAATGGAAATTATAACAGTCTCTCAGACCACAGTGCAATCAAATTAGAACTCGGGATTAAGAAACTCACTCAAAACCACACAACTACACGGAAACTGAACAACCTGCCCCGAATGACTACTGGGTAAATAATGAAATTAATGCAGAAATAAATAAGCTATTTGAAACCAATGAGAACAAAGAGACAACGTACCAGAATCTCTGGGACGCAGCTAAGGCAGTGTTTAGAGAGAAATTTATAGCACCAAATGCCCACAGGAGAATGTGGAAAAGATCTAAAATCGATATCCTAACATCACAATTAAAAGAACTAGAGAAGCAAGTGCAAACAAATTCAAAACCTAGCAGAAGACAAGAAATAACTAAGATTAGAGCAGAACTGAAGGAGATAGAGACACCAAAAAAACCCTTCAAAATATCACTGAATCCAGGAGCTGGTTTTTTGAAAAGATTAACAAAATATGACTGCTAGCCCGATTAATAAAGAAGAAAAGACCCCGGTGTGTGATGTTCCCCTTCCCGAGTCCAAGTGATCTCATTGTTCAGTTCCCACCTATGAGTGAGAACATGCGGTGTTTGGTTTTCTGTTCTTGTGATAGTTTGCTAAGAATGATGGTTTCCAGCTGCATCCATGTCCCTACAAAGGACACAAACTCATCCTTTTTTATGGCTGCATAGTATTCCATGGTGTATATGTGCCACATTTTCTTAATCCAGTCTGTCACTGATGGACATTTGGGTTGATTCCAAGTCTTTGCTATTGTGAATAGTGCCGCAATAAACATACGTGTGCATGTGTCTTTATAGCAGCATGATTTATAATCCTTTGGGTATATATCCAGTAATGGGATGGCTGGGTCATATGGTACATCTAGTTCTAGATCCTTGAGGAATCGCCATACTGTTTTCCATAATGGTTGAACTAGTTTACAATCCCACCAACAGTGTAAAAGTGTTCCTATTTCTCCACATCCTCTCCAGCACCTGTTGTTTCCTGACTTTTTAATGATCGCCATTCTAACTGGTGTGAGATGGTATCTCATTATTATGGTTTTGATTTGCATTTCTCTGATGGCCAGTGGGGAGGGGGGAGGGGGGAGGGGGGAGGGATTGCATTGGGAGTTATACCTGATGTAAATGACGAGTTGATGGGTGCTGACGAGTTGATGGATGCAGCACACCAACATGGCACAAGTATACATATGTAACAAACCTGCACGTTATGCACATGTACCCTAGAACTTAAAGTATTTAAAAAAAAAAAAAAAAAAGAATTGTGGGCAGATGATGCGACCAGGCAGTTCACAAAAAAAAAAAAGAAAACAAAGAAATTCAAATGGCTATTAAACATATAAAAGGATGCTCAACCTCACTCAAAATAAAAGTGCAGATTAAAACTCTAAAAAAAAAAAAAGAGAAAAGAATCAAATAGACACAATAAAAAATTATAAAGGGGATATCACCACTGATCCCACAGAAATACAAACTACCATCAGAGAATACTATAAACACCTCTACGCAAATAAACTAGAAAATCTAGAAGAAATAGATAAATTCCTGGATACATGCACCCTCCCAAGACTAAACCAGGAAGAAGTAGAATCCCTGAATAGACCAATAACAAGTTCTGAAATAGAGGCAGTAATTAATAACCTACCAACCAAAAAAAGCCCAGGACCAGACAGACTCACAGCCAAATTCTACCAGAGGTACAAAGAAGAACTGGTACCATTCTCTCTGAAACCATTCCAAACAACAGAAAAAGAGGGACTCCTCCCTAACTCATTTTACGAGGCCAGCATCATCCTGATACCAAAACCTGGCAAAGACACAACAAAAAAAGAAAATTTCAGGCCGACATCCCTGATGAACATATATGCAAAAATCCTCAATAAAATACTGGCAAACTGAATCCAGCAGCACATCAAAAAGCTTATCCACCACAATCAAGTCAGCTTCATCCCTGGGATGCAAGGCTGGTTCAACATACATAAATCAATAAACGTAATCCATCACATAAACAGAACCAATGACAAAAACTACATGATTATCTCAATAGATGCAGAAAAGGCCTTCGATAAAATACAACACCCTTTCATGCTAAAAACTCTCAATAAACTAGGTATCAGTGGAACATATCTCAAAATAATAAGAGCTATTTATGACAAACCCACAGCCAATATCATATTGAGTGGGCAAAAGCTGGAAGCATTCCCTTTGAAAACCAGCACAAGACAGGGATGCCCTCTCTCACCAATCCTATTCAACATAGTATTGGAAGTTCTAGTCAGGGCACTCAGCCAAGAGAAAGAATAAAGTGTACTGAAATAGGAAGAGAGGAAGTCAAATTGTCTCTGTTTGCAGATGTCATGATCGTATATTTAGAAAACCCCATCGTCTCAGCCCAAAATCTCCTTAAGCTGATAAGTAACTTCAGCAAAGACTCAGGATACAAAATCAATGTGCAAAAATCAAAAGCATTTCTATACACCAATAATAGAGAGCCAAATCATGAGTGAACTCCCATTCACAATTGCTAAAGAGAGAATAAAATACCTAGGAATACAGCTTACAAGGGATGTGAAGGACCTCCTCAAGGAAAACTACAAACTACTGTTCAAGGAAATAAGAGAGGACACAAGCAAATGGAAAAACATTCCATGCTCATGGATAGGAAGAATTAATATCGTGAAAATGGCCACACCACCCAAAGTAATTTACAGATTCAGTGCTATCCCCATCAAGCTACCAGTGACTTTTTTTCACAGAGTCAGAAAAAACTTTAAATTTCATATGGAACCAAAAAAGAACTCGTATACCCAAGACAATCCTAAGCAAAAAGAAAAAAGTTGGAGGCATCATGCTACCTGACTTCAAACTATATTACAAGGCTACAGTAACAAAAACAGCATGGTACTGGTACCAAAACAGATACATAGACCAATGGAACAGAACAGAGGCCTCAGAAATAACGCCACACATCTACAAACATCTGATCTTTGACAAACCTGACAAAAACAAGCAATGGGGAAAGGATCCCCTATTTAACAAATGGTGTTGGGAAAACTGGCTAGCCATATGCAGAAAACTGAAACTGTACCCCTTCCATACACTGTGTACAACAATTAACTCAAGATGGATTAAAAGACTTAAACGTAAGACCTAAAACCAGAAAAGCCCTAGAAGAAAACTTAGGCAATACTATTTAGGACAAAGGCATGGGCAAAGACTTCATGACTAAAACACCAAAAGCAATGGCAACAAAAGCCAAAATTGACAAGTGGCATCTAATTAAACTAAAGAGCTTCTGCACAGCAAAAGAAACTATCATCAGAGTGAACAGGCAACCTACAGAATGGGAGAAAATTTTTGTAATCTATCCATCTGACAAAGGGCTAATATCCAGAATCTAGAATGAACAAATTTACAAGAAAAAAACAACCCCATCAAAAAGCGGGCAAATGATATGAACAGACACTTCTCAAAAGAAGACATTTATGCAGCCAAAAAACATATGAAAAAATGCTCATCATCACTGGTCATCAGAGGAATGCAAATCAAAACCACAATGAGATACCATCTCACGCCAGTTAGAATGGTGATAATTAAAAAGTCAGGAAACAACAGATGCTGGAGAGGATGTGGAGAAATAGGAATGCTTTTACACTGTTGTAAATTAGTTCAACCATTGTGGAAGACTGTGGCGATTCCTCAAGGATCTAGAACCAGAAATACCATTTGACCCAGCAATCCCATTACTGGGTATATACCCAAAGGATTATAAATCATTCCACTATAAAGACACATGCACATGTATGTTTATTGCAGCACACTTCACAACAGCAAAGACTTGGAACCTACCCAATGCCCATCAACAATAGATTGGATAAAGAAAATGTGTCGCATATACACCATGGAATATTATGCAGCCATAAAAACGGATGAGTGCATGTCCTTTGCAGGGACGTGGATGACGCTGGAAACCATCATTCTCAGCAAACTAACACATGAACAGAAAACCAAATACCACATGTTCTCACTCATAAGTGGGAGTTGAACAATGAGAACACAAGGACACAGTGAGGGGAACATCACACACAGGGGCCTGTAACGGGGTGGGGGGCTAGGGGAGGGATAGCATTAGGAGAAATACCTAATGTAGATGACAGGTTGATGGGTGCAGCAAACCACCATGGCACGTGTATACCTATGTAACAAACTTGCATGTTCTGCACATGTATCCCAGAACTTAAAGTATAATTTAAAAAAAAAAAAAAAAACTATACTTGCCTGTGAGCAACTGAATTTTTAAGTTTGAATAGGCAGGGCGCAGTGGCTCACGCCTGTAGCCCCAGCACTTTGGGAGGCTGAGACGGGCAGATCACAAGGTCAGGAGTTCATGACCAGCCTGACCAACATGGTGAAAACCCTTCTCTACTAAAAAAAAAAGACAAAGATTAGCCGGGCATGGTGGCACGCGCCTGTAATCCCAGCTACTCAGGAGGCTGAGGCAGGAGAATCGCGTGAACCTGGGAGGCAGAGGTTACGGTGAGCCAAGATTGCGCCACTGCACTCCAGCCTGGGCGACAGAGCTAGACTCCGTCTCAAAAAAAAAAAAAAGGTTTAATAAAACTAGACACAATTACGCCCATATAGGCCATTAGCTGAATGGCCCAAAACAAGTTCCAAAATTGCCCTATAAAGACACAGTAGCTAATCCAGCTGCATAACTGTACAGGACTCACAAAAAATATATAGGTTTATAGGTTTATTAGGAGGAGGGTTTTTGGAGAGTCATGGAATAAATGGAAAAGTTGTAGACATAACTAGATAATTTTTTATTAATAATGACTTATTTTGAGTATCTCTGACCCTTAAACATTTCAAACACTACTCAGGACTATGTCTCAGAAGAGAGGAAAAAAACACAAGATTTTTGAAAAGACTGGAACCTGAAGCTGTCTGTGTGAATTAAAACACTATTTTCAACTTCCCCCTTCTTCTCATTCTTACTACAATTTATTTAGTACTCACTGTGTGCCATGTACAGACTAAAATCTTCGCATTTATTTCTTAAAACTACTCTATGAAGAATCTTGGGTTTTAAGCTACATAACCAAGACAGATTTTCAATTTTGAAAACAAATAAGTGGAATGAAGCAGAATCACAGACTCCCCCTCCTGTAATAGCTGACAAAAAAAACAAAAAGTAGTAAACATCAGCCTCGAAGTTCTAAAGCATTTGTTTTATAAACTACAGTTTTGAAACTACTGGTCTAAGGTACATTCTCCTCCTACCAATCCAAATTTTTATTACGAAAAATTTCAAATTTACATAAAAACTGAAAGGATAGTATACTAAACACCTATATATACCTACCTTCTAAGTTCAACAGTTAACATTTTGCCCTTTTTTTGGCAGACCAAAAAAAATTTGCAGGCATGACACTTTTCTCAAAATAATGCAGGATGTCTCCTAAGAATAAGGACATGCCTCCACATTACCACAAGATCACTATCTCACCTATTTCCTAATGTCATCTAATACCCAGTCTGGGGTATAT
Organism: Theropithecus gelada; assembly: GCF_003255815.1. NCBI lineage: Eukaryota > Metazoa > Chordata > Mammalia > Primates > Cercopithecidae > Theropithecus > Theropithecus gelada. Next base: position 121,185,793 of record NC_037689.1, read on the forward strand.
TCTGCCTGACTAATTTCAGGTTTTACTAAGCTTTATTTGTAAATCAATTTAGAACACTTTGGCTTTTACCAAGGGCCAACATATGAAATAGCCACATAGTCTTTCTAGACAAATGAATTACAATGGCAGAGTAAAACATAAACACAGAATCTCTCTACCCCAATTCCTAACACAATAAATAAAATGTATTTTATTTATAAGAATCGCTTGAACCCAGGAGGCAGAGGTTGCAGTGAACTGAGCTTGCACCACTGCACTCTAGCCTGGTGACAGAGCAAGACTCTGTCTCAAAAAAAAAAAGGAACTTACGGCTGGGCACGGTGGCTCATGCCTGTAATCCCAGCACTTTGGGAAGCCGAGGTGGGCAGATCATCTGAGGTCAGGAGTTCCAGACCAGCCTGGCCAACATGGAGAAACCTCATCTGTACTAAAAGTACAAAAATTAGCCGGGTGTGGTGGCGGACGCCTGTAATCCCAGCTACTCAGGAGGCTGAATTAGAAGAATAGCTTGAACCCGGGAGGCAGAGGCTGCAGTGAGCAGAGATCGTGCCACTGCACTCCAGCCTGGGCAACAAGAGCGAGACCTCATCTAAAAAAAAGAGAGAGAGAGAGAGAGAGAGACAGGAACTTATGCTATTTACTTCTAGGAGGGAAAAAAGACAAACAAGATTCTGTGACTGGCTGGGTACGGTGTTTGACGCCTGTAATCTCAGCACTTTGGGAGGCCGAGGCAGGTGAATCACTCGAGGCCAGGAGTTCTAGACCAGCCTAGCCAACATGGCGAAACTCCGTCTCTACTAAAAATACAAAAATTTAGCTAGGCATGGTGGCACGTGCCTGTAATCACAGCTACTCAGGAGGCTGAGGCATGAGAATTGCTTGAACCCAGAAGGCAGAGGTTGCAGTGAGCCAAGGTCATGCCATTGTACTCCAGCCTAGGTGACAGAGCAAAACTCTGTCTCAAAAAAACAAAAGGTGGGGAGTCAGGCGTGGTGGCTCACGCCTGTAATCCCAGCACTTTGGGAGGCTGAGGTGGGCGGATCACCTAAGGTCAGTTCAAAACTAGCCTGGCCAACAAGGCGAAACCCCATCTCTACTAAAAATAGAAAAATTAGCTGGGTGTGGTGGTGCATGCCTATAGTCCCAGCTAGTAGGGAGGCTGAGGCAGGAAATCTGCTTGAACCCGGGGGTGGAGGTTGCAGTTAGCCAAGATCATGCCATTGCACTCCAGCCTGGGTAACAAAAGCAAAATTCCACCTCAAAAAAAAAGGGCAGGGGGCAATATAAGCAGAAATATGGAAATTTTAAGGAAAGAATCAAAAAGAAATCCTACAGATCAGAAACACTGTAACAGAATGAAGAATGCCTTTGATGGTCTTACTAGGAAATAACACAGCTGAGGAGGAAAAATTTCTAAGCTTGAGGATATCTCCATAGAAGCCTGCAAAATTGAAAAGCAAAGAGAAAAAAGGCTCATAAAAGGCAGAACAGAATATCCAAGAACCGTAGGACTACAAAACTGTAACATATGCATAATGGAAATAGCAGAAGAGAGGAAGGAAGAGAAGAAATATTTGAAGCAATGATGACAGAATTTCCCCCAAACTAGTATCAGGCACCAAACCACAGATGCAGGAAACTCAGAGAACACCAAGCAAGACAGATGCAAAAAATAAATAAATAAATAATAAAACAAAACAAACTACACCTAGGCATATCATGCTATAACTACAGAAAATCAAAGAAAAAGAAAAAAATCCTAAAAGAAGCTGGGTGCGGGGGAGAACACCTTGCTTATAGAGAAGCAAGGGTAAGAACTCCAACACATTTCTCCTCAGAAACTAAGCAAGAGTGGAGTGAAAGATTTAACGTGTTAAGATTAAAAAAAAAAACAAAAAAAAAAAACCTAGAATTCTGGACGCTGTGAAATTATACTTTAAATGTAAAGGAGAAATAAAGACTTTCTCAGACAAAAACTGAGGGAATTTGTTGCCAGTAGACCTGCCTTGCAAGAAATACTAAGTAAGTTCTTTAGACAGAAAGAAAATAATATAGGTCAGAAACTTGGACACATATAAGCAAACAAAAAAAGAAACACTGAAGTAAGATTAAGTGAAGGTAAAATAAGAATGTTTATTTTTCTTATGCTTAACTAATATAACAAAAATAATGGTTTGTGCAATTGGAGAATAGCAACAATGTATTTGATTACATATGCATATGCGTGTGTGTGTGTGTGTGTGTGTGTGTGTGTGTGTGTAAGCAAATGAATGACTTCAGTGATGTCGGGAGGAAAGAATTAGGATTATGCTGTTATTGTAAGGTACTCACACTACCCATGAGGCAAAATAGTGTGTTTGAAAGTGGACTTGGATCAATTGTAAATGTACATTGCAGACTGTGGGGTAATCACTAAAAAACTTAACCAAAAAAAGGCCAGAAAGGGCAGGAAAAGAGCGGAAGACAAAAACAGGAACAAAAAACAGGGGCAAAAACTAGAAAACAGTAAGAAAAATGGTAGATACTAATATTAATCCAAATACATCAATTACTTCGAACACTGACAGTGTAAACGCACCAATTAAAATACATAGATTGTCAGAGCAGATCAAAAACCTAGGTCCACACAAAAACTTGTACAAAGATGCTTACAGCAGCTTTATTCTTGATTGCCACAACTTGGAAGCAACCAACATGTCCTTCAGTAGGTGAGTGGATAAACTGTGATACATCCAGACAATGAAATATTATTCAGTGCTAAAAAGAAATGAGCTATCAAGCCACGAAAAGACATAGAGGAAACCTAAATGTGTATAATTTTACTAAGTGAAAGAAAACAATCTGAAAAGGCTACATACCGTATGATTCCAACTATATGCCTTTCTGAAAAAGGCAAAACCATGCAGACAATGAAAAGCCCAGTGGTTGCCAGGGGTTGTGGGGAGAGAGGGATAAATGAGCAGAGCACAGAGGATTTTTTAGGGCAGTGATAATATTCTATACATTTGACGAGATCCCTAGTATGTACAACACAAAGCAAATCCTGATGTAAATTATGGACTTTGATGTGTCAATGTGGGTTCATCCCTGTAACAAATGTACCACTCTGGTGGGAGATGTTGATTACAAGGGAGGCTATGCACATATGGGGACAGGTGGCATATAACAAATCTCTGTACCTTCCTCTGGATTTTGCTGTGAACTTAAAATTGCTCTAAAAAATAAAGTCTAAAAAGTGTATAGGTGCTATCAAAAACATTTGAGTATGTCAGATGAGCATGTTAGTGCTCTACAATTAAAGAAAATGTTATTATAGCAAAATGTGTCATTTTATATGAAACAATTCTAGAGCCACCAAACTCCTCCACCGCTTAAGACTAGAACAAGAATCCTCAAAGTTTGGTCTTTGGGCCGGGAGCATCAATATCACAGAAGAACTTACTAGAAATGCAGATTCTAAGGTCTCATCTCAAGACCTACTGAATCAAAAACTCCAAGGATGGGGCCCAACAATCTATTTTAACAAGTCCTCGGCCGGGCGCAGTGGCTCACGCCTGCAATCCCAGCACTTTGGGAGGCCAAGGCAGGCGGATCACGAGGTCAAGAGATCGAGACCATTCTGGCCAACATGGTGAAACCCCGTCCTAAAGTACAAAAATTAGCTGGGTGTGGTGGCGCATGCCTGTAGTCCCACCTACTTGGGAGGCTAAGGCAGGAGAACAGCTTGAACCCGGGAGGTGGAGGTTGTAGTGAGCTGAGGTTGTGCCACCACATTCCAGCCTGGCGACAGAGCTGGAATGTCTCAAAACAAACAAACAAACAAAAACAAGTCCTCTGGATGATTACGATGCATGCTGAAGCTTGAGAATCACTGTACTAGGAGTTAGTCCTATATACTACATACCTCAAATTTAAGAAACATATATACACATAATCAGAGAAATAAATTACAAATAACTATAGGGCTAGAAGATAATTCTGTTAAGTGATATCCGGTATAAGTATATAAGCCTCTTTTTAAAAATATGCATAATTTGTATATAAAAGCAATCCTAAGCTTATAAATGAGATTTGTTAAAGAAGTGTAATTGTAAATAAATTATTTGGAACTAAGGTCATATTCACCCTTTAGAAGCAATCTTAAAAATCCTGCTTGAATTCCAAGCTCGACAACAAAACCCTTTTAAACGCAGAACAAATGATTTGTCACAGCAAAATCTTTTATGGGTAAGAACAGATCAAAATTCTAACTCAGATAACTGTAAATATTCACTTTTCCATCACAAACTTAGTAATGAGAAAATGCAGATTTCTTCTTACACTGGTCTCTATGGTCAAAATTAACATTTTTCTCTTCCCTTCTGCCCTTCATCTCTGCAAGAATAGACTGGAGTTAATGCAGGAACCTGGCACAACTAGGGCAGAATGGGTGTACAGGATGAATGCAATGGAGAAGGCAAGAGGGGAAGTGTGACAGCTCTACCAAGTGTGTATCTTGGTAATAATATTGTATATGGTTATGTACAGGACTTCCATGAGTTGGAGGTTTGGTCTCCTGCTCACAAGTTTCATACTTGTAACCAAATAAAGAATTTCAGAACAAGAGACCTGAACATTAAGATTTTCAAGTAAAAAGAGCAGCATTAGGTAGGTGAAAGTATGAGGAGAAACAGGCTGTTTATATAGTCTCAAAGTATTATATCTTCCCGCAAGACGTATCTTAATAACAAAGGGAAAAAACAGTAACTGTATAGTGGAGAAACCTGGCAGAGATCACCTTAACCAAATGATAAAGTTAACATCACTAGCAATGGAACAAAGTGACTTCATGTGCATCTGATATGATGCACTGGAAAAAATACAGCCCTTCTGTTTCTTGAGCAGGCACTAGCTAACATGAATCATCCTTTTCAGACAATAAAAATCAAGAGTGAAACATTACTATATTTCCTAAATTTCTTTAAATTTTTTTATTGGTACAAATATTTGTACATATTTGTGGGGTACATGTGATAATTTGTTACAAGTAATCCCATTACCAGGTATTTATCAAAAGGAAAAGTAATCAATATATCAAAAGGATACCTGTACCCTCATGTTTACTGCAATACTACTCACAACAGCAAAGTTATGGAATCAACCTATTAAGTGCCCATCAATTGATGAATGAATAAAATGTGATGTATATATACACAATGGAATACTATTCAGCCATAAAAAAAGAATGAAATCATATCATTTGCAGCAATGTTGATGGAACTAGAGGTCTTTATGTTAAGTGAAATAAGCCAGGCACAGAAAGACAAATATCATATGTTTTCACTCATGTGAAAGCTAAAAAAGTGGTCTCATGACTGGGCACAGTGATTCACGCCTGTAATCCCAGCATTTTGGGATGCTGAGAAGGTCAGATCACCTGAGGTCAGGAGTTCGAGACCAGCCTGGCAAACATGGTGAAACCCCGTCTTTACTAAAAATACAAAAACTAGTTGGGCTTGGTGGCGGGCACCTGTAATCCCAGCTACTCGGGAGGCTGAAGCAGGAAAATTACTTGAACCCAGGAGGCGGAGGTTGCAGTGAGCCAAGATCACACCACTGCACTCCAGCCTGGGCGACAAGAGCAAAACTCCATCTCAAAAACAAAACAAAACAAAACAAAAAGTGGTCTCATGGAGGGAGAGGCTAGAATGACAGATAACAGAGGCTGGGGGTGAGGGGGAATAAACAGACGTTGATTAATAGGTACAAATATGCAGTTAGATTGACGGAATGAATTCCCATGTTCAATAGCAGAGTAGGGTGACTACAGTTAACAATGTATTGTATATTTCAAAATAGCTAGAACAGAGGACTTAGAATGTTCCCAACATTTAGAAATGATATACTTTCATTTCATATGAATATTACATAATAAGCAATATATAGTAATAATTAACTACTTAACAGATTTCTTTAGAGTACCTTTACATAATTTAAATTTGTGGGCACTAAAAACAACCTACCTAGGCAACATAGAGAGACTTTGTCTCTACAAATATTAAAAAAAATTAGCCAGGCATGTCAGCATGCACCTGTGCTCCCAGCTACTTGGGCTGCTGAGGCAGGAAGATCCCTTCAGCGTGAGAGATCAAGGCTGCAGTGAGCCATGGTGGTGCCACTTACACTCCAGCCTTCATGACAAAGTGCAACCCTATCTCAAAAACAAACAAAAAAAACTACCAGCTAAGTATAAAAAGGCAAGTCAAATATTTCAGATGTCAAGAAATTAATATACAATAGCCATTAGTATTTCTATACAGTTACTGTTGTCGAAAATTCAAATTAGATATAATCACCAAACACTGAAGACACCCTGCATTTGTGCTTTTTAACAATGTCTAGATGTTTTTTCAGTTGTCATGTTTCACAACTTTAAAGAAACTATGTATAATTCTTTTCAGCTTTAAAACCTTGGGCTGGGCAAAGATTTCTTAGAGCATGAAAAGCAAACCATAAAAGAAAAATACTACTAAATTGGAATTAATCAAACGTTAAAATTTTTTTGCTGTTAAAAAATAGTTAACAAAATGAAAAGGCAAATCAGACTAAGAAAAAAATTTCCAAATATCACATGTCTGGTAAGACCTTGCATCCAGAATAAAGAACTCTTACAACTCAATAATAAAAAGACAAATAATCCAACTTAAAAATGTGCAAGAGACATGAACAGACATTTCACTAAAGATAACTATAAATGGCAAATAAGCACATGAAAAGATGATCAACATCCCTAGTCACCGGAACGAAATTAAAAGTTCAGCGAGACACCACTACATACCCACTAGAATGACTAAAATTTAAAAGAGTGACAACACCAGGTGTTGGTGGGAATGTGGAACAATTAGAAGTCTCATACAATAGCTCTTAGGAATGCAAAATGGTACAGACGCTTTGAAACAGTTTGGTAATTTTTTATGAAATTAAACATATACTTACTCATATGACCCATCAATCCCACTCCTAGAGACACAAAAACACATGCCTCCCAAAAGGCTTGTGCAAGAATATTGAAAGCAGCGCTACAATAGCCTCCAAGTAGAAACAACCCAAATGCCCATCAACTGGTGGCTACACTCCGGTACGTCTATGTAATAAAATATCACTCAGCAATAAAGGAAACTACTGACACATGCAACTTGGATAAATCTCGAAAGCCTAAGTGGAAGAAACTAGACAGAGAAGAGTATATACCATATGATTCCATTTATTAATTAAGATGTAGAAAAAGCAAAACTATAGTGATGGAAAGCCTATCAGAGGTTGCCAGGAACAGCAATGGAAGGCGGGAACTTCTATATCATGATTGTAGTGGTGAACATACAACTGTATGCATTTGTCAAAACTCATCGAATTGTACACTTAAAATTGTAGAAGTTTACTGTATTTAAATTATACCTCAAAGTTGATTTTTTAAAAAAGCATAAATGTTTACGTTAGGATAATAACTAGAATGGAGTATGAGAAAGACTCTGGGTTGCAGGTACTATTCTATTTTTTGATTTGGGTAGTGGACATGTGGGTGCTTAGTTTAGGGAAAGTCACTGAGCTGTATTTTTCCATATGTATGTTTTATTTCAATAAAAATCTTACTAAAAAAAAAAATGGGTCCTCAACAGTCTGAGGCTGAAAAGACTTCTTACACATAGCAGCAATGATTGACAACTACACTCAAGAAAATGACTAGATGGTAAGCAGAGGAAAAGAATGCAAGGTAACCACTAATTATAAGGGAATTCAAAAAGCGGCCACTTGTCTGAAGTATATTTTCCCATGTGAGGGACTTAACTAATAATCTAGCTAGATTTGGGTTATATTAATATATACAGTTATGCACCATTTAACAATGTTTCGGTTGATGGACCACATATACGACCAGGGTCATATAATACTATACTAGAGCTAAAAAATTCCTATTGCCTAGTGATATCATGGTTGTCCTAACAACTTAGTGCAAGGTATTACCTTTTATATGTTTAGATATGTTCAGATACACAAATACTTAACAGTGTATTACAACTGCCCATAGTATTCAGTATGGTAACATTCTGTACAGATTTGTAGCCTAGGAGTAACAGGCCATACCATATAGCCTAGGTTATGTAGTAGGTCACACCATCTAGGCTTGTAGAAGTACACTCTCTGACGTTTGCACAATGACAAATCACCTAATGATGCATTTCTCACCTGTCATTAAGCAACACGTGACTGTATATGGTTAGGACACACTGGAATTTTCCACAAACCTCACTCAACATAACCCTTTATTAACTGAGGTTCATACTTTTATTTCTAAAGATACTCATAACACAAGTACACTCAGAACATTTTCATTTCAAAATTTAGGTTTGTAAGAAAAATCTTACTTACCTCCTTCATAAATGACTTGCCTATGCGCACCACTTTTGCAAATAAAATGGGATCGTGAGAAAGGTGAGGACCAAGGTAACAGAACATATTGAACACGTCTCTCCTCAAATCTTCAAAGCTCTCAGCTTGTTTTGGTGCCCTCTTGTTTTGCAAAGCATTAACAGGTGAGCCTTTAGCACCTTTAGGAACACCAACTCTATTTTAAAAAGTAAAATAAATAAATAAATACATATATATAATAAATATAACTATACACACACACTACAATATCTATCATTTTAAGTTAACAAAGTTATCTTAATCAGCGAAATGTTTTCTTGCTCATATTTGCTTTCTACATTTCAATTGTGCCTAACTTTATTATACCAGATAATTCTCAACTGGTAGAAACACATAAAAACAACAGTCATTAGAGAAAAAAAAAAATCAGAACTCAGAGGAGAATGCTCCAAATTAACTGCTTAATCAGAGAAGTGCGGATTTCAAGGAACATCTAACATACACCAACTGAATCTGCTTTTAAACTTGGCCAGTATCGTGAACTTGGATATGGGAATGGGAAACAAGGGATGGACCTAAGATACACTGAAAGATGAAACAGAAAAATATGGATATAACAACACTGATTCAAGTCAACTGACATTGACATTTCTCAATCTGGATTCCACAACCTAGAGTATGTAGAATGTGGTGGTAGGGAAAGTGAGTCACGTAATTAAAGAGGGTCACTTCAGGAGATCACACCCAGAGTTCCCACCTGCTCAGCAGGTGTCCCACTGTGGAGTCACAGGGGTCACTCTCTAAGAAGCCTGCATGGTCCACGGCCCATGAGGTGACACTGACGGCAGCAACCAGCAGCTACACAAAAGTCACAAGGCTGAGGCTTTTGAGGCAGGCTCTGATCTATGGGGCTGTAGCCAGAGCTGCTATCAATACTGCTCCTAAGTATCCTGCAAGTAGGCAGAAAGCTAAAGGACTAGACGACATAGTAACCAGGGATGATAAGAGAGGCTGCACTAGTAATTTCCAGAACAGCAACCTATATGCCAGGAAAGGTAAGGGAATCAGAAAGGCAATGTCCTCACTCAGAGCCACTCAGCCAGGATAGAGAAAAATTACACTAAGAAAAAACTTAAGGAATTCTTCTTTGCCCCTCCCAACCACTGAGAGGAGGAAAAGTCAAAACCAGAAGAATGGGGTTTCAACTCTCAATGGAACAAACGTAACCTAGAAGTCTAACTTGTAGTTTTTAGACTACACTGCAGCACACATTCTAGAATCCCTGGTGTAGACGTTAGAAGACAAGTCACTGATTAATATACATCAGACTGATACACTCTGTGAATAGTTCTTATCTTTTGATAAAAGGTACTATAATACATGCTTGGTTTGAGGAGATAAGATAAATACAGAATTTGTTGTAGTCCTAAGCTATTTCTACCTCAATGATTAGTAAAGTATACAGATACATACCTTCGGTAGAGAGGCTCAATAGTTATATGAATGAGCTTGCAAATAGCAAGGGCTATTAGCTTGTGTGAAGCTGCATAGTATGGAGGCATCTGATCCATAATGTTCTGTGCATGTTGCCAATCACCAATCTTTAATAAGGCTTCCAACAAGCCAAGTTTTTGGTTATCAGGTGGCTAAAAATGAATAGTCAAAACTAAGATACTCAGGATACAGACATCAAGAAATCTTAATACTTCATCACTTAAAAAATTGACCTAAGCAACACATCAAAAATATTTGTTATTCATGGGAAATTAAACAATATATTCCTGAAAGTACAATCAAAATTTTTAGCTATTGAAAAAACATCAGGGCCAGGCGCAGCAGCTCACACCTATAGTCCCAGGAACTTGGGAGGTTGAGGTGGGCAGATCACTTGAGCTCAGAAGTTTGAGACAAGCCTGGGCAACATGGCAAAATCCCATCTCTACAAAAAATACAAAAATTAGCCAGGTGTGGTGGTGCATGCCTGTAGTCCCAGCTACTCAGGAGGCTAAGGCGGGAGAATTACTTGAGTCTAGGAAGCAGAAGACTGCAATGAGCTGTAATCATGTCACTGAACTCCAGCCTGGGTGAAAGAGTGAGACCCTGTCTCAAAAATAATAATAAATTAATTTAAAAAAAAAACAGACACAGGCATTACAGTTTATAGACTTGGAATTAAGTTCTACTTAATGTTATGTCGTGCCACAGGAAACCAGAATTTATCATCTATGAGAATCCCTTTAGGATTTGAGGGCCACTAATACACAGAGGACAATTAAAGTCAATACCTCTTGTGATTTTACTTAGAAAACATTTTGAAATTTATACAAGAAAAAAATATGACAGCTTCTCTTAAAAAGGAGCCATTCAGATTAAAAATAAAACCACTGGAGCAAATGATCCAGAAAATGAGGTTTCAGCAAAATGAAAACTAAGAAATTATTCTTCCATAAATGACTATTTAGAAGTTAAATTTCATAATTCAAAATCCAGAAGACACTTAATCTTACTAGAATGAATTACATACCTTCTCTACTTTCTCCTCTTCTTTTTCCTTTTCTTTCTCTCGCTCATCCATTTTTTCAGAAGACAACACAACCATCGTAAGCTTTCTAACAATTTGCTTAGCTTCTGCAATTTCTCGTTTATGTTCATCCATAATGCAATTATCAGCTGGAAGAAGCTAAAAATGGTACATTAAAATTTCATAAAACAGCTAATACCAACTACCTGTTCACATAAAAAGCAAACACTATTCTCAATTGATAAAACTAAAAATAAGAAGTCTAACTTATTCACGACCATTTGCCTTCTAAGTAAATTCCAGTTATTTTCTTATAATTTGACAGAATTAAGTACCTGAATTCTGTACCCCTTTTAAAATCAAGTCGCAGCTCAAAGTTTCACATCTTCTGTCTGATAGAGTCCCTAAAGTAATATAATACCACAACAGTGATGTTTTCCATTGAATTTATTAGTTTACCCAAGAAAATATATAGCAGTTCCATTAAAAACATTACAAATTTCCCCATTAAAGGCTAAACTCCAAATTAAATAAAGCATTGCAATATGGATCCAATACGGGAAAGGTGAGCTACTAAATAACACGAAGGGATAAATTTAAATCATCTAAATGAAAAATTTTAGGTAGAAAAATTATTAGTAACTTGACATCTCACTTCTTCTAGAAGCTTATTTAACTTAAGTCACAAGCCAGTTACTAGTTTATTGCAAAAGGAAAAGTACTATGTGCATAGTCAACCCTCCATTATGAAAAAGGCTCAAGTATCTCAAGTACAGTCACCTTGTATGAGTGAAAGATGATTAATGTAGACATTTATAAAATAACCCTAACACAAAGAAAAATTCAGGCAACAAACCATTACTTAGTAGTTTCTGCTAGTCACTATAAGCTATAAAAGAAATGTTCCTGCCCCCTAAAAATGCATAATCTATTTCATTAATTAGGTTTAACATAAACAGTAAATGAAAATAATAATGACATATTAAACATTATAGATTCCATTCCATTAATCAAAAAAAAAAAAAAAAAAAGGAAGGAGAGAGAAAAGTCACTATGGACTGGTGCAAGGAAGTAAGCAAGACTTTTTCTCATTCTGTATGTTCTCCCCTGGCAATCAAACACATTTTTATTGCTGTACTTATACACCTGGCACACAGGTCCTCTTGTTTTATTTTTTTATTTTTTTTATTTTTTTTTTTTTGAGACAGTTTCGCTCTTGTTGCCCAGGCTGGAGTGAAATGGCACGATCTCGGCTCACCGCAACCTCCAGTTCCCAGGTTCAAGCAATTCTGTCTCAGCCTCTCGAGTAGCTGGGATTACAGGCATGGGCCACCACCCCCGGGGTAATTTTGTACTTTTACTAGAGATGGGATTTCAGCATGTTGGTCAGGCTGGTCTTCAACTCCTGACCTCAGGTGATCTGCCCGCCTTGGCCTCCCAAAGTGCTGGGATTACAAGCGTGAGCCACCGCGCCCGGCCATAGGTCCTTACCTTTTACCCAGACAATTACAACTCCCTCTAATGGGCAAACTGCTTCTTCTTATAGTTCTCTCAACTTTTATTTCTGTGTATTTTGAGAATATGTCATTAGATACATGTAAAGTTAGAACTGTTTTTATCTTCCTAGTGAGCACAATCTTGTTATTATGAAGTAGCCCTCTTTATCTCCTTCTGCCAAAAAGTCTATTTTGTCCAACAATAATAAGTTTGCTGATATATTTTCTCATCCTTTTACTACCAACATTTCATTATCCTTAGGTTTAAGCTGTTTCTCATAAAAATAATAAACTCATTTTTAATTCCATTTGACAATCTTTGTCATATTAACAGGACCACTTAGTCTGCTTACATTTACTGTTAAATGCAATCATAATGAGTAATAAATCTATCATCAATTTGTACTTTCCACATATGCCGGTCTATACTTCCCTGTAAAGTCATACCTAGGTTTTTAAATTCTCCCTTTTCTGTCCAATTTTCCATATTCTCAGTTTCTATATCACATCTCTCCTTTAAATACTAAATGGTTCTCCACTCCCAAGAGAAAAATCCAGATTCTTTACTATGTCACTTAAGCCCTTAGCAGTTTAGCTCTTCTCTATTCCATCCTCATTCCCCCTATATATCACCCTAGGCTCCAACCACTCTGAGCTTCCTGACAGTCCCATAAAGGGATAAAAAAGCCCTTTCAAATCTCCTGCCTTGGCTGGGCATGGTGGCTCATGCCTGTAATCCCAGCACTTTGGGAGGCTGAGGCAGACAGATCACCTGAGGTCAGGAGTTCAAGACCAGCCTGGCCAACACGGTGAAACCCCATCTCTACTAAAAATACAAAAATTACTTGGGCATGGTGGCGTGCACCTGTAATCCCAGCTACTTGGGAGGCTGAGGCAGGAGAATCGCTTGAACCGGGAGGCGGAGGTTGTAGTGAGCTGAGATCGTACCACTGCACTCCAGCCTGGGTAACAGTGAGACTCTGTCTCAAAAAAACAACAACAACAACAACAACAACTCCTGTCTTTATACTCAGTTAATTCTACTTAAAAAGTTTTCTACCATTTCAGCCTAGATGACCCTACTTGTCTATCAAGATCCCAGTTCAACATAACTAGTTTGGGAAAGTCTTCCAAAAGCCCCCCAAGACAGATACGGTCACTATCTATTCTGAGCTTTGTGAATATCTCCAATAGAGTACCTATTAAATAATGCAAAATTTTTTTTTCCTTTGCTAGACTATGACTGCTTCCAAGGTAGAGACCAAGTTTTACTCAACTCTGTAGCCACAGTATACAAAAATAGGCAATGATGTTAATAAAGTGATTTCAAAGGCAGTGAAGATGATATCACCTTTAGACATATTTGTTTTAAAATAATAGATATCCTAATGCAAAACCTAATAGAAGAGGAATTTATACACTATTAGCCTAGATTTTCAAACTGATGGCTAAATTTTTGTTAAACTAGAGATCAACTGCCACAATCATGAACTCTTCTACATCCTGGGTCCAGCAATAAAAGCATAATAGTAGTCATTTAGTGCACACAAATAACACAAGAAAAATATTTTTTAAATATACTAAATATAAAAATATACTAATGAAGTTCCCCATTCATCCTGAATGCCTAAAATTAACAGTTTAGAGAGAAAGAAGCAGTATATAGGTAACTCCGTATTTCTCATCATTTGTAGATAATAAAAAGGCTTAAAACACCACCCTGGTTAGAACTTGGCTTCTCTCCTCATGAGCTATTCCTTGATGACAGTTAAGAACTTGAACTTCATATCCAAACTCAAACTCCGTAAAGGTGACCAAAAAGGTATGTAATTTTCATAGACTGCCAAAGAACTAAATTCATTCACTTTATAAAATAAACAAAAAGCAACAATGTAGTGGGGCTTCAAAGAGTAAGACTTGAGAACCTAGAACCAACCCAATCCTGGGGGTGCTATGTGGCTACCTACTCCTCTTCCCTACCCTTGGGACAGACAACCAAATATTCTTAGCAGCCCACTTGACTTACATGTACATAAAGATCATCTAAATCAATAAGATTAAATTGCAGAAGTACTGCTGCAACTCTGTATAAAGATGATGGTGTCTCGCCATTTGGTTCCTAGAAATATAAAAAAAAGTTTCCACTTAGTGCAGAAAGGACAATTAAAGCAACATCCTTCACCTACCAATAATTAAGAACAATTAGATCAAATACTCTAGGCCAAGAAAGTGCTTCACTGCTCTTCCTTATCTTACCAAACATCTGAATTCAATACAAGGATTATTATGCCAACATCCCTTTTCACATTGGAACATCTTCTGAAGAACACAAGGAAAGTAATTTCAAAAATGGACACAATTTACAGTGCAGGTTAACATTTAAATAAAATCTCACAACTGAATAGAGTGATATTTTATAATGCACAAGATTTAGTCTGCAGTTCTGTTTATATCTGTGTTTTCTTTTCTGTTCTTTGTGTGTTTTTTGGTTTTAGGGGTTTTTTTTGATACAGGGTCTCACTCTGTCACCCAGTCTGGAGTGCAGTGGCATGATCATGGCTCACTGCAGCCCTGACCTCCCAGGCTCAAGCGATCCTCCCATCTCAGCCTCCTGAGTAGTTGAACTACAGGTACATGCCCCCACACTCGACTTTTTTTTTTTTTTTTTAATAGAGATGGGGTCTCACTACGTCGCTCAGGCTGATCTCGAACTCCTGGGCTCTAGTGATCCTCCCACCTCAGCCTCCCAAAGTGATGAGATTACAGGCATGAGCCACCACACCTGGCTGATACATGTGTGTTTTCTTAACTTGCTTTTTCAAATTAGTTCTCAGTGGAGACGCAGATAGACAAACTGACAAGTGCAGAAGAACCATCAGCGTTTGCTTTATATTTTTCTTCCTTTAATTTTATTTCTTGGGTTTTATACTAAGTATATCTGGCTGTCAGTTGATGTTCCCCACAAAACAGGTGTACATAAATATTACAGATGAATAAATCGATGTTTTAAAGTACAGAATGTCAAAGTCAATTCCAGGCTAGCCATGAGGACCCTACATAGAAACATAAGAATCTTTGAATGCTATGAATTTTCAAATCTAATTTGCATACTGCTGAGGTCAGATGAATGGAACAGTGACGTGAGAATAACTGGCAATAACTAACTGGCCAAATGTAAATAAAAAGCAAACAATAACAATACACTATGTTCTTTTTATACTCAATACTGAAAATGAGACCTTTGTATGTAAGGTTCTTCCCACAATTGTGATATTATGCAAATAAAATACAAAGCTAACCAAACTAATGTTTATCATTTATAGAAGGCATTGTTTCACTCTATTTTTAAAAAACAGATGAGATGTCTTCAATGTAACAATAGTTTCCTAATTCTAATTTGTTTGCAGGCCAGGCACAGCAGCTCACGCCTGTAATCCCAACACTTTGCGAGGCCAAGGTGGGCAGATCACCTGAGGTCAGGAGTTTCAGACCAACCCGGACAACACACTGAAACCCCGTCTCTACTAAAAATACAAAAATTAGCCGGGCGTGGTGGCAGCCACCTATAAGAGCAGCTACTTGGGAGGCTGAGGCAGGAGAATCACTTCAGCCCAGGAGGCGGAGGTTGCAGTGAGCCAAGATCATGCCACTGCACTCCAGCCTGGGTGACAAAGAGAGACTCCATCTCAAAAAACTTTTTAAAACATATAAAAATAAATGTTTATAAATGGTTATTTAGTATCAAAACATTTTCCCATAAAAACCAATTGTTGTCAGGGTTTCAAAACAAACTCACAAAAGCTTATTTAACTTATTGACAACCTCTCCTCCACTACCTGACTTGAATGTACCAAAGCCATGTTCATTACTCCCTTCATTCTTGTTTAAATAAATCACCACAATATGCCCCACACTCTCATCCACATACTGTTATGCACAATCCCTGTTCTGTCCCATCATACCTTTCCACATCCTTGAAATACTTCCACAGAATCATATGGAATTCATGATCCATCCTCAGCAAAATTCCCTATATCCAAACCTCTCATCTAAAGGTTCTTTTCACCATGGTGCTCACACAGAACCTGGTTCACCCTGAGAACAGCACTGCCATTGTAACCCAGTTAAATGGTAGCTGTTTTCCTCAGACACCTCACACTACCAGGCCTAGAGGTGATGTGGCAGTTTTCTTTTTGCTTTTTATTGTTGCTTCCAGGCTATTCTCCCTCTATCCTCCCAGCTTTGAATTTCATATCACTCACTACTCCCTCACTATTGTTGCAATCTAGTTTCAATCTGTTGTGGTCAGAGATGATATTTTGTATGATTTCAACCGAGACTTGTTTTGTGGCCTAATATATGGTCTATTCTAAAGAATGTTCCATGTGCATTGAGAAGAATGTAGATTCTGTTGTTGGGTGTAATGTTCTATATATATTAAAAGTCTAATTGGTTTATAACGTTGTTCAAGTCTTCTATTTTCTTACTCATCTTTTGTCAAGTAATGGTTAGTTGTTCTAACCATTAATGAAAGTAAGGTATGGAAATGTCCAATAATTACAGAACTATGTTTCCTTCAAGTCTGCCAATGTTTGCTTCAAATACTCTGGGGCTCTGTTGTTTGGTACATGTATGTTTATAACTGTTATATCTTCTCAATGGGTTATCCATTTTATCATTATGTCTTTCATTGTCTCTTGTAAAAACTTACTGTCTTAAAGTCCACTTTGATATTAGTATAGCCACCCCAGGTCTCTCCAGCATAATGCTTGCACAAAGTATGTTTCCATACTTTCAGTTTCAAGCTATTTGTATCTCTAAATCTAAAGCAAGTTCCTCATACACAGTACATAGCTGGATCATGATTTTTTATACATTCTGCCAAACTCTTGCCTGTTAATTGGTGAGTTTAATCCATTTACATTCAAAATAATTATAGATAAGGATGAACTTTATCATTTTGCTAGCTGTTTTCTGTCATATTTTTGCTCCTCATTTCCTCTATCACTGCCTTTTTTGTTTGATTTTGTGTATGTGCACCATTCTGATCCCCTTCTTCTCTTTTCTGTTTAGTTTTTAATTATTTTCTTAGTGGTTCCTTTAGGTATAATAATTAACATTTTAAACTTAAAACAACCTAGTTTGAATTAATACCAACTTCACTTCAATAGTGTACAAAACCTCTGCACCTATACATCTCTGCCCCTCCCCATCTATTGTTAGTCACAAATTACATTTTTATAGTATGCCATTTGACAGATTTATAACCTGGGTGATGGGATGAATTGTACCCCAAACCTCAGCATCACAAAATATACCCAGGTAACAAATCTGCACATGTACCCTGAGTCTAAAATAAAAGTTTAAATTATTTTTTTAAAGATTCATAATTATTATTTTATGTATTTGTCTTTTAAGTCATATAGAAAAAAAGGAGTTACAAACCACAAATGTAATAATACTGGCTTTTATATTTTACCTAGAGTTACTTACAGTGTTCTTTCTTTGGCTTGGCTTCTTCTGCCTGCTCAAATCTACTGTTGAACCTCTACAGTGAATTTTTTATTTCAGTTATTGTACTTTTCAACTCCGGAATTTGTTTGGTTCCTTTTCATAATTTTGTATCTCTTTATGGATGTTCTCTATTTATTTGGTGAGACAGCACACTCCTGGTTTCCTTTAGCTCATAAAGCATTTTAAGACTATTGATTTAAATTCCTTATCTAGGCCGGGCACAGTGACTCACACCTGTAATAATCCCAGCACTTTGGGAGACCGGGGCAGGCGGATCAATTGAGGTCAGGAGTTCAAAACCAGCCGGCCAACATGGTGAAACCGTCTTTACTATAAAGACAAAAATCAGTCAGGCATGGTGGTGTGCACCTGTAGTCCCAGTTGTACTCAGGAGGTTGAGGCAGGAGAATCACTTGAACCCAGGAGACAGAGGTTGCAGTGAGCCAAGATTGTGCCACTGCACTTCAGCCTGGGTGACAGAGGGAGACTCCATCTCAAAAAAAAAACTGGACATATTTAATATTATGTAGCAAGTATGGAGATCAGATTATTATCCACCCCCAAATGCCCAGAGGTTGGTTGATGCTGCTTATTGTGGATTTATTGTTGTGTGTGTGTGTTTAGTGACTTTTATAAACCCTTTTTGTAAAGTCTGTATTCTTCATCACGTGTGGCCACTTGAATCTATGTTCTGTCAGCTTAGTGACCAACTAGTATATTGACAGTTTTTTTAAAGACCTGGAGCAAAATAAATAGGAAAAGAGAGTGCATTAGAAGACTCCTCAAAGTTTGGCCAGACCATTCACAGCTCTGCCGCGGTCTTCACTTCCTGCCTACTCAGACCCAGAAGAGAAAGCTTAGGGTCTCCTGGGTGACAGAGGGAGACTCCACCTCAAAAAAAAACTGGACATATTTAATATTATGTAGCAAGTATAAAAGATTTAAAATGGTACACCTGTGTAGGACACCTACCAAGAATGGAGCATGCAGGACCAGAAGTTGCTCTGGGTAAGTTAGCGAGTGAATATGAAGGTCTAAGACATTGCTGGACACTACTAACACTATATTTTATAAACACTATATATTTAGGTTAAAATTTTTTTAATATTTCTTTCTTCAATAAATTAAAATAAATTAAGCTTAGCTTACTGTAACTTTTTTACCTTATAAGCTTTTTAATATTTTTTAACTTTTTGACTTTTTTGTAATAACGCTTAGCTTAAAACACTTTGTACAGCTGTACAAAAATTTTTTTTCTTTATGTCCTTATTCTATAAGCTTTTTTGTATTTTTAAGACTTGTTGGCCAGGTGCGGTGGCTCGCACCTGTAATCCCAGCACTTTGGGAGGCCGAGGAAGGTGGATCACCTGAGGTCAGGAGTTCAAGACCAGCCTGACCAACATGGTGAAACCCCATCTCCACTAAAAATACAAAAAATTAGCCACGCTTAGTGGCAGGCGCCTGTAATCCCAGCTACTCGGGAGGCTGAGGCAGGAGAATGGCTTGAATCCGGGAGGCGGAGGCTGCAGTGAGGCCGAGATTGCGCCATTGCACTCCAGCATGGGCAAGGAGAACAAAACTCCATCTCAAAAGAAAAGATTTAAGCTCTTTAAACATTTTTGTTAAAAACTAAGACACAAACACACACATGAGCCTAGGCCCTACACAGGATCAGAATCATCAATATCACTGTCTTCCATCTCCACATCTTTTCCCACTAGAAGATGTTTAGGGGCAATACCACTCATGAAGTGGTCATCTATGATAACAATGTCTTCTTCTGGAATACCTCCTGAAGGACCTGAGGCTCTTCTTGAGGAGGTGTCACTCTTTTCAGAAATATGTCCATGCCATGATGGTTTGCCTGTCACAGATTTGCTTGTAAGTAGATAATGCACCATGTACATTCCTCTCTATTAATAAAAACCTTGGTCAGTGTTGGGGTCCATGTTTTCAAACTTTTTTTTTTTTTTTTTTTTTTTTTTTTGAGATGGAGTCTTGCTCTGTCGCCCAGGCTGCAGTGCAGTGGCATGATCTCGGCTCACTGCAATCTCCACCTCTCGGGTTCAAGTGATTCTCCTGCCTCAGCCACCCTAGTAGCCAGGATTACAGGTGTGCACCACCATGCCTGGCTAATTTTTCTGTTTTTGGTAGAGACGGGGTTTCACCATGTTGGCCAGGCTGGTCTCGAACTGCTGACCTCAAGTGATCCACCCGCCTCGGCTTCCCAAATTGCTAGTATTACAGGCGTGAGCTACGGTGGCCGGCCCATGTTTTCAAATTTTTTAAGGAGCTTGCTGAAAAGCTTCTGCTAAACCCTTTACTGTGAATTTTCTTGGGGGTTGTTCTCCTGTAGTTTCCTTTTCTTGGGCCTCTTTTTCAGCTATGTGCTCCTGTTTCATTATCATCTTAACGCAACCACTGTCATATATGTGGTCCATTGTTGACCGAAACATCATTGTGCAGCACATAACTGTACTTCCCTACCTCCTCTCCTAACCTCCAATACCTCCTCTCTCATCCTCACAGCTGATGTCCTTGCTCTCAGTAAGAAAATTAGATCAATTGGACTTCTACAAACTCCCAATCACACCTACCCAACTATACCTACATATATTGCCTTTATACCTCTTATGATAAACTCTCTATCCTCCTATAAAATGTTAATCCACCCACTTAAGCACCAAACTCCATTTTCTCTATCCTCAAGAACACCGCTCCAAATAATTCTCAACTCTCTCCCCTGTATCACCAGCTCTCCCCTTTCCACTCAGTCGTACCCATCAGCATACAAACACGTTCTCTCTCTCATCTTAAAAAATCTCTCAAGCCCACTCCCTTGCCATCTACCATCCCATTTAGTCTGTACCCCTTTGTAGCAACTGCTTGATAAAGTTGTCAATTGTCAATGTCTCCAATTCTACTCTTCCCATTATCTCTTAATGTCACCCAATTCCACCAAAACTGCTAGTTTTGACCTCCCTCCAACGGTCAATTTTCAGTCCTTCAATGACCTGTCAGAGGCATTTGACAGTTAATCATTCCTTCCTCTATTTAGCTTCCAAAATGCCACATTCTCTGTTTTCCTCCTACTTTACAAGTTGTTCGTCATCTACATTATTTGCTGGTTCCTCGTCTTCTCCTAGACCCTTAACACTGGAGTGCCCCAAGACTTAGTCCTTGGCTCTCTTCTCTTGCCTCTCAGTATACAACCCTTAGTGATTTCATCCAGTGTCATATCTTTAAATAGCATCTACATGCTTTTGATATCCACATTTCTATTTCTGGCCCAGTCTATTCTCTTGAACACCAGGTCCGTATATCCAATTATTTACTCAGATCCATAAATTGATTATCTACACTTGGATGTCGAAGAGACATCTCAAACTTAACATGCACAAAGTGAATTCCTAATTCTCACTTCCAACACTCCAAACCCAATCCACCTGAAATTTTCCCTAAGTTGGTGACAACACTATCTTTTTAACTGCTCAGTCCAAAAAACTTCAGCATAGTCCTTAACTCTACTTTCTCACATCCTGTATCCAATCCATCAGCAAACACTATTGCTTTACCTTCAAATACATTCAGAACCTCATTGATATCCACTGCTGCCATACATAGACTGATCCGCTGAAAATCTAAGTAATCACACACACACACACACACACACTTTCTCTCTCTGTCTCTCTTTCATCACAGACACACACACACCCCCGACTCACGTCACCATTGGAGGTTGCTATTAAAGAAACTCCTTACTCTGATAGCTCGCAATTAGTGGGAACATATTAATCATTTGTCCTGCCTTTCCAGTAGGAACTGTATTTCAAGGAAAGCAAACAGCCTGAGTTAGTAAGGGACAACTCTTCTTTATTAGAAGAATGACAGCTAATAAATATATAGGGCATGATAAAATTAGTAAATCATCAATTTGGAAACCCTAAAGGGAAAGCTGGCTCAAGCAAAGGTCATCCATGGATTCTAAACCATTTAACGTAAAGTTGATGAGAAACTGGATACTCCCAGGTTGCCAAAGTATCAACCTACAGATAATTTGTTATTGAAGGGAAAGACGGTGGGGATGGGGGTAGGCGGAGTGCCATTGTATAACTGAGGGATCAGACTGTCACAAACTTACTGAACCATTTAAAGACAGTCAAACATTAGATGTTACATAATATCACAATCTATAAAGTATTTTTGCCATTAAATATTTTATCTGAACATAATCAAGTCTTTAGACCTCACTCCAAGTATATAACAAATACAAATAAGGAAACAAAGAACAAATAAGATGAAAAAGCAATTAGATAAATCCAAAAGATGGGGTCTTCTAGGAATGGTCTCATCAATAAGTCGACGCCATGAAAAAATGGAGAAGGTGGGGAACTATTCTAAATTAAAAGAGAAGGAGAATCTTGACAATCAAATATAACATGTGGTCTTTGATTAGATCATTATTTGAACAGACCAGTTGTAAAATGCGTTTTGGGGACAATTTGGAAAATATGAATACAGTCTAGGTTTATTATATGACAGTAATCTAGTTATGTTATGAAATTGATCCTGGAGGATCACCTGAGGTCAGGAGTTCGAGACCAGTCTGACCAATGTGGAGAAACCCCATCTCTACTAAAAACACAAAATTAGCCAGGCATGGTGGCAGGCGCCTGTAATCCCAGCTACTCAGGAAGCTGGGTCAGGAGAATCGCTTAAGCCCAGGAGACGGAGGTTGCAGTGAGCTGAGATCGTACCATTGCGCTCCAGCCTGGGCAACAGGAGCAAAACTCCATCTCAAAAAAAGAAAAAAAAGGAAAATGCCCTTCCTTTTAAAAACTGTAAACTATAGTATTTAGGAAGAAGCTTTCATGATATTTGTAACATAAATTAAAATTTTTAATATGGCAACATGTTAATAAACTCAATTGTAAATAATGGGGTTATAAGTATTCATTATACTATTCACTCTTTTCTACATTTGAAAATGTTCACAATAAAATAAGAGAGAAACAAAACGTAAAGCTAAGTTAGATCACATCACTACCCTACTCAAAACCCTCCACTGGCTTCACACAGTATCAAAATCAGAAACCTTGCACTGACTCTGTGATCTCATCCCCCGCATCTCTGACCTCATCTCCTACTGTTCTACTCAATCACTCTGATACATCCACACTGACCTCCTTACTTTTCTTCAACATGTCAGGCATGCTGACACCTTAGGGCCACTGCAGTGACTGTTCCCTTAGCCTAGAGGCTCTTCCTCAGACATCTACACAGTTTACATCCTCATATCCTTCATGTCTTTGCTTAAATCTCACCTTTTCAATGAGTATTCTCACTATTCTAGTTAAAATTGCAACCTACCACTCCTGATCTTATCTTGCTCTCTATTTTTCCCCATCTCATTAATTATTTTCTAACATATAATTTACTGAGAATGTAAACATCAAAAAAGTAAGAATTTCTGTTTACAGATGAAGCCTTAGTACCTAGTATTCTACCTTGCACAAATATAGATGCTCAATCTCTATTTCTTAAATGAATGAATTTGGGTATGTATAATAGGGCTGAACCATGGTACTACCATTACTATTACTGTGTTTTGAATCCAGAAATCAAAGGGCAATACAGATGAGACCTATCACCTCCTCCTCCTTTCCTGTAATGACAATCCAGACAAGTTTGTCTTCTGGTAGCTTCACACTTTCTTGTACTCCCTTCCTGTGCTGTCTCTCATGCTGTCCCCAAGTCCTCTACTGTACAAGTGGAGTATCCCTCATCTAAAATGCCTGGGACCAGAAGTGTTTTAGATTTGGGAATTTTTTTTTTCCAGCTTTTGGAATATTTGCATACTGGTTAAGCATCCCAAATCTGAAAACCCAAAATCCAAAATGCTCCAATCATCTCCTTTGAACATCATTCAGTGCTCAAAAAGTTTTGGATTTTGGAGCTTTGTGGATTTGGGATGCTCAACCTCTCACTGTCGTTGATACCATAGTGTAATACTAGCATTAAGGGGGAAAAAAAGAAGCCTATTAATCCAAATAAGACCCAGCTGGTCAAAATATGAGTTGGAGAAAGGGATTGTGAACATTTTCCGGTAGTGATGGGAAAGGGGGATGGTAGAATTACACCAGGGACCAATACACAGATTGGTCATACATGCTTGGGAGCCAACTCTCAAGGTTACATCACCGAAGCAGTTCCTGATTTTCACAGCTTTCCTTACTTTACCTTCAAGGCCACAACTTTTCAAAAATATCTGACATTTCTTCCTCTACCCTCCATGGCCCTTAAGAATGCAGATTCCCACAATGACAAGACTTTTTTTTTTTAAAGACAGAGTTTCGCTCTTGTTGCCCAGGCTGGAGTGCAATGGCGCGATCTCGGCTCACCACTACCTCCACCTCCTGGGTTCAAGTAATTCTCCTGCCTCAGCTTCGCAAGTAGCTGGGATTACAGGCATGCACCACCACACCCGGCTAATTTTGCATTTTTAGTAGACACGGGGTTTCTCCATGTTGTTCAGGCTGGTCTCAAACTCCTGACCTCAGGTGATCCACCTGCCTCGCCCTCCCAAAATGCTGGGATTACAGGCGTGAGCCACCACGCCCGGCCCATAAGACAGTTCTAACAATAGAAACAAAGGGATGGTATTACATAGAGCAATATGAGGGTTAGTCATTCCAAGAACAAGTTATTTCTAAATTAAGTATTTCTTGGCTGAGCATTTCTTATATAAGAAAAATGGTCATTGTCTACAAAAAAAAAAGATTATTCAAATACTGTCAACCCCCCTGGGTATATTTTAATTCAGCTCAAAAAAGTTATATTATTTATAAAGAATGTTTTTTGTTGTTGTTGTTGTTGTTGTTGTTGTTGTTGTTTTTTTTTGAGACAGAGTCTCGCTCTGTCACCCAGGCTGGAGTGCAGTGGCCGGATCTCAGCTCACTGCAAGCTCCGCCTCCCGGGTTTACGCCATTCTCCTGCCTCAGCCTCCCGAGTAGCTGGGACTACAGGCGCCCGCCACCTCACCTGGCTAGTTTTTTGTATTTTTTAGTAGAGACGGGGTTTCACGGGGTTAGCCAGGATGGTCTCGATCTCCTGACCTCGTGATCCGCCCATCTCGGCCTCCCAAAGTGCTGGGATTACAGGCTTGAGCCACCGCGCCCGGCCAAAGAATGTTTTTATACAAAAAGATTTTAATTCTAAAACTTACATTCAACTAACTTGATGTTATGTAGTAGGTCATCATTATTCACTGTCATATGCTCTCAAACCTACAGTCTCCAAAGCCCTAATTTATATTTTAATTAATCATGCACAAGTTAAATTTCAGCCAACCTGTCACTAAAGCAGTTGGCTTCATGTACTCAAGCCCAAAGCAATCATGGTGGCTCTTAAAATCTGATAGAATGCTTGAATCTCTTTCCCAATACCAACAGTGAACATTCTGAGACGGAGTTTCGCTTTTATTGCCCAGGCTGGAGTTCAGTGGCACGATCTCGGCTCATGGCAAGCTCCGCCTCCCAGGTTCCAAAGATTCTCCTGCCTCAGCCTCCAGAGTAGCTGGGATTACAGGCACCCGCCACCACGCCCAGCTAATTTTTTTTTATATTTTTAGCAGAGGCAGGTTTTTGCCATGTTGGCCAGGCTGGTCTCAAACTCCTGACCTCAGGTGATCTGCCTGCCTCAGCCTCCCAAAGTGCTGGGATTACAGGCACAAGCCACTGCACCCAGCCTCCACTGCTCATTTTTGAACAAAGGTATTGTGCTCCTGCCCAAAAACCCTACCATGTCTCTTGTTTGGTATTGAAAAGCTATATGCTTTTAAACTCTTGTCTGCTTTCTCTTCTGTCTGCTGCAGCATCCCAGATCATAGAAAATAAAAGATGAGCAAAGGCAGTAGGTACTATATCATTTAAGAATACTAAAAGGAATTATCTTATTAACCTGACCTCACACTCCAAGAGTACAGAAACAGACACTCCTCTACACCAGAGTAACCTCAGTGCCTAGCAAAGAGCATAATCATAAACATTCAATGAATGCTTTCTGACTAGCTGACTATCCCAGGCAAGTAAACAAATTAGCAGAGTTATACCAAAAGGTAAATGGAGGCCTTATTACATTAAAATCCTCCATGCTATCAAGAGAATTGTCTTCCTAAAACATAGATCACTCATTTATAATTAGTGAGCATTTACTATAGGCTAGGCAACAAACTAATCCATAGGAATTAGTAAAACATAGAACCTGCCCTATATGGTTTACAATCTGGCAAAGGAGATAGATACAATTTATTCTAAGATAATCTGATGAGTGTTAGAAGTTATGTGTCAAGTTTTACGAGAATACAGATTAAGAAGTGACTAATTCTGCATGGGTAAAGAGTCAGCTAAGCCTTTACAGAGCAAGCAGCATTTGCTCTTAAAGAATAAATAGGAGTTCACAAGATGAAGAAAGGAGAAGTGAGAGGGTTGGGTAAGAATAGTTTTTTAGTTATAAAGAACTACAGGAATAAAGGTTCACAGCAATATCTATATCTAAGTTCAAGAAATGGCTAGTCACTTAATATGACTAGAATATTAGATTTAAGAAAAAAAAAATAACTATAAAGATAAGGCCAGAAAGAACAATGCCAAATTGTGAAGAGCTATTTCTGCCACACTTAGAAGTTTGAATTTCATCCTACAAGTAAAGGTTTTTGACCAGTGAAGTGCCTCAGTTAGGTCTCTTTTAGAAAGCAACAGTAACAATAATATGAAAGATGGATTGAAGTAGAAATAATCAGAGACACAGATTAGCTTGACAGCTATTTTAGTGGCTTAAGCAAATGATACAAGATGTGCCTTGAATATTTATTCATGTCCCTAAAAAATTCCAATAGCCATTGTTTATAAAATAAAATTCTTGATCTAAGCACAGTGGCACATGCCTGTAAGTCCCAGCTACCTGGGAGGCTGAGATGGGAGGGTAACTTCGGCCCAGGAGTTTGAGACTAGTCTCGGTGAGATCCCATCTCAAAATAAAAAATAATTAAATAAAAATAAGATTCTAACTCTTAACACAGTATTCAAAGTCTGTGACCATCCAAAGTACACATACCTTCCCAATTTCATTTCCTGTCCCTTCTTTTCCCATCTTACAACCCAGCCACATTAGACTATGAACCATTCCTTCTATCTCTTAAATATATTCACACTGCCACATCTTTATTCTCCCATTGTTTGTTACTTACGCAGAGAAAATCTTAATGAACTCCTATTCATCCTTCAAGGACCAGGTTTAAAAAAAGATACATCTACAAAGTCTTCCCTGACTCCACCTCTCCCAAGGCAAAACTTAATAATGCTTTCCTCTAGGCTTTCACATAACATCATTCATACTACCAATATAGTACTTACCCCATTGCATTGTTAGCTATCCATTTATCTATCTCTTCTGCTAGAATGTCTGAGATGAGACCAATCATTTACAAATAAAACAAATTAAATTATACAAACAAGATTAAGAAATTAATCTCTAAATATACATACATACACGTTTTTCTTTACCTGGTAAAACTTGAATTTGAACCCAAGAATATGACACAGTGTTTGCGGTTCACACATACTCATGTAAGATTCTAACAAAGATATAAAGAAGTCGTCGTGTTCTGGCCTGCATTCAAACACTTCTAAAATGACATCCAAAACTCTATTGGGATCCAGATTAAAGCATCCTGCAACAGATGAGACATACAAAAATTTAAAAATGATTATACATCATTTCTAGTGAAGCCATTAACTTTCAGGGATAACTCATATAGCAAGATAAAAATGATTTTAAAAACAACTTCCTTTACAAATTTGCTTCCCCTCTCCCAGAGGGAAATAAATCCGCTACACATTTTTGCAGATGAGAATGTGACTTTCCCAGAATCACAGAACGGGTTAATGACAGACCTGGGTTGGTATAGTCCAGGACCTGTGATACCAGTCAAATAAACATTCCTCCATGCCACACTTTGCCTCATCAGTTCTTGATTACTCGAGCTACTGAAACAGGTCCACATTATTAATTCTTGGAAAAACATGAAAATCAAACAATGCATTTTACAAATTAAGCAACTAAAGGGGTTTTTTTTTAATGTTTTAGGCAGAAGTATTTGGAATATTGATAAACAGTTAAAAGTCCAGGTTCACAAAAGTGGACAATCATTTTTAAAATCTTTTTTTTTTTATCTTACATATACTACAGAACTATAAAATATAACACTGATTTATATCCATGGCTTTTAGTAGCATTCTAAAGGGAAAAGTGGTATTCTATTGATACTTATAGATCAAAGAATACCAAGGGAGTTGGAGGCTCCTGGTTTACGTCAGTTCCCACATGCCTTTCATCAAGCTGAATGGGATTCTAGTATTTTAAAATATGTATATTTCATTAAACACAGTCCCTAAATGCAAGCTAACCACTTCACTGGGCCAAAAAATAAACACTGATTTCTTCTAATACTGGAGGAGAAAAGAACTGTGATAAATTTACGGACGTATGTTAGATCTAAACACTTACACCTTATGGATGAGTTAGGGGATTTTTCCAAGAAAATTCTTATATAACCTATTCCTGTCCAAACCCTTTTGTAAGATGGTATCTCCAGTTACTTCTATTAACTCCACACTTATTCATATTAAATGCTATAAAACTAATGTCATTTCATGTTTCATACTACCTTAGCAATCACTTAGAAAACCAAATCCTCCAAATGCAAGTTTTCCCTCTTTTTATGAGATCCAAACTTAAGAACACATTTTCTTCTGCTTCTCATCATACTAAGGAAAAGGACTAAGGCAGTGAGCATGTCTTACTCAAAAAAAGTTCCATATTTTCATAAACTCTCCAAAAAGACGTTTCCCTGAAGTTCTAGGAAGAAAACTTCTAAATATTTTTATCTACCCCTGTACTTCCAAAAAGTATGGCCTATGAATATAAAAGTGATTCCAAAATAGCAATTAAGATCCTTAAATGCTGCTGATAGCAATGTAAAATGGTACAACCACTTTGTAAAATTGGCAAGTTTCTTTAAAATTTGAACTTACACCTACCATATGACCCAGCCTAGGCATTTACTCAAGAGAAATAAATGTCTATGACAATACAAAGATTTGTACGCAAATGTTCACAGCAGGTTTATTTGTAATATACAACACTCCTCAAATGTCCATCAACATATAAATGGATAAACAACTTGCCGTATAGGATAAGTGGAGTAAGGATAAGTACAGTGGACATACTCAGCAATAAAAAGGGAAGAACTATTGATACAGGCAACAGTATCAAAGAATCACAAAATAATTATGCTGAATGAAATAAGCCAGACAAAAACAGTACACACTGTATGAGTCCATTTATAGACAAATTCTAGAAAAAGCAAATTAATCTACAGTAACAAAAAGCAGATCAGGCCGGGCACGGCAGCTCACGCCTGTAATCCCAGCATTTTGGAAGTTCAAGGCGGGTAGATCACTTGAGTCCAGGTGTTTGAGACCAGCCTGAGCAAAATGGCAAAACTCTGTCACTACAAAAAATTAGCCAGGCATGGTGGCACATGCCTGTAGTCCCAGCTACTCAGGAGGCTGAGGCGGAAGGATTACTTGAGCCCAGAAGGCAGAGGTTGCAGTGAGCCAAGAAGAAGAAAATTGAGGGGGAATGGGAGAAATCTGCACTATCTTGTTTGTGGTGTTGTCACAGATGTATATGTATGTTAAAACTCAAAGTGCACACCTTAAATATGTGCATTTTATTGTATGTCAATGAAGCCTGAACAAAGGTGAAAAATGCCTTCACACTGCTGTAACACTGATGATATATTATGGAAGTAAGATCTAGCAAATTCTCAAATCATGTAACTTCTCCTACATTAACTAAATATTAAAAAAAATCACTAAATAAAAATGAATTAACACTCTATCATAGAAGACAAAAGAGACACTGAATATAATTTTTGACAAACTGGCTGGCTTGTAATTACCCATTAAGCTACATACACAAAACTCATAAAGAACAGAATAGCAACAAGTTAGATTAAAATCTTTTAAGTGCTTCATTCACATTGCTTTTAAGTTTACATTTTCAGTATGCTGAAATGTGAACCACTAGCATTATATTTTATTTAACAGCATTACTCCATCAAGGCTATTCTATCAGTGACCTTTACTGTCAACTACCCACTTTCTTTCTAGGTGCAATTTAATGCAGTAATCTGAAACAAGAGTTATGCACTTTTATTTATAACAGGTATCACCTTTGCATCTTTCATTACAGAAAATCTGGCTCATGAGTTTTCTATTACTATCTCAGGTGCCATAAGTCCAATTAATTTTATCCATCAGATAGAAAAGGTAGCCAATTGAAGGTTTAGAAAACTATTTTCATTTATTTTTATGTATTATTATTTTTAGAGACAGGGTCTCGCTCTGTTGCCCATGCTGGAGTGTAGTGGTGCATTCATAGCTCACTGCAACCTCACACTCCTGGGCTCAAGTGATCTTCCCATCGCAGCTTCCCAATTTGCGAGGACTACAGATGCACACCAACACGCTTGGGTAACTTTTTTGTAGAGATGGGGTCTCACTATGTTGCCCAGGCTGGTCTCAAACTCCTAGTCTCAAGTGATCCTCCTGTCTTACCCTCCCCAAAGTGCTGGGATTGCAGGCATAAGCCACCATGCCCAGCTGAAAATTATTTTTAAAGTCTTAGTGTTTAAGTTCATATACAGTGAGACTCTAATAATAATCAGTAAGTTTGAAAATCCAAAATGTTTCCCTAATGGCAGCTGTAATAGAATACAAGCAGTCTTGTATGCAAACATCTTAGAAAGGCTTTTGTCCAGCCCAAGCACTGATAGTCATGTGATCTTTAGAGAGATCATAAACCTAGCTCCCTAACTTTACCACCAGCTACATTAATACACACACAAACTTATATATATACATATATATATTTACATATACATACATACATACACACACACAAACACACACACACATATGCCTTTATGCCTTTTGAGGAACAAACAAGAAACCATATTTAAAGAGAATAAGTCAAAAAATAAAGAAACTGCAAAACTACAACGGCCATAGATTCCCTCCTTCATTTAAATAAGTATTAAATAACTACCCACCATGTGCCAGGTGCTTGTGATTCTCCGGGAAAATAAAGAGAGGAGAGAGGGGGGATAAACACACAGGCAAGAGAAAATTTCAGGGGTAGTGGAAGGAATGTGCATTATCTCGTTTGTGGTGTTTTCACAGATGTAAAAGTCAAATTGTACACTTTAAATACAAGCATTCTACTATATGTCAATGAAGCCTCAATAAAGCTCAAATTTTAGAGCGATTAGTAAAATGGTTACGCTACCCTTGAGGAGAGTTCACACCTTTTGAATGATATATCTTTGAAGAAACGCACTAAAAAGCAACTGGAGTTTCCCCAAAGATAGAAAAAATGGCCAGTATGTTACAGCGACACCGACTAGGGGCAAGAAATATGGTCAAACTGACAATGACCGTTGTAGAAATTAGGCCAAATTGAGATCTTAACAGGAAAATAAAAGACCAAGAGAGTATTGCAGACATAACTAGGAGAGATGTCCAGCCTATAAATTTCAGGCAAAACGGAATTATAGCCTCAATCATCATGTTCATAAGAGAATGGACCTTAGGAGACAAAGAAAATCATGTTTTTAACAAAATGAAATGATCTATCATGTAGAAAGAATTTCTTTAGAAGCAAGCTAATAAAAATCTATGCTAGACTATTTCTAAGAAACACTATTTGCAAAAAAAAAAAAAAAAAAAAACCTGCACATCTCAAAGCAAGAACCAATGAATAACAAAATAAAAGTATGATCTAAAAAACAGTAACAAGGCCAGGCACGGTGGCTCATGCCTGTAATCCCAGCAATTTGGGAGGCCAAGGCAGGTGGATAGCTTGAGCTCAGGAGTTTGAGACCAGCCAGGCCAACATGGCAAAACTCCGTCTCTACAAAAAATACAAAACTTAGTGGGCACGGTTGTGTGTGCCTGTAGTAGCAGCTATTTGGGAGGCTGAGGTGGGAGGATGGCTTGAGTTCAGAAGGCAGATGTTGCAGTGAGCCAAGACTGTACCACTGCAATCCAGCTTGGGCAACAGAGCCAGACCCTGTCTCAAAATAAAAATAAAATAAATAACAACAACAAAAAAAACCCTATAGTTGGAAACACCAATTGCTGTCTTCTTTTTCATACTACAAAGGGAAAACTTCTAACATATAGCCAAGAAACTTCAATAATGTAAAAACTTAAGTAAAGAAGGCAGCCAACTTCCCTTTCAAAGAAATAGGAGAAAGGTGGCATAATAAGATGTGTCTAAGCTGAATGGACCCTATATTCAGATTGAACCAAAGATAAAATACTAAGTACACTCAAAATCATGTAGTCAAAGGGGTAAAATGTCCCATAATCTATCCAAAACTAAAAATCGTTTGGCTTAAGGATTTATCTTGTTTTTAATGTTACTCTGGTCACTTGAGAGACTGAAAAGGCAAAGACTCTCACTCTACCCTTCCCTAGCCAAATCTATACCCTTTGACACCAGGCAACAAATGAAGGTCTTGAGGTTTGATGAAGAAAGCTCTGGTTCTGCAAGCGAAGGTAAAGGGGTTAGAGCCTACGCCAGAAAGGTCTTGGACCACTAAAACCTAAAACCAGGAAGAACCATTTTCACTCTCTAAAGCTACGCTCAAATAAGCTAGCTCCGTAATTAGTTGTTAGCCAGAACTTTTGATTTAGAGCAAGAATCAGCACTATGGCTTGTGGGTTAAATCCATTCAGCTGTCTGTTTTTGTAAATAAAATTTTATTGGCACACAGTCACTTTATTTATGTACTATCTATAGCTGTTTTTACACAACAATGGCAGAATTAAGTAGTTACAACAGAAACCATACGGTCCACAAAGCCGAAAAATATTTACTATCTCACCCTTTATAGAAAACACTTGCTTACCACTGATTCAGAAGAAAGGAAAGGAAAGAACACTTAGCAACCACTTGTTTTTATTATATATACTTAAAGTGTACAGCATGATGCTCTGATTTTTTTGAAGGGCATCCAAAAGAGTTCTTACAGTTTAGTTCAGCAAACAAAGGAGTCCACCTGTGATATCCTTTCCTCTATTACTAAAAGATTTTTTTTGCCATCTTCAAGCAATGGTCACTTGTATGGTGTCTATGACTTGGCAGCTCAACAGTCTACTGTTCACTATTCATTAGTATTTAATAAGTTGTTCAAATTTAGTGTCAGATCACAATCACCATGCAGATGCACAATGGTTCTGCTTCCTTGCTTGCACATGCACTAAATAGCCCCAAGTTATCTGGCAGAATATAAAAATTTTGATGTGCCAGAATCTTTTAGGAGCAAATAACTGCCTTTTTTTTTTTTTTTTTGAGACACTATCTCACTCTGTCACCCAGGTTGGAGTCCAGTGGCGTGATCTCAGCTCACTGCAACCTCCACTTCCTGGGTTCAAGTGATTCTCCTGCCCGAGCCTTCAGAGTAGCTGGGATTACAGGCACGTGCCACCATGCCCAACTAATTTTTGTGTTTTTAGTAGAGACAGGGTTTCACCATGTTGGCCAGACTGGTCTCAAATTCTAGACCTCAGGTGACCTGCCCACCTCGGCCACCCAAAGTTCTGGGATCACAGGCTTGAGCCACTGCATCCAGCCAAATAACTGTCTTTTAACTAAAGGATGATAAGTAAGGATTTATCCTGGTCAGACCAAGTACCCTGAAAGTATGTGCACCTAAAATGTATACTGCCCAAACTAGGTATCAGTTTCTGACACTGGCTGGTGAAGGAGGTGTCAGAAACTACCTGTCTAGACTGTTCCTAAACAGAAAACAATGGGAATAAACACAGAGAAACCCATCCAAAGAGGCCATGAAAAATAGGATGCTGGTCAGTGAGCTGTTCTGGACAGATAAGACAAGGCCTGGATGAAGTATGCACTAAGAGGGACTCCAATAAATGCTAACAACATTGAAAGAATACTCATTGGAATTGAAGTTTCAACCTCTATTTTCACATCAATGAAACGTTTCATTCAGGCCGGGTGTGGGGGCTCACGCCTGTAATCCCAACACTTTAGGAGGCTGAGTCAGGCGGATCACTTGAAGCCAGGAGTTCGAGACCAGCCCAGCCAACTTAGTGAAACGCCGTCTCTACTAAACACACACACACATAAAAAAAATAGCTGGGCATGGGTGGCCCACGCCTGTAATTCCAGCTACTCGGGAGACTGAGGCACGAGAATCGTTTGAACCTGGGAGGCAGAGGTTGCAGAGAGCCAAGATTGTACCACTGCACTGCAGCCTGGGCAATGAAGCGAGACTCTGTCTCAAAAAAATAAAAGTTTATTTCTCAGACAATTAAAGGGAGGAGGAAATCACCTAGTCAGAGATAAATAAACACTGAGACAGGGAGATGAACTTTCTAAAATTCTCCATGTCAGGAAAAAGAGGCTAAGAGTCAGTATAGATTATACAAGAATAGAGGAAATATTCATTCCTTTTATACCCAGTATTTATTTATCACCTACATACCAAGTATTAAGGATAAGGTACTGGCCGGGTGCGGTGGCTCACGCCTGTAATCCCAGCACTTTGGGAGGCCGAGGCGGGCGGGTCACGACGTCAGGAGATCGAGATCATCCTGGCTAACACGGTGAAACCCCGTCTCTACTAAAAAACTACAAAAAATTAGCCAGGCGTGGTGGTGGGTGCCTGTAGTCCCAGCTACTTGGGAGGCTGAGGCAGGAGAATGGTGTGAACCCGGGAGGCGGAGCTTGCAGTGAGCTGAGATCACGCCACTGCACTCCAGCCTGGGCAACAGAGCAAGACTCCGTCTCAATTAAAAAAAAAAGAAAGGATAAGCTACTAAACAAAACCCCAGTCCTCACAGAGCTTACATCACAGGGGGAGGGGGAGGGGGAGGGGGAGGAGGTACAGAGCATATTATATGGTGATATGTGCAAAAAAGAAAAATAATCAGGGAATAATAGGAGTTTTGACAGGGGTGGGCAGGGAAGGCTTCACTAAGAAGGTGACATTTGAGTACTACTTGGTGGGTCAGAATATAGGTTTAGCCCAATAAATCAAATTGTTTATACTCATAGACTGTCCATATACCTCATGAGCTTACAATTGTGTTTGTTACACTGTTTTTCAGAAATAGGATCACAGCATGTTCTCCCTGAGAGCAAAGTTCAAGAAAAGTAAATAGTGTACATTTTCTAGTAAGATAAAAGCACACCTTCAAGAAAATCCCTCTTTGAAATGTTCCCAAAATAACGAAGGAACGAAAAGGTATAAACTCATAAGAAATAGAAGAAACAGATGTCAACAAAAAAGGATATAAAGTAAAAACAAAAAAAACATAGCACAGAATTTTTATGTGGGGAATACTATCTTAAGTAAGTACATGACAGGATACAAGGAAAGACAAACTTATAGCAAAGCAGCACTGACAAGCTTCTCAAGCTAGATCAAAAAACACTCAGGAAAGTGTGGTGCCTACCCTAGAAAGAACAGAAAGGGGCTGGGCACAGTGGCTCAAGCCTGCAATCCCAGCACTTTGGGAGGCCAAGGCGGGCGGATCACCTGAGGTCATGAGTTTGAGACCAACCTGGCCAACATGGTGAAACTCCATCTCTACTTAAAATACAAAAATTAGCTGGGTGTGTTGGCAGGCTCCTGTAGTCCCAGCTACTCGGGAGGCTGAGGCAGGAGAACTGCTTGAACCCCGGAGGCAGAGGTTGCAGTGAACTGGGATTGTGCCACTGCACTCCAGCCTGGCCGACAGAGTGAGACTCCATAGAAAGAAAAGACAAGAAAAGACAAGCCAAAAGAATGAACAGAAAGGAACTAAGGAACCACCACAGGAAGGTTTCTAAAAATGAGTCACGGCCACACAGGTAAGCAAGAGTCCCACAGCCCTAGGGGGCCACCCATCTTGATGTTAAATTGACAACTGGAAGAAACAGCAAAGAAACTAGATCAGCTGCCAGAACTAGATTAACTTCAAAGAAAAGGGTATTTAAACAAAAGGCTATTTAGTCGGGCACAGTGGCTCATGCCTGTAATCCCAGTACTTCGGGAGGCCAAGGCAGAAGGATCGCTTGAGCCCATGAGTTCAAGACCAGCCTGGGCATAGCGAGACCCCATCTCTTAAAAAAATAAATAAAATGGCCGGGCGCGGTGGCTCAAGCCTGTAATCCCAGCACTTTGGGAGGCCGAGGCGGGTGGATCACGAGGTCAGGAGATCGAGACTATCCTGGCTAACATGGTGAAACCCCGTCTCTACTAAAAATACAAAACACTAGCCGGGCGTGGTAGCGGGCGCCTGTAGTCCCAGCTACTTGGGAGGCTGAGGCGGGAGAATGGCGTGAACCCGGGGGGCGGAGCTTGCAGTGAGCCGAGATCGCGCCACTGCACTCCAGCCTGGGAGACACAGTGAGACTCCGTCTCAAAAATAAATAAATAAATAAATAAAAAATTTAAAAATAAACTGAAAGCTACTTACTTGCTGGTAAGAACAAGGGTGATTATAGTAAATCTAGTTTTAATTGGATTCCTACACAAAGCACCAGAGGAAGGAGATAAGGATTGGGACACCTTCTCCCTCTTTCGTAGTCATATATAAACTCCAAAAAACAGAGAAGGAATCAAGAAGCTGATGATAAGCACCCCAAAGATGTAACTAGTGAGGCACAAAATATGACTCCTCTGGCAGGTCTCAAGACCCAGGTACCGCAAAATCTTCCCTACGATAGCACAACACCTAGCAAATAATAGAAAAAACTATTTCCACCTTAGGAAAATCGAGATTACCCTATTTTTCTGGTGCTCATTCATCTTTTCCACAGAAGTCAACTACTTCTTCCAAATGCTCAATGCAAATAAAAAGAAAAAAGTAATGCTACAGGAATTCTACTTAAAGGGTAGGGAGAATAAAAACTTTCCTGTTACACTTTTACAACAGCTGTTGCACTTACTTTAAAAGGCTATTATAAAAATAAAATATGCATCAAAGTCCCTTGTAAAGTTATTTTGAAAAAAGTTCAAAATTACACATCTGTAGGTTTCAAAAGTTCACTGAAGATTTACTGTATTAAAGTTTTCATGTTTGCTTTTCGGTCCTCCATAAAATGGTTGAGAAATACTTAAAAATAGAAATACCAGAGAAACGTAGGGCACTGTATCAGAACAGTCCATTCTGTTCTTTGTCATCCATTGTCTTTTGAAAGCGTTGGCTTACCACTCAGGATCCCCTCCACAAAAAAGAAAGACTAGACAGAGCAGGACCTAATATTAACATACAAGTAATAGTGACAAAAAGATTTCTCACAAATATCATGCTAAATTTTATAATTACTGATAAAACATTAAAAGTAAAAGCTAAACACCTCTCCTATTCCTTAACCAGAAAAAAAAAGTATATGGAATGCACTCATTTTGTCTTTATGGATATTCTCCAACAATTAAAATAACTTATCTTAACAACACATACTATACAGATATATGTCTTACCTATTAAAGATTTGATATTTTCTAAGATTAAGTCACTAGTAATACTTCCAGATAAATCTTGCCCCAATTCGGCAATCAGCTTGGCATAACCTTCATTCTCTTCTCTTAACAAGTTGAATTTTTGCTGCTTATAACTGAAATCAGATAAATACCATTAAGGGGATAAAATTAATCTCAATTAACAAGCTTGCACAGAGTACTGTATTCTCACTGAATTTTCTTATCTCCAACCTACAACAATCGTAAGAATAGTTGTTTAAAGTTTACTTCTTTGTGTGCCTTTTAGAGTAGAAAACAACAGTGGTGGCCGGGCACGGTGGCTCAAGCCTGTAATCCCAGCACTTTGGGAGGCCGAGACGGGCGGATCACGAGGTCAGGAGATCGAGACCATCCTGGTGAACACAGTGAAACCCCCTCTCTACTAAAACTACAAAAAACAAGCCGGGCGAGGTGGCAGGCGCCTGTAGTCCCAGCTACTCGGGAGGCTGAGGCAGGAGAATGGCGGGAACCCGGGAGGCGGAGCTTGCAGTGAGCTGAGATCCGGCCACTGCACTCCAGCCTGGGCGACAGAGCAAGACTCCGTCTCAAAAAAAAAAAAAAAAAAAAAAAAGAAAACAACAGTGGTTGATATGAGAACCCCCAATATTAATCACACGGGGAAAACCAGTAACACAAGAAAAGGATATTGTTAATATCAGGGAACAATAACATATCACTATTTCCATCTCTAAGAATATACCCCGAGTATAGTCATAGTCATAAATCATTTTATTGCTAATTATGAAAGCATGAGTATTATTTTAACTTTGAATATGGGCAAAAGTAACATTGGTTTTACACAGGTAAAGGTCACTGATGACTCAATAATATTAGGCTACTTTTAGAAGGCAAAAAACACAAGACATGCTAACCACAAACAAAAAAACAGTCTTCAAAGTCCCCTTAGAAGCCACTAGCATTCAAAATATGAATGAAAAAACATACTCAGCTACTTGATCTGAAACGTAAGATACGTGTACTTACAAGAGTTTTGTCTTGATTTTAACTGACTTTTGATTGAATTGCTGTGATTGTTTGATAAGCCCTAATGATTCCAGTGTTTCTGGATCCAGGCGTTCCTTTAAAACTGTGTCTGAAACTAAATACTGTATTAAAAAATATTAAAAGTCATTTATTCCTTAGCATTGCATCCACAATGTTAAATATATTCAAACTAAAGCTTCCTAAATAAGAATACAAAAATAACATTATATAACAACCTACAATTTATAAAAAGGCTTGGAAGCTCAATTTAACAAATATTATGACTCCAAATATTGAAATATTTTATAAATAGCTTTCAAAAAATTCCCTACAAAATTATATGCATGTTGTATATTGCCTATAAATGACAAGAACTACAGATGAAATTTTCAATATGATTGCATTTGGCTTAACTGGATTTTCACCTAATACAGCACTTAATAGCCTCCTACTTGAAGTTAAATTCTAGTATAGCAAAGACAAGCACCTTCTTCCAGGTCTGAACCATGGCAGTTCTCCCTGGTTCTAAATTTATGAACACAAATGGTTTACCAGACAACAATCATGGCGAGTTCTAGAGTTTATCATTTTTAAACTACCTCTATTCTTTTACTCTTTGCTTACCAGTTTATGAGGGAAAAAAATCCATTTAAAAGCTGTCTACAATCATTTCTACTTACTTTATAAATGCTTACCTTTTTCTTAGGAACTTACTAGGTCAGGAATATCACCAAAGGTTTTAAATGTCTAGATAGTTTAAGTGATATGGATATGGTTACATGCTTATTTCATAGAAACAGCATGTCTAATTTCACAAAACATTCCATTTCAAAACGCAAATCTCACCTTATGAGAAAAGTCAACTGAATGTCAATATCCTCCTCCATTAACATGACTAACTTCTATTGCAGCTGTTTAATGCAGATTTTTAAAAGGGAAAAATATTTTTAAAAACTTACCAAACATGCTAATACCAACTGTGTAAAATAGTCTCTCTTGCTTTTTTCTTCTAAACAATTTGTCTCAATATCTATAATGATGAAGATGAAAAAAGTTTGATTGATTTTTCTACACTCCCCAGCACTAAAGTAAGATAATTATTTAAAAACTAATTTCAAAATGCCTCAATCTGAATTTGGAAAAATTCAAAACTATGGTAACATGAAATATTATATGAATGCTTTAATTTCTCCTAAAACTGGAGGTTGACTCTGTGACCTATGACAGATCCATAAAATGGTACATCAATTACACTGGAGCTGCCTGCTATGGCACTGGAAGCAACAAAGCTTCATAAAAAATTGTTCGCAAAAAACGAAACATTCAAAGTTTAAATGACTACTTGTCAGAGATGCTAAAAAGAAAAAAAAAAGATTATTTTAGGTGGAAAGTTGAATAGGGTTATAACAAAGATTTCTTCTAACTCTAAAGATCCTAATACTCATGAAAATCAAACCCATGACTTTCGCCACCCTGGTCAAATTACTATGTCCTAACCAAGCTACCTGGCCACCAACCTTATGAAAAGACAGTATTAAAAAATAGTTCTGGCCAGGTACAGTGGCTCACGCCTGCAATCCCAACATTTTGGGAGGCCGAAGCAGGTGGATCACCTGAGGTCAGGGGTTCAAGACCAGCCTGGGCAACATGGTGAAACCCCGTCTCTACTAAAAATACAAAAATCAGCTGGGCGCAGTGGCGCCCATCTGTAAGTGCAGCTACTAGGGAGGCTGAGGCAGGAGAATCACTTCAACCTGGGAGGCGGAAGTTGCAGTGAGCCGAGATCATGCCACTGCATTCCAGCCCGGGTGACGGAGTAAGACTCTGTCTCAAAAAAAATAATAATAAAATAAAATAAATAACATCTTATCTTGAATTATAATTCTAGTCAGTAAATAGAAATTATTCAAAATTTTTATCTTCCTACTGAAATATTTAAAAACTGAGACTGTGAGTTTCAGTAAATTATTCAGAAAATTTGTCAAAAATTTTTCTGATCTGAAGTGTGGAAGAAAGAAAACAGTGCCAAATGCCAAGCACCAAAAATTTCAACCAGCATTGGCAGGGTTACAAACAAGGCTAATCTCAGGATTACTGCTTTAACTGATTATATACTATTAACCTAATTTTACAGTCAACTCATAATTTAGAATATGCTATAAAGAGAAGCACTGGTTTTAGTGAAGTAATAAAAATTGTCCTCTACACGCTCTACTGCCAACATTGAGAATCAAAAGAGAAGGGGATTTTTCATCAAACATATCCACATTTTCCTGGCCCTTGACTTTCCCTTCTTGGACAGTTGCCATTTCTACATATCCTGGCCACTGTAGCTAAGCATGCAGTTAGCTCATGTGTATTAAGGAAATTTTAGGGTATAATTTATGCAATGTAAATTACAGTATAATCTCAATTTCTCATTAAGACTTTTAACCCATGTGTACCTCACCAATCCTTTTCAGGGACTCCCAATTGTTGCCCTGCTATCTGGTTTTCTGGTCCCTCCTCAGTCTAGAACTTTAAAGATACTGATTTTAAGGGACCGGGGCTAAACTGAGTTCATTCTTTTACCCAACATCTATCTATACTCCAGGGCCCTAAAGTCCCTAAGATCTACCTCTCAAGGTCCCTAAGATCAGAGGCAACGGATGGCAGATTCATCCTGTTCAAGTCAAGTCTCTCTCCTCTGAGCCACCTAACCTGATTAAGACAGTTATCCTCTGAGGGTTTGTGAACCTGGAATGAATTATTTTAGCTCATTAATCTTAATTCTTAGAATTGGATAAATTACTTAAATGTCTAACCATTCTCTTGGGTTCTGACAATGTTAGGAAATGCTTAATAGGGTCTCAGTAAATTTCTTAGCTGAACTATCTCAACAATCAGTACAGGACTCTATTATCCCAACTGTACCTTCCCTGGTTTCTTTATTCTTTTTGCTCTAACTCATTAACACCATTCTAATAAACTCATTTATTATCCCTGACTCCTCTACTTCGAATAAATTCTCTTTAATTTCCCCTATGATTTTAATAAAAAGCCCTCAGCTATTTCCAACTCTAGTGCCCAGTATCACCAATTACCTACTCTAGCCCAGAGGTCGCATCAGCATACCAAGTTACAGCAGACTCCCCATTTCTATAGCTCTCACGTCCCCTCACCTTCATATGATTAGTCTATTAAAGTCGCTATCAGCCGGGTGCGGTAGCTCAAGTCTGCAATCCCAGCACTTTGGGAGGCCAAGGCAGGCAGATCACCTGAGGTTAGGAGTTCGAGACCAGCCTGGCCAACAGGGCGAAACCCTGTCTCTATTAAAAATACAAAAATTAGCTGGGTGTGGTGGTACATGCCTGCAATCACAGCTACTCGGGAGGCTGAGGCAGGAGAATCACTTGAACCTGGGAGGCGGAGGTTGCAGCGAGCCGAGATCATACCGCTACATTCCAATCCGGGCAACAAGAGTGAAACTCCATCTCGGGGCGGGCTTGGGGGGGCAGGGGGGAGTTGCTATCTTAACCTGGAAAGTGCAGCACTAATTTCCCTTATAACTGTTAACATTTAGAATGACAACATGATGTAATAAAAAGATAACAGGCTGTGGAGCCAAAGGGACCCAGGTTCAAATTCTGCCTTACTGGCTTGTGTGGCCTTGAAAAATCACCGCTTCACTGAACCTCATTTTTCTGATCTGTACACCTACCACCATTACAGGAGTTGATGTAAGGATTAAAATAAAAATTAAATGCTTAACACAATGCCTAGAACATGGAAGGTACTCTAAAAGCAGAACTCAAATTGTTATTATTATCATTATTATTATCATCATCATCATCATCATCATTATTATTAGAGGTAGCTCACATTCTTACTCCTATTCCCCAGCCTTGATCTGGGGTCACACTTTAATCATTTTTTTTCTGCCAAGGGTGAGGGTGGGTGAGTGAGGGGGCAGGTGAGGGAAATCCTCTTCCCAAGTTTGCCATCATAATCTTGCTTATAAAAATGGACTGGATAGGCCGGGCACCGTGGCTCACGCCTATAATCCCAGCACTTTGGGAGGCCTAGGTGGGCAGATCACTTGAGGTCAGGAGTTTGAGACCAGTCTGGCCAACATGGTGAAACCCCATCTCTACTAAAAATACAAAAAAATTAGCCAGGCGTGGTGGCATGCGCCTGTAATCCCAGCTACTCAGGAGGCTGAGACAGGAGAATCACTTGAACCCAGGAAGCAGAGGTTGCAATGAGCCAAGATCGTGCTACTGAACTCAGCCTGGGTGACAGAGCAAGACTCCATCTCAAACAAAAAATGGACTGGATAGGCTAAGAGAAATGTCCCAAGAGCAACCAAGCATCATCTTCATGAATTCATGTTACTAGTAAAAGACAATGACTTGTAACAATAATTCATGTTACTAAATAACTACGAAGGGAAAAATATAACCTAATAAGTCAATAAAGAAATTACTAGGGCCAATAAGCTGATAATTGATGATTACCCAAAGAAAGATATACTCCTGACACTATCAAGGAACAACAGCTTCCACAAAATGTTACCTACAAATCAGTCTTACAGTAAAAATATTTTTAACTGAAATTTGTTTCATGATATATTTATTTGCAAAAAAAAAAAAAAAGGTAATATCTTTAGTGCCTCACTAAAAATTTTAGCTTAAAAGGTTTTTTGGTTGGCTTAAATCAATCCAACAGATAGCATGAACATATACTCGATCATCCAAAC
The DNA here is from genome assembly GCF_003255815.1 of Theropithecus gelada. Lineage (NCBI taxonomy): Eukaryota > Metazoa > Chordata > Mammalia > Primates > Cercopithecidae > Theropithecus > Theropithecus gelada. Next base: position 121,229,118 of record NC_037689.1, read on the forward strand.
CAGGATAGTTCTGAGAGTAAAAGGGGGCACTATTAATAATTAGCCGGTGAAAACAAAACTGGGACATGTGCTCATCTCATCAACGGTCTTCTCTTTTCATTTATCACTCCCAGTCCACATACATGTTGACCTACTCCCAACATTACTGGGAACTTATGAAATCTGAAACTTCCTGAAGGATCAAGCACCAGCATTTATATTTGTCAAGAACAAATTCTAAATTCTCAGTAAGACATTTAAGTAATGTATCTAATTCTAAGAATTAAGATTAATGAGCTAAAACAATTCATTCCAGGTTCACAAACCCTCAGAGGATGTCTTATTTTAAAGTGAATATTGGCTGGGTGCAGTGGCTCACACCTATAATCCCAGCACTTTGGAAGGCCAAGGTGGGAGGATCACTTGAAGCCAGGCATTCAAGACCAGCCTGGGCAAAATAGCGAGACTCTGCCTCTAAAAACTAACTAAATAAATGAAATGAATACAATAACGTTTGGCAACGTCTTCTATTAGATTCAAAGTAACAGAAAGCACAAGACTGGGCCTAGTGCCGTGGCTCATGCCTATAATCCCAGCACTTTAGAAGCTTCAGGTGTGCAGATTGTTTGAGCCCAGGAGTTCCAGACAACCCTGGGCAACACGGTGAAATCCAATCTCTACTAAAATATATATATTTTTTGTTTATATTTATATATATATACACATATATTTATATTTATATATTTGTTTATATATAAATACATGTTTGGGGTGTGTGTGTGTGTATGTATGTGTGTATATATATATATTAGCAGGGCGTGGTGGTGAAATAGGAGGATCACTTGAGCCCAAGAGGTTGAGGCTGCAGTGAGCCAAGATCACACCACTGCAGTCCAGCCTGGTTGAAAGAGTAAGACCATGTCTCAAGAAAGAGAAGAAAAGAAAAGAAAGCACAGGACTGACTGATGGGAAACCTGTGCTCAGTTATTTTCATCTAGATCTAAAATTGGAGAAAAAAAAATTATAATAAACATTATTTTTTAAATCCATGCCATGGGACACTACATTTCATTCTAAGTCACAGAAATACTCCTTTTTTTATCTTGCATGAATCCGTATTTATTCTGGAAAAATAAAGAAGCTGCTATTCCCAAAGCTGGTTTCTCATCCTCAAAACAAAAGTACTTTTGATTACTTTGGCTCTTCTTGCTCTTTCTAAAATTAAGAAGAATCAAAAGAGTACAATAGCAAAGTATTTCTTGAGTGTCCTAAGTATGAGATTCTGACATCATTCATTGAAAACCTGCATTAAATAAGATTATTTGGTTACCAAAATCTCAGAAAACTTGGCCTTTTAACTTGAAATAACTTAATTTAGCTCAAATTTATACAAATCTACATTGTCAAAAACTCAATCTGAATTATACCTCTAAAGCTTGTTTATAACATTATGACATTTGACTTATATTGCTATATTCTCTACAAAGAATCAATTTGCTTCTAGATTTGCAGAAACATTTGTAAAATTCTTAGTTTAAAACATTTTATTTAACAAACATTTGACTTACCAAACAGCACATTACAGGTGAAATAAAGGCTTAATACCTACCTAATATGCAGAATACATCAGCAAGAATGGAGGGCATATCCTCACGAAATTCCTAATTTTAAAAATATAATTACAGTAAATAGCAAAAAAGCACACAGCAAGTATTAGGGTTTCATAATAACACTCTTCTGTGAAACTTAAAAACAAAAAACGGCTGGGAGCAGTGGCTCACACCTGCAATCCCAGCACTTTGGGAGGCCAAGGAGGGCAGAAGACTCGAGCCCAAAAGTTTGAGACCAGCCTGGACCACGTGGTGAAATCCCATCTCTACAAAAAAAAAAAAAAACAAAAATTAGCCAGGCATGATGGCGCACTAGCTACTCCGGAGGCTGAGGTGGGAGGATCATTTGAGCCTGGGAGGTGGAAGCTGCAGTGAGCCAAGATCGCACCACTGCACTCCAGCCTGGGCAACAGAGGAAACTCTGACTTTTAAAAAAAAAAAAAAAATTTATTTCCAGGTGAAGCTGAAAAAATTTTTTTAAAAAACCAAAAACCCCATCATTATATTGACAAATATTAAAATTCTTCAAGTAAACTTTCATAACAAAGAGGAAGATAATGTTTGCAAAAAATGTTTACGTCTGCCATGAAATAACTTGATTAAAAAACGGAAACCTAAACAAGCACTTTGGGAAATATTAAAGAGCACAAACGAGTAACATTTTTCCAATGAGGTTTCATTTTAGAAATCACATGAATTTAGAGTACCTCATACCTACCTAAAGGAAGACTGTTAAAAATGGTACATTTTTCACCCAAGACTTTAAATGTTGTGCTCATGCCTGAGTCAACATTTGATCTATGCAAAAATCATAATAGTATCAGAAAAACAGAAATCTTGAAAATACAAAACCAGCTAAAAAGCTAAAAGCTGGTTTGGGGGGGTTGTTTTTTAGTTTCAGGAGGTACATGTACAGGTTCGTTACATGAATATATTTCGTAATGCTGGGGTTTGGATTTCTATCGAATCCATCATCCAAATAGTGAACACAGTACTGAATAGGTAGTTTTTCAACCCTTATTCCTCCTCCTCCCTCTCCCCTTTTTTAGAGCTCAATGTTCTCTTTATTTTCTTATTCACTCTTGTAGCCTTTGGGGAAAATGACCCAAAATCGGGCCAGGCACAGTGGCTCACACCTGTAATCCTAGCACTTTGGGAGGCCAAGGCAGGCGGATCACAAGGTCAAGAGTTCAAGACCAGCCTGGTCAACATGGTGAAACCCTGTCTCTACTAAGAATACAAAAATTAGCCGGGTGTTGTGGCATGCGCCTGTAATCCCAGCTACTCGGGAGGCTGAGGCAGGAGAATTGTTTGAACCTGGGAGGCGGAGGTTGTAGTGAGCTGAGACTGTGTCATTGCACTCCAGCCTGGGTGACAGAGCAAGACACCGTCTTGGGGAAAAAAAAAAAAAAAAAAGAAAAAGAAAAGAAAAGAAAAGGACCCTCCTGTTTCTGAATAAAAACTTCAGTATTATTCTAGACTTGTCTCTTGACTTTCTACTCCCACACTCAATTTTAGGGCTATTTTCCATTAGAAGGGATCATAGTTCACTTATTGCAGTTAACAGTTTGCTGGCAGTACAGCAACCCTAAAATTAGCCTATTTTCAGAAACTAAAGGAAATTCTAAAGAAAAATCTGGCAGCTGCAAAGAAATGCACAAGATACTCTTCTGTGGGTAAGATACTGGACAGTGTATAGTACTAAGAGAAAGCCATGACAAAGACAATTAAGCTGCAGAAGTATCTATAAAAACATCATTAAGTATTCAAAAGAAAGAAGCTATGTAAGAACCAAACATACATACATAAAATTCACTTGAACTATCCATTTTCAATAAATGGAAAAAGAATCAGAATCAGATCCCATAAACAAACTAAAACCTATACCAATGCTCAATTTACAAAATGAAATAACCTTGTCAATCAGATTTTAGCCTCAAATTTCTTAAGGGCTCTGAACTCTGGTTACGTCTATTTAAATGCAAGTACTCAGGCCACTTGAAGATCAGAAATATAGTAAGATAAGAGTTTTCAAAAATGAAAAATTAGTTATTTAAGAAAGATTGGCAGCAACTGAATTTTTTTAACGTTAAAAGAAAAAAAAGGAAATAGACTACTCCAGCATGAACTAATGCTGTTGTTATCAGTTGGAGATAATTTAGAGACAAAAGGGAAACTCACTGAATTCCTACTGCTCAAATACACCCCAATATGGGGTGGAAATCACAACAGCTAAACTTAGAATTTCCTTAAGACTATCCCTGGGAAAGCACAAAAAACATACAAATATTACCTCCCCTGACAGAAAAAAAGGCTACAGAAGATTAAAGAAACACAGTAAGAGAAGTTCAGATTGAGACCAAGAAGCTTCAATTCCCACACCTTAATAAAACCTATTATAAAAGCTATTCTGAATTTTATTTATATACAAGTTCATTATAAATGTATATATACATACACACACACAAGATAATTTTATTCATATACAAGTTTAAAAACCAGCTTAATAATAAAAGAACAGCACACCACTCATAAAACCTCAAGCTTAACTACTGGTTTACAATGTGAAAGCCCATCTTCCAATTCAAATGCCAAACCACCATGAAAAACATTTGGTCTGAATCTAACTTAAATTCTCCAAAGAAAGAGTGAAACAGAATAACCATGTAAAAGGGTTTTTTTTAATCTAGTCAATTTTTTTTAAACCATAAGTAAATGAAAACTGGCACCAAGTGAATGTTAGAGCCAAGCAATAGCAATTTAAAATAATTTAATCCTCAATTTTTAAAATATATTTAATTTCTAAACATAACTACAAACAAAAAAATGACTTATATTGAGAGAAAAATATTTTAGCCAATTTATGTTTTTAGAGTAGCGTTTTTAATTAAGGATCCCTTAATTTCTTTTTTTTTTTTTAATTATACTTTAAGTTCTAGGATACATGTGCACAACATGCAGGTTTGTTACATATGTATACATGTGCCATGTTGGTGTGCTGCACCCATTAACTCATCATTTACATTAGGTATATCTCCTAATGCTATCCCTCTCCCCTACCCCCACCCATGGATACCTTAATTTCATTACAGCACAGCCTTTTTTTTTTTCCCCTACCAGCTTACCTGATATTTCCTACTTTAGTAACAACCAGATAAAAAGATTAAACTATCTGTGTTCCTGTCTGGCAAAAACGGCTTACCAATATCATCTTAAAACATCCACTACTCCCTTCCATAGTTTTGAGGGGAAAAAAGAAAAAAAAAAGAAAATTTTAAAAATCCATCCACTACTATAATTTTGAATAAAATACAAGTTATAAACTTCAGGGATCTTTGTGTCAAAGCAAAAGATATATAACAACTATTAACTTAAAAATATGTATATACATACTTACACTAATGTCATTAAGAACATTAGATGCCTGTTCATGCTTTAAATTTCCTTTAATTACATGATATGACAACTCATAGAGAGCTTGCTGGAAATCTGTTGAACATAAGAGAAATAAATGTAAGGATACAGTCTCTTGAACATGAAAAGTAAATCTATATATTTCCTACCTCTCAGAATTATTATAAACATCAATAATGAAAAAATATAATTCTAACGCTTTTCCTCTAGCACTTTTTTCTTTTTCACAAAAACATAAAATTAAAAGGTTAGAAAAATGTAGGCCGGGCGCGGTGACTCAAGCCTGTAATCCCAGCACTTTGGGAGGCCGAGACGGGCGGATCACGAGGTCAGGAGATCGAGACCATCCTGGCTGACACGGTGAAACCCCGTCTCTACTAAAAAAAAAACACGAAAAACTAGCCGGGCGAGGTGGCAGGCGCCTGTAGTCCCAGCTACTCGGGAGGCTGAGGCAGGAGAATGGCGTGAACCCGGGAGGCGGAGCTTGCAGTGAGCTGAGATCCGGCCACTGCACTCCAGCCTGGGCGGCAGAGCGAGACTCCGTCTCAAAAAAAAAAAAAAAAAAGAAAAATGTTAACCACCTCTCCACTACTATAACTACGGCTTGAGCATTCCTTTCCAGTTTTTTCTGTATGTCTACAGATTTTACATATTTAAATTCACCATGCACATCATATAGCATTCTGATTCCCCCCAAAACACTTTTAAAGCATTTTTTCATGCTACTCAAGTCTCTCTAATTATTTTCAATGAACTCTAGCGAGTGGATTTAAACCAATCATTCTCCTCACTAGTAGACTTCGGATATATTCTCAATTCAATCTCAGGGCTATAGTGACAACAGATAAAGAGTAGCAGTAAATATACTACCGAGTTTTAACCATACCTTAGAGTGAGAGAAGTTTCTCCCCAAATCTAAAATCTCTTTGTCCCATAAAAATCTAACAAAAAATACATGTATAAAATGGTAGTTCTATGATAACTGTCAACCACAAGTAGCAACATTCACTATTAATTACCACAGTCCCCTTTCCTGAAGAAAGATATTTTGGTTTTGGAACGGGTAGTTAGTGGCCAGGTGAATACCTCCTTCTGGTCATCTTTTTTTTTAAAGTCCCATGTACTAAAAACTCTACCTCCTTCCAATCATGAGAAAGTAGTTAAACAAGGAGCTTTAAAGATGCTAATGTAAAATAAAGTCTATTTATAATCTACTTTTGAGCAGAATCAAATTTTTTTCAGAACCAAACAGCAAGTTAAAAAATCAAATATTTTAAAAATCTTCTTAGCCAGGTGCAGTGGCTCACACCTATAATACCAGCACTTTGTGGAGCCAAGGCAGGAGGATGGCTTGAGCCTAGGAGATCGAAACCAGCCTGGGCAACATAGGGAGACCTCATCTCCACTAATAAAAGAGAAAAAAAATTAGCCAGGTGTGGTGGCGTGCACCTGTTATGCCAGCTAGTTGGGAGGCTGAGGCGGGAACTTGAGCCCAGGAGACTTCCGGAAGTTGCAATTAGTTGTGATAGCACCACTGTCTCAAAAATAAAATTTAAAAAAACTTCTCCCCTGCTATGACTCCTAGCCACAAAAAACAACATAATAGAAATCAAAATGTATATAAATCCCCCCTTAATGAAAATACTATTTTGCAGTAAAATTAACTTGTTCATTAAATCATTTGCTATTGCTATTGCTAATAATTATTCCAAGTATTTATGAAGAATTATTTATTAAATATATTCTGCCTATTTTACAACTATATCTTCATTGTGCTTTTAAATAAACAATATAAAAACAAAGGAAAAAATTTCTATTTTTTGGTATCGTAGGTATAAGAGGTCAACTTCATGCTTTGTATTTCCATGAATAAAATGCTTTACAACAAACAATACTTATTTAAAATTTTCCAGACAATTAAGGTGGGGTTTTTTTGTTTTTTTGTTTTTTTGTTTTTTGTTTTTTTTTTTTTAAGCAATCAGAGGAACAAAATAGCCAATTATCAAAAACTAAGGTCCCGTGAGAATATGTCCTCTGGTACTCATAGCGAACCAGGGAAGTCTAATCTTAATCACAGAAGGAGATTAAAATAGAGAACAAGTGACCTGGGTCATTTTGCTGACACTAAAGTGACATAAAAACAATCATACTGTGATCCACACAGCAGCAACGATAGTTCTCAAATCACAAGTTTTCTTTTTTTCTTTTGAGACACAGTCTCGCTCTTCAGGCTGGGGTACAGTGGCGCAATCTTGGCTCACTGCAACCTCTGCCTCCTGGGTTCAAGCGCTTCTCCAGCCTCAGCCTCCCGAGTGACTGCAATTACAGGCGTCCGCCACCAAGCCCAGCTAATTTTTATATTTTTGGTAGAGACAGGGCTTCACCATGTTGACCAAGCTGGTCTTGAACTCCTGACCTCAAGTGATCTGCCCGCTTTGGTCTCCCAAAGTGCTGGGATTATATGCGTGAGCCACCACGCCTGGCCTAATTCACGAGTTTTCTAAATGCCTATTTAAGAATGGTTGGGAACTCCTACTGTGTTTTATCCATAGAAACTGTAAATGGTGGTTTAAAACTATCAGGCTAGTTCCACAGAAACCTATAAAATTTATATTGCGGGTGAAAAACTTTACATTTACAATGAGGAGGAAAACTTATAACCCTTATAGTTATCCACAAAAAATTCAATAAAATATTTTATCTTAACGCTAACACTTCAGAAAGAGTAGTTTTAAGAATGGCCACCAGAGGCCAGGCACGGTGGCTACACCTGTAATCCCAGCACTTTAGGAGGCCAAGGCAGGCGGATCACAAGGTCAGGAGATCGAGACCATCCTGGCTAACACGGTGAAACCCTGTCTCTACTAAAAATACAAAAAATTAGCCGGGCGTGGTGGCGGGCGCCTGTAGTCCCGGCTACTTGGGAGGCTGAGGCAGGAGAATGGCGTGAACCCAGGAGGCGGAGCTTGCAGTGAGCCAAGATCACACCACTGCACTCCAGCCTGGGCAACAGAGCAAGACTCTATCTCAAAAAAAAAAAAATTAAAAAAAAGAATGGCCACTAGAAGGTACTTCTAGAGATTCTTAGTTTTTGCAGGGTTTGAATGTTGAAGACACCAATTCTTGGTTATGTCTAATAATATTACTAGTACTACTCATGTTTGTTTTTTTTAAACAATAATGTACTGTTTATTTTCAAATAGCTAGAAGGAATTTTGAATTTTCCCAACACAAAGAAATGATAAATGTTTGAGGTGATACACTAATTATACTAATTTGATCATTACACATTATATACACATATCAAAATATCACACTGTACCCCAATTACTCATGTTTATTAGCCATCCTTACAGTGTTGTTTCATTGGCAGTGGTTGGGGTGGGGGAAATGTGATTTATAAAAGAAACAAGGAGAAGCAGTGTGTGCAAGGGAAACTGCCTGCCTGAAATGAAAGTAATTCAAAGGAAGGGCAGAAAGAGAAAGGTCAGAGGGAACACTGCCCAAACACAAATCCCTAAGACAGAAAAGAGATTCTGAAGGAATGATATTCAGTCAGTTCCCTGCTAGGACAACAAACTGGAGCCCCTCAAACCAAAGCCTGACTGTTGACAGAGATCAGCCAAGGAGTGAGTATATGTGTTAAGGAAACAAGCAAGGGTAAGAGAAGGAGAGCACTGGCAATTCTGCCAATAAGGCCACACTCATAACTATTTCTGGTTTCACATGTGAATCAGAACCATGCAAATAAACAATAACCTAATAGTTATTAAAGATCCAGAGTCACATTGTTACACTATTTACACTATCATTTATTGAAAATTCTTCTATTTTATCCACCTAATGTTTCTATTAAACAAGATCAAAGTTAACTGAGATGTTAAAAACTGATTTTAAACACGGGGAAGAAAAAAGATAAAGTACCCTAGTATTTTTAGAAAGGAGTCTTTCTGTACATTCTTACACTTCAGACAGTCAACTAACTTAAACAAGAATACATTACTGTCTACCAACCTCAAAAATCTTTTGAGTGATCATGCAATTTTATAAGCAGGATAAACAAGAAAATAATTTGGGGATGGCAGGCTAGGAATGTTAATTCTTAAAACAGGTCTTACCCATATGACAGGGTAAAAAATGGCTTTTTCATTTGTTAAAAAAACATTTTTCACTCACACATCCAAATGTTCTTTTTATGAGACAAGGTCTGTCACCCAGGCTGGAGTGCAGTGGTGTGATCTTGGCTCACTACAACTTCTGCCTCCCGGGTTCAAGCGATTCTCGTACCTCAGCCTCCTGAGTAGCTGGGATTACAAGCGCACGCCATCACACGCAGCTGTTTTGTTTGTTTGTTTGTTTGTTTGTTTTTTGTTTTTTGTTTTTGGTAGAGATGGAGTTTCACCATATTGGCCAGGCTGGTCTCGAACTCCTGACCTCAAGGGATCTACCCACCTCAGCTTCCCAAAGTGCTAGGATTACAGGCGTGAGCCACCACACCCTGCCCAAATGTTCTTTAAAAAGTATATCCTCAGCTATGCAAGGTGGCTCATGACAGTAATCCCAACAATTTGGGAGCCTGAGGCGAAAGGACTGCTTGAGGCCAAGAATATGAGACCAGCCTGGGCAATATAGCAAGATACCTCATCTCTACAAAAAAATAAATTAAAAAAATAAGGCTGGGCACGGTGGTTCACACCTGTAATCCCAGAACTTTGGGAGGCCAAGGCGGGAGGATCACCTGAGGTCAGGAGTTCAAGACCAGCCTGACCAACATGGTGAAACCCCATCTCTACTAAAAATATAAAATTAGGCAGGCATGGTGTCACATGCCTGTAATCCCAGCTACTCAGGAGGCTGAGGCAAGAGAATCGCTTGAACCCAGGAGGCAGAGGTTGCAGTGAGCCGAGATTGCACCATTGCACTCCAGCCTGGTCAACAAGAGTGAAACTCCATCTCAAACAATAAATAAATAAATAAGCAAGGAGCGGTGTTGCACACTTGCAGTCCCAGCTACTTGGGAATCTGAAGTGGCAGGATCGCTTGAGCCCAGTTTGAAGCTGCAGTGAGCTATGATTACACCACCACTGCATTACAGCCTGGGCAATGGAAAGAGACCCTGTCTCCTTTAAAAAAAAAAAAAAAAAAAAAAAAAAAGACAGAAAAAAAAAGAAAATATATTCTCTCTTATGAAAGTTATAACTTTTGGTGGAACAAAAATAAGCATATATATATATATGTAAAATTCTGTTCTTAATCTTCTATTCACAAAAGCATAATTTAAATGACCATAATACACTTTATCTAATGCTTTTGCCTTCAAATAGAATATCAGTTATAAAAATGTATTTTCTAATTTAAAAAAATACTGTGGGTTTTACCCCCAACAATACTACAAATGTAAATGCTTTACACTTACTAGACACAATCGCTTTTAGTTTTGTCCCTCCTTTGCCAAATCCACATGTCTAATTTTAAATTAATAAAACGTTAAATAGTAAAATCCTTTGAAACTAAAGATACTGGAAAATTATAATATATACTATTTAATTATATAATATTTTATTTAATAAATCATATCTGTGATATGCAGTAAACAACTCCTTTGTTTGAATGTTTTCCATGACAACTGCCTTTAACAAGATCCCCAGACACCACCTAAACATAACCAGCTGTAGTAAAAACACTGAACCTCAGTTTCTGGAAATTTTCTAGTGCAAATAAGATCAGAACAATTTTTCTTTCCATGCTATCTTTTCTGTCATATTTATGATTGATACAGCTAACAACTGCTGAAATTTAGCTAAATATACCAAGCCCCAATTACAAAAGTCAAGCAATATCATATCATTATAATGCAGGTCAAATAACATCGGTATACAGAGATATAGTCTTACTGTAATTACAGTTTTAATCCTGACTATAATATAACCATGTAAAACCTTTATGTAATGTGAACTATCTTACACCTTTTGTTTTCATACCTAACAGTGAATAGAAAGCAGACAGTTACTAATTTTAATCAAGCCAAAAATAACTAAGATACTTTTAAAAATCTTACCTCTATACGTCGAACTATCATGGCTTTTATTTTCACTGAGGATCCGACATAAATGCAAACTAGAATAAAATAGAAAACATTTCAATTTCCACCTTAACATGAGATGATGCTTATAGAGCAAATTATATCAACTGGCAAGTAAAAAAAAAATTTTAATCAGGCATTTATTCTGCCTTTCATATACAAACTGTACCACTGGTAACTCATAGAAGATTAAAACTATCTCTGTAGTAATAAAGAAGGAATTATGAAATTAGAATACCACCATTTTAAGATCCCTAATTAATTACAGAATCTAGGCCAGGCGCGGTGGCTCACGCCTGTAATCCCAGCACTTTGGGAGGCCGAGGCAGGTGGATCACGAGGTCAGGGGATTGAGAAAATCCTGGCGAACACGGTGAAACCCTGTCTCCACTAAAAATACAAAAAAACTAGCCAGGCGTGGTGGTGGGCACCTGTAGTCCCAGCTACTAGGGAGGCTGAGGCAGGAGAATGGCGTGAACCCGGGAGGCAGAGCTTGCAGTGAGCCAAGATCACGCCACTGCACTCCAGCCTGGGTGACAGAGCGAGACTCCGTCTCAAAAAAAAAAAAAAAACATTACAGAATCTAGGCATCTACCAATGGCTGCTCACATTACAAAAAGAGGCCAGGCACGGTGGCTCACACCTATAATCCTAGCACTTTGGGAGGCCAAGGCGGGAGGATTGCCTGAGCCCTGGAGTTCAAGACCAGCTTGGGCAACACAATGAAACCCCGTCTTTACTAAAATACAAAAGAAATTAGTTGGGCGTGGTGGCATGCACCTGTAGTCCCAGCTACTAGGGAGGCTGAGGCAAGAGAATTGCTTGAACCCAGGAGGCAGAGTGAGCCAAGATCATGCCACTGCACTGCAGCCTGGCAACAGAGCAAGACTCCGTCTCTACAAAAAAAAAAAAAGAAAGAAAGAAAAGAAAAGAAAAAGAGACTATGAAACATTATGTGCCTCCAGATTCTGATGAAAGAAAACACCACGCAGGTTGGGCATGGTGGCTTACACCTGTAATCCCAGCACTTTGGGAGGCCAAGACAGGCAGATAGCTTGAGCCCAGAGGTCAAGACCAGCCTGGGAAACATGGTGAAACCCTGTCTCAACAAAAAATACAAAAATTAGCCTGGCATGGTGGCTCACGCTTGCACTCCCAGCTACTCGGGAGGCTGCGGTGAAAAAATCATCTGAGCCCAGGAAATTGAGGCTGCAGTGAACCATGACTGCTCGCTCCACTGTACTCCAGCCTGGGCAACAGAAAAAAAAAAAAAAAAGAAAAAGAAAAAAGAAAAAAAGGGAAAAAAGAAAAGAAAGCATCACCCACCTATGAAATTGTCTTTGGGGGGGGAAAGTGTAAATCAAAATCTGATCAAGCCATCTAGATCCAACTACCAATTTACAGAAAAAGACCACAGAGAAATATATTAAGAGATACCATAGGGATACAGTCACCAAAATTCAAACTGTGGGAAAATCTAACAGAGAGTGACCCAATCTCTTGAACAAACAAATTGCAAGGAAAAATATAATAAAATATAAAAGAAGAGTACAAGAGAGGAAAAGAGGAACAGAAGAGCTACAAGACAGAAAAACAATTAACAAAATGGCAGTAGTTAAGTCCTTTCCTGTCAGTAATTAATTACCTTAAATGTAACATCTAACTCCACATTCAAAAGACAAAGTATCTAAATTGATATTTTTTAAGACAAGCTATTTTTTTTAAAGCTGTATGCTGTCTACAAGAAACTTCTTTTAAATTTAAGGACACAGACAGGCTGAAAGTGAAAGGATGGATAAAGATAATCCATTCAAATGTTAGCCAAGAGAGAACAGGGGTGCCTATGCTTATATTAGACAAAATATACTTTGAAAATATAACAATTATAAATATATACACATACCACATCAGAGGACAAAAGCATATGAATATATGTGACACAGAACTGAAGAAATAAATAGACATCAACACAGTAATAGTAGGGAATTTCAATACACTACTTTCCATAGAATAGCTAGACAAAAGATCAGTAAGGAAACAGAAGACTTGAATACTACTACAGACCGAATGGATTTAACAGACCTATCCATAACATGCCACCCAAGATAAGGAGACTACATTCTTCTCAAGCACACACAAACCTTTTTCCAGGCTCTAACATGTGATCTAACCTTCTGATCACATTAGATATCACAAAAAAATAACACATTTTAAAAGACAGAAATCATTCCAAGTATCTTTTCCAAACACAATGGAATAAAACTAGATATCAATACCAGAAAGAAAACTGGAAAGTTCACAAATATGTAGAAATTAAACACATTCTTGAACAACCAAAGAATCAAAGAACAAAATCAAGAAGGAAATTAGGAATTATCTTGAGACAAATGAAAATGAAAACATAAATACCAAAACTTATGAGATATACCAAAAGCAGTTCAAAAGAGGAAATTTGTAGCAATAATTTTTTTTTTTTTTTTTTTAAACACAGTATCTCATTCCATCACCCAGGCTGGACTGCAATGGCAAAATCTTGGCTCACTGCAGCCTCGATCTTCTGGGCTCAAGATCCCCCCACCTCAGCCTCAGCACCCACCCCCAACACCCCATTAGGTGGGACCACAGGTGCATGCCACCATCCCCAGCTAATTTTGTATATTTTGAAGAGATGGGTTTCACCATGTTACCCAGGCTGTTCTCAAACTCCTGGGCTCAAGCAATCTGCCCACCTCAGCCCAACAAAGTTCTGGGAATACAGGCGTGAGCCACCAAGCCAGCACTATAAATGCCTTTTTTAAAAAAAATCTCAAATAAACCACCTAACTCAAAACTTCAAGGAACTAGAAAAAGTAGAATAAACTAAGTCCAAAGTTAATAGAAGGAAGGAAATAATAAAGATTAAGGCAGAAACAACTGAAATAGAGAATTAAAAAAGAAAACAAAAATCAGCCGGGTGCGGTGGCTCACACTTGTAATCCTAGCACTTTGAGAGGCTGAGGCAGCCAGATAGCTTGAGCTTAGGAGTTCGAGACCAGCCTGGGCAGCATGGCAAAACCTTGTCTCTACAAAAAAACACAAAAAATTAGCTGGGCATGGTGGCCCACACCTGTAGTCCCAGCTACTTGAGGGGCTGAGATAGGAGGATCACTTGAGCCCAGGATGTCAAGGCTGCAGTGAGCCAAGATAGTGCCACTGCACTCCAGCCTGGGTGACAAAGTGAGAACTTATCTCAAAAAAAAAAGAAAAAAAAATCAATAAAATTAAAAGTTGTTTTTTAAAAAAAGATTAACTGACAAATCTTTAGCTAGACATTTAATAAAGAAAAAGAAAATGCAAACAAAATTAGAAACAAAAGAAAAAACATTACAACCAATTACACAGAAACAAAAAGGAATACAAGAGGCTAGTACACCATAATACCAGAGCCAGACAAAAACATTACAAGAAAAGAAAATTACAGGTCAATGCCTCTTATAAACACAGATGAAAAAATCCTCAATAAACACCAGCAAACGGAATTTAACAGCACATTAAAAGGATCATTCACCATGATTACAATGGATTTATCCCTGGGAAGCAAGGATGGTACAACATACACTAAATGTGACACATTACATTAACAAAATGAAGGATAAAAATCACTTGATCATCTCCTTACATGCCGAAAAAGCGTTTGACAAAATTCAATACCCTTTTATGATAAAACTCTCAACAATTAACTAGCCTGCGTGACAGAGCAAGACTCCCTATCAAATAAATATACATACTAACTATAGAATGAATGTTCCTCAACACACACAAAAAAAAGACCATAAATAACAAGCCCACAGCTAACATTATATTCAATGGTGAAAAGTTGAAGGTTTTTCCTCTAAGATCAGGTACATGCCCACTCTCTCCATGTCTATTCAACAGAGTACTAAAAGTCCTTGCCAGAGCAACTGGGCAAAAAGAAGAAATGAAAGTTATCCAAACAAGAAAAGTGAAATTGTCTCTGCTGACAAAATGATCTTATATTTAGAAAATCCTAATGACTACACCATAAAATTGTTAGAAATAAATATGCTGCATCCATCAAGGCAAAAAAAAATTTTTAGAAAAGAAATAATAAATAGGGTTAAGTTACAGGATATAAAAATCAACACACAAAAATAGGTAGTGATTCTATATGCTAACAATGAACTACCTGAAAAATAATTTTAATTCCATTTAAAATAGCTATAGCATTGCAAGAATGGCAAAAAGAGAAAAATAATAATAAAAATAAAATAGCTACAAAAAATAAAATACTTAGGAATAAATTTAACCAAGGAGGTGAAAGATCTATACACCACAAACTATCAAATGCTGATGAAAGAAACTGAAGATGACAAATAAATGAAAAGATATTCCATGTTCATTGATTATAATAATTAAGATTGTTTAAATGTCCATGCTACCCAAAGAGATATAAAGACTCAATGCAATCTCTATCAAAACACCAATGACATTTTTCACAGAAACAGAAAAATCCTAAAAATTTATATGGAACCAGAAAAAAAACGAATAGCAGCCAAGGCAATCTTGAACAAAAAGAAAAAAGCTAGAAGTATCCCACTATTTGACTTCAAGCTACAGTTGGCCCTCTGTATCCAAGGGGGATTGGTTCCAGGACCACCTGCCACACACACCAAATTCACAGATGCTCAAAAGTCCCTTATATATGGCATATATACAGTCATCCTTCTGTGTCCACAGGTTCCGCATCTGCGGATTCAACCAACTGTAGACAGAAAACACTTACAGTCAGCCCTCCATATCCACAGCTTTTGATTTGTTGTTGGTTGAATCTGTGGATGCGGCCAACCAACTAAATGTAAGGCCAGCCAACTATATATTACAAAACTAGGGTAATTAAAACAGCATGGCACTGGCATAAAAATAGACACATCAACTAACAGAATAGAATAGAGAGCCCAGATACTAATCCATGCATTTATAGTCAATTTTCAACAAAGGGTACCAAGAACACATTATGGGGAAAAAGGCAGTCTCTTCAATAAAGAATGCTGGTAAAACTTAATATCCACATACAGAACAATGAAACTGGACACTTACTTCACACCATATACAAAAACCAACTCAAAATGAATTAAAGACTTAAATGTAAGACCTGAAACTATAAAAATCCTAAAAGAAAAAACAGGGGAAGAGCTACACAACATTGGTCTGGGCTACAGTTTTTTAGATTTGACCCCAAAAGCTCAAGTGATTAAAGCAAAAATAGACAAATGGGATTACATCAAACAAAAAAAGTTTCTATGCAGGAGGCCAGGTGCAGTGGCTCATACTTATAATCCCAGCACTCTGGGAGGCCAAGGCGGACAGATAACCTGAGGTCAGAAGTTCAAGACAAGCCTGACCAACATGGAGAAATCCTTCTCTACCAAAAATACAAAAATTTTCCGGGCATGGTGGCGCATGCCTGTAATCCCAGCTACTCAGGAGGCTGAGGCAGGAGAATCGCTTGGACCCAGGAGGCAGAGATTGCAACAAGCCAAGATCGCACCACTGCACTCCAGCCTGGGCAACAAAGCGAGACTCTGTCTCAAAAAAAAAAAAAAAAGTTTCTATACAGGAAAGGAAACAATTAACAGTGTGATGGAGACAACCTATGGATTCGGAGAAAACACTTGCAAGCCAAACATCAAATATGGGTTTAATATCCAAAATATATAAAGAAGTCAAGGGGCTGGGCGCAGTGGCTCACGCCTGTAATCCCAGCACTTTGGGAGGCTGAGACGGGCGGATCACGAGGTCAGGAGAGCAACACCATCCTGGCTAACACGGTGAAACCCCATCTCTACTAAAAAATACAAAAAAATTAGCCGGGCGAGGTGGCGGGCGCCTGTAATCCCAGCTACTCGGGAGGCTGAGGCATGAGAATGGCGTGAACCCAGGAGGCGGAGCTTGCAGTGAGCTGAGATCAGCCACTGCACTCCAGCCTGGGCAACAGAGTGAGACCCTGTCTCAAAAAAAAAAATTAAAAAATTAAACATATTCTCAAAATAAAAGAAAATGGTGATGCCAGCCAGGCACAGTGGCCCATGCCTGTAATTTCAGCAATTTGCAAGGCCGAGGCAGGAACATTCATTGAGGTCAGTTGGAGATCAGCCTGAACAACATAGCAAGACTCTGTCTCTACAAAAAAGAAAAAAAGAAATAGGCATTGCGGTGTGAGTCCTAGCTACTCGGGAGGCGGAAGTGGGAGGATTGCTTGAGTCCAGGATTTCCAGGTTATGATGAGCTATGATTTCACTACAGCACTCCAGCCTGGGCAACAAAGCAAAATGCTATCTCAAAAACAAAAAATAAAAATAAAAAATAAATAAGCCTGGGTAACAAAGAGACCTCATCTCCACAAAAAATAAACAAAAACTAGCCAGGCATGGTGGTGCAGGCCTATAGTCCCAGCTACTTGGGAGGCTGAGGTGGGAGGATCACTTGAGCACCACAGGTGAAGGCTGCAGTGAGCTGAGATCACGCCATGCACTCCAGCCTAGGCAACAGAGTGAGACCCTGTCTCAAAAAAGAAAAAAAAAAAAATAGGCCAGGCCTGTGGCTCACACCTCTAATCCCAGCCTTTTTGGAGGCCAAGGCATGAGAATTGCTTGAGGCCAGGAGTTCAAGACCAGCCTGGGCAACCCAGCAAGACTCCATCTCTACAAAAAAAATTTTTTAATTAGCAGGTCATGGTGGCACATCCCTATAGTCCCAGCCTCTTAGGAGGTTGAGGCAGGAGGATCACTTGAGCCCAAGAGTTCAAGGTTACGGTGAGCTATGATTGCACCACTGCACTCCAGCCTGGGTGACAAAAAGCAAGAGCCTGTCTCTCGAAAAAAATTAAATAAAATAATGCAATTGTTATGAAAAACAGTATAGAGATTCCTCAAAAAATGAAAAGTAGAACTACCATATGATCGAGCATTCCTACTTCTGGGTATTTATCCAAAAAAATTTAAGTCAGGATCTCACAGAGATAGCTGCATTCCTATGTTCACTGCAGCATTATTTACAATAGCCTAGAGGTAGAAACAACCTAAATGTCCACCAACAGAAGAGTGAATAAAGAAAACGTGTTGTATATCTATGAAAGCAAACATTATTCAGCCATAAAAAAAAAGGAAATCCCGTCGTGCTACAATATGGATGAACCTTAAGGACAGTGTACTAAGGTAAGAAGCCAGTCACAGGACAAACACTGTATGATTCTACTTATATAAAGTATCTAATGTAGTCAAACTCAGAAGTGAAAAGTAGAATGGTGGTTGTCAGAGGCTGCAGGAAGGGGAAAATGGGGAGTTGGTGTATAAGGGATACGAAGTTCAGCTCATAGAATATGAAAAAGATCAGATCAAAAGATCTGCTAACATTGTACTTAGAGTTGACAACATTGTACTGCTCTCTTAAAATTTGCTAAGAAGGTAGATTTCATGTTGGGTGTTTTTTTCCACAATAAAAAAGTTACTTAAAAAGTTGTTAATTTTGTTAAATCCTGAACCCTAAGAACATATTTTGGTTTTTTTGTTTGTTTGTTTGTTTTCTGAGACAGAGTCTTGCTCTGTCACCCAGGCTGGAGTACAGTGGCACGATCTTGGCTCACTGCAGCCTCTGCCTCCCAGGCTCAAGCAATCCTCCCGCCTCAGCGTCCTGAGTAACTGGGATTACAGGTGTGCACAACCATGCCTGGCTAATTTTTGTATTTTAAGTAGAGATGGAGTTTCACCATGTTGGCCAGGCCAGTCTCGAACTCCTGACCACAAGTGATCTGCCCACCTTGGCCTCCCAAAGTGCTGGAATTACAGGAGTGAGCCACTGCCTGGGAAAGCATGTCTTTTGTTAAGAACACATCCTTTTGGCTGGGTGTGGTGGCTCACGCCTGTAATCCCAGCAGTTTGGGAGGCTGAGGAGGGTGGATCACTTGAGGTCAGGACTTCAAGACCAGTCTGACCAACATGGTGAAACCCCATCTCTACTAAAAAATACAAAAATTAGCCGAGCATGGTGGTGCATGCCTGTAGTCCCAGCTACTCGGGAGCCTGAGGCAGCAGAATCGCTTGGACTCAGGAGGCAGAGGTTGCAGTGAGCGGAGATCACGCCACTACACTGCAGCCTAGGCGACAGTGCGAGACTCTATCTCCAAAAAAAAAAAAAAAAATTAAAAATTAAAAATAACACATCCTTTTAATAGCCTATATGATGAAATTTAAAAGTTTGCATAAGTAATTTCTGCCACACACCCAAATACAACCACAGTATTTGTCTACAGGTGACGCACCTGTGCGACTATTAGAATTGTAAGCTGAACCAGCTTGATTTTATGAAACACCATTTTTTACTTGAAAAAAAACAAACTACGGTTATTCAGACATGGGTCTTCCACGTGCATTTTCTCAAAAATGAACCAAGTGAGCCTGTCATTTCAAGGAAAACAGCAGAGTATTTGCTGCTGATGATATGCTTTTACACTGTTGGTGGGGGTGTAAATTAGTTCAACCATTGTGGAAGACAGTGTGGCGATTACCCAAGGATCTAGAACCAGAAATACCATTTGACTCAGCAATCCCATTACTGGGTATATACCCAAAGGATTATAAATCATGCTGCTATAAAGACACATAAACACATATGTTCACTGCAGTACTATTTACAATAGCAAAGAATTGGAACCAACCCAAATGCCCATCAATGATAGGCTGGATAAAGAAAATGTGGCACATATACACCATGGAATACCATGCAACCATAAAAAAGGATGAGTTCATGTCCTTTGCAAGGACATGAATGAAGCTGGAAACCATCATTCTCAGCAAACTAACACAGAAATAAAAAACCAAACACCACATGTTCTCACTCATAAGTGGGAGTTGAACAATGAGAACACAAGGACACAGGGACGGGAACATCACACTGGGGCCTGTTGGGGGTTGAGGAGCAAGGGGAGGGAGAGCATTAGGACAAATACCTAATGCATGCGAGGCTTAAAACCTACATGACGGGTTGATAGGTGCAGCAAACCACCATGGTACATGTGTATCTATGTAACAAACCTGCACGTTCTGCACATGTATCCCAGAACGTAAAATTAAAAAAAAAAGAAAGACAGTTGTAACACATGCAGTGTAACCCAAAAAGGGCTCAAATACAGACTATAATAAGAACCCCTACAAATCAGTGAAAGAAACTCAAGCAACTCAACAGCAAAAAAGGCAAAAGATATGACAGAGACCTTTCACAAAAAGAAACAAGAACTCCAGGCCAGGCGTGGTGGCTCATGCCTGCAATCCCAGCACTTTCAGAGGCCAAGGCGGGCTGATCACCATAGGCCCGGAGTTCAAGACCAGCCTGCCCAACATGGTGAAACCCCGTCTCTACTAAAAATACAAAAATTAGCCGGGTGTGGTGGCACACACCTGTAATTCCAGCTACTCAGAAGGCTGAGGCACAAGAATCGCTTGAACCCGGAAGGCAGAGGTTGCAGGGAGCTAAGATTGCGCCACCACCACACTCCAAACTGGGCGACAGAGCAAGACTCTGTCTCAAACAACAAAAAATAATAATAATAAGTACTCCAAATGACCAACAACATATAAAAAGATGCTCATGAAAATATAAGCCACAGTAAAATTACATACATATTTACAAAAAATTTAAGTCTGACAATATCAAATGTAGTGACAATGTGAAACAAGGTCAACTCATACACTGCTGGTGGGAGTGTACACTGAAATAGCTTGGCAATATCTAACAGAGCTAAAGTGTAACCTATAACCCAGAGATTCTACACCTAGTATATACTCCACAAAAACACATGCTTGTATACACCAAAACTGTTGTATAATGTTTCTATTGGCACTGTTAGTAATAGCCAAAAACTAGAAGCAACAAAAATGTTTATCAACAAGACAGCATAAAAATAAACACTGGTATACAATGGAGTATCTTGCAACTATGAAAATGAATGAACTAAAAAAAAAAGGAAAATCAATGAACTGCAAACATACAATATGGATGAATCTTAAAGTCATAACTGTTGAGCAAAAGCAGCCAGATACAGTAGGATAAATATTCAATTTCATTTATATGAAGTTCAAGAAAAAAATAAACATATTGGGTAATGACACTGCAAAGAAAAGCAAGAAAGTTCCTTTGAGCTGAAGATGCAAGGTTAAAAAAAGAGAAAAATCAAGAAAGAGGAAAACCATAAATGTCAGGATAATGGTTACTACATGGGAGGTGGGAAAGGTTTGATTGGGAACAAATGGTATGTTGCCTTAACCTGGGTGTAAGTTACATGGGGGTGCATCTTACAATGACTCTTTAAGCTCTATATTGAGGTTTCATGACTTCTCTGTATTTTTGTTACATTTCATAATTTAGAAAAAAAATTCTTCCAAGGTGTACAAGGCTTTAAAGAGAGCCAATGAATTCATATAGAAGAGTTTCTTACTCTTTTGTATCTAGTAATCCTTTTTCTAGTCAATGAAACAAATAATTTTAAGACTTAACAGAACCTGTTTATATATCACGTAATCCTTTTTCTAGTCAATGAAACAAATAATTTTAAGACTTAACAGAACCTGCTTATATATCACATCTAAGGCTAAATAAGATGCCAGATTACAATCATCCACAGAGAGATTATCTA
This sequence comes from Theropithecus gelada, assembly GCF_003255815.1. Taxonomy (NCBI): domain Eukaryota; kingdom Metazoa; phylum Chordata; class Mammalia; order Primates; family Cercopithecidae; genus Theropithecus; species Theropithecus gelada. The sequence goes on from NC_037689.1 coordinate 121,250,890, forward strand.
CTTTGCAGATTACACATAACCTTGCAGCTCACCTCTGTGTCTTCTGACTGTGTCAATACTGTATCATCAGGATGAGCAGGATAAGGTTATTAAAAGTCAGCAGAGTAAACTTTTGCTAGTCAACAATTCACTTCCAGGTTTCACAAAAGTATGTTCAAAACCAAAGAATAAAAAGGCAATGGAAGCCGGGAGCTGTGGCTCACACCTGTAGTCCCAGAAGTCTAGGAGGCTAAGGTGGGTGGATCATTTGAGGTCAGAAGTTTAAGACCAGCCTGGCCAACATAATGAAACCTTGTCTCCACTAAAAATATAAAAATTAGCTGGTTGCAGTGGTGCGCACATGTAATCCCAGTTACTCTGCAGGCTGAGGCAGAAGAATCACATGAACCCAGGAGGCAGAAGTTGCAGTTAGCTGAGACTGCATCACTGTACTCCAACCTGGGCAACAGAGCGAGACTGTCTCAGAAAAAATAAAAATAAAAACTAAGGGCAATGGAGAGCATTTACTAAATTAAATATTTAGTTTGAAAATGTCAGGCCAGGCATAGTAGCTCACGCCTGTAATCCCAGCACTTTAGGAGGCCAAGTTGGGTAAATTGCTTGAGCTCAGGAGTTCGAGACCAGCCTGGTAACATCACCTGAGCTCATGAGTTCAAGACTAGCCTGGGTAACGTGGTGAAACCCCGTCTCTACCAAAAACACAAACAATTAGCAGAGCATGGTGGCACGCGACTGTGGTCCCAGCTACTCAGGAGGCTGAGATGCGAGGATTGCCAGAGCTCAGGAAGTTGAGACTGCAGTGAGCCAAGATCGCACCAGTGAGCCATGATCGCACCACTGCACTCCAGCCTGCACTCCAGGGTGACAGAGCAAGATCCCATCTCAAAAACAAAAACAAAGAAAGAAAATGTCATTTAGCTATTAAACATTTCTCACTAAAAAAAAATTATTCTGAGAATACCTTATGAATGGTAAGCTGGTGTAAGTTTGGTCCCAAGCACTTTCAACTACTTCCCTGGAGACTAGACAGGCCTTCTAATGGGTTGAGAAGAGAACAGTGGTTGGTTAAGAACACTGGTTAAAGCTGGGTATGCTGGCTCATGCCTATAATCCCAACACTTTGGGAGGCCTAAGTGGGAGGATCACTCGAGCACAGAAGTTCAAGACCAGCCTAGCCAACAAGTGAGACCCCATCTCTACACAAAAAAAAAACAGGCCGGGCACGGTGGCTCAAGCCTGTAATCCCAGCACTTTGGGAGGCCGAGACAGGCGGATCACGAGGTCAGGAGATCGAGACCATCCTGGCTAACACAGTGAAACCCCGTCTCTACTAAAAAACACAAAAAAACTAGCCAGGCGAGGTGGCGGGCACCTGTAGTCCCAGCTACTCGGGAGGCTGAGGCAGGAGAATGGCATAAACCCGGGAGGTGGAGCTTGCAGTGAGCTGAGATCCGGCCACTGCACTCCAGCCTGGGTGACAGAGCGAGACTCCATCTCAAAAAAAAAAAAAAAAAAAAAAAACAGAAAAAAAATATTAGCCGAGTGTGGTGGCGCATGCCTACAGTACCAGCTACTTGGGAGGCTGAGCTGGGAGGATCACTTGAGCCTGCAGGTCAAGGCTGCAGTGAGTGGTGATCCTACCACTGCACTCCAGCCTGGACAGCGTGGGGAACAGAGTGAAACCCTATCTCAAAAAAAAAAACACTGATTAAGCTTCTATTTTCACAAAATATGTTAAACCTAAGTTTATCTGGAATATAAAACAAAATCAATCTTCCTTCCAGTAGGCAACATAGAAATAATATCTGCTTCAGATTAGCATCAGAAGCTATAACCTAAAAATGCCATCTAGGTCTTTTGCAGAGAGGAGATATATAAGTATATCAAGATTGCTTCAATATTTACTATGAAGTATTAAAACAATTCCTTCTTTGGGTTCCTATTTCCCCTATAGGGTCAATTCCCTTTAGAATATAATAGCAGGAGCCAGGCACAGTGGCTCACGCCTATAATCCCAGCACTTTTAAGAGGCCGAGGAGGGCAGATTACTTGAGGCCAAGAGCTGGAGACTAGCCTAGCCAGTATGGTGAAACCCCGTCTCTACTAAAACTACAAAAATTAGCCAGGCTTGGTGGAGCATGCCTGTAACCCCAGCTACTCGGGAGGCTGAGGCAGGAGAATCACTTGAACCCAGGAAGCGGAGGTTGCAGTGGGCCGAGGTCGCACCACTGCACTCCAGCCTGGGCGACAGAGTGAGACTCTGTCTCAAATAATAATAATAATAATAATAGCAGGAAGCACCATGTCTTTGAAAGAAGAATTTAAGAGAATAAAGTAACTCATCTTTCCCTTTGTACTCAGGCTACTAAAATGCAATTTCAAATATTCCTTCATATAGAAAAAGAGAAAAAATAAAAAGAGGAAAGGAAAAGGAAAGGATGAGAAAGAAAGAGAAACAAAATAATTGTTTAAAATTATTCCTTATTCACTTGAGCCTGGGAGGTCAAGGCTGCAGTGAGCCAAGATCATGCCACTGCACTCCAGCCTGGGCAACAGAGTGAGACCCTGTCTTTAAAAAAAAAAAAAAAAAAAAAACTTCTCCTTATAACAATGCATTTGCTTCCTCACATTTCCAACAGTTTTATTTCTATTTAACAATCTTAATGCACATCTTTTGCAAAAAGCCTTCCAATGGTTGGGGGGAAGGGGTTGCGTCAGTGTTGCAAACTCCTACCTAGACTAATGGTACAGTCATCATTACATAACTTTAAGAAATAACTGAAATATAATTCTATATTGTCAGTCACCAGGCTACAAACATGTTCATTAGGACACAGATGACAATGTCATCATGAACTATTAGAATCTCAAAGATTTGCTCAAGTTGCATATGGAACCATTGAAAGGTTATTACAACAAGGCAATTTGTTTGCATAATAGATACTTATATTTCCCTAGTATAAAAGAGGTATTCCTTTGGCTGGGCGCAGTGGCTCATGCCTGTAATCCCAGCATTTTGGGAGGCTGAGGGGGAAGGATCACTTGAAGCCAGGAGTTTATGACCAGCCTGGGCAATATAGCAAAACCCCATCCCTATACATACACACACACACACAAAATGTTTTTAATTAGCCAGGCATGGTGGCATGCTCCTGTAGCCCCAGCTATTCAGGAGGCTGAGGCAGGAAAATCCCTTGAGCCTGGGAGGTCAAGCCTGCAGTGAGCCGTGATCGTATGACTGCACTCCAGCCTAGGTGACAAAGCAAGACCCTGTCTCAAAAAAAAAAAAAAAAATTAGTTAAAAATAACTTTTTTAATAAAAAAATAAAACAGGTATTCCTTAGTTATAACAAGAAACTAAAAACAAACACTAAGAATTTTCCACCAACAAGTAGATGTATCTGTGCTCTTCTCCCTAAGTGATTCACTAACAGAAGCCCACCAAGGATTCTTAAAGAAACTGTTTCTGAACGTTACATTTGTCTTACTATACACCTGCCTAATGGTTTTAGGTCACTAACCTAAATTATAGGGAAAGGAACAAACAAAACTACCTCTAATAGTTGCCCACTTTAATATGGCTTAAAAATAATCAAATTTTCTGTCTTAGTCCAAATTGAAATTATTTTAATCCCTTAATAACTTTCAAATACTTGAGTTTACCATTTTTCCACTTTTTAATTTATTTTTTTAAATAAAAATAGAGACAGGTTCTCGCTATGTCACCCAGAGCTCTCCTGGGCTCAGGCGATCCTTCCTCCTGCCTCAGTTGCCCAAGTAGCTGGGATTACAGGTGTGTGCCACAGTGCACGCCACCACCACCTCACATGCCACCATGCCAGGCATTCGTTTTTTCCACTTTTAAAATTGTTTAGTGCTATTATGGAGATGCTGTCTCAGGTCCCTGAGAACGAGGACAGAATCTACTTTCTGTCAAAAGATGTATGGAAAACTGAATAAAATGTCTGAGGTTCCTTCAAGGACTTAAAAGGTATTTTGTGAATACTTCTTAACATGGGTATACGGTTTTTCATCTTACTTGTTCCCATTTTCCAGTAAAAAGGAAACAGAGTCACAAGCTTAAATTACTTGATTATGCTTACATCGCAAATGTGGCTTTCATATATAAAAAGCTGATGCTATTTACGCTTCACTTAATTCTTTAAAACAAGACAACAAAAAGGTTAAATGTAGTTAAGCAAAGTGCTACCTCTATTATCATTTGTAGAACAGAAACAAAACCCACAAAAATGAATACTGGGACAATATAGTTTTATCTTGTAGAAACATGCATTTAAAAGAAAAAGAAACAGGAAATGTTAAAAAAAAAAAAAAAAAAAGAAAGAAAGAAAAAGAAAAAAAGACAACAGGAGTTGCCGCACTTACAGCAGGAAAAAAGCACAAGTATATTGACAGCACTCACCCTACCTAAACATTAAAGCATTACAGAATATATATATATATATATATATATATATATATTTTTTTTTTTTTTTTAACAAACAAGGCAGTAGCCTATACAACCTCCTGACATTGCTTCAACATTTCCTGAAGAATGTCTCTCTTCCCAGGAAAACAGACTAAGACTTATACTTGGTTTATGAATACAGGTCGAAATGGGAAATTAAATACGAAATGAAAACTGAGACATCAAGAAAAGGTTTCAGATAAAGCTTTGGCTGAATTTGGAGCAACTTTGCGAGGAAAAAAAGACTCAACCACCAAGACTAAAATTTCTTAGAATGATTATAACCCTCTACCTAGAATTCTCCAAGAAATTCAGATCATATGGCATGTTTTGAACAACCAAATGTACTTAAATAAGTTCTAGAATGTTTAAAATAATGTCGTAGCAGCAGAAGAAAAAGAGTAGCAATCAAAACATTTGGCAATTAAATTTTAAAACTTTATTATAACTACCATTAATAAGGTAAGACCTAACAAAACTTTCTAATTGAGATACCTAAAATAAGCTATTCAAACAAACAGATGATATTCAACAAACATAAGTATTTCAAAATTAGACTAAGTATTAACATGAGGCTAGCATCTTCAGATTAAGAGCTTCGAATATCAATTCTCCATTAAGGTTGCTTGTGATAAAGAAATGTTGAGTTCACTGTGTTAATGATTTCTATCAAAACCAGAATTCTCCACCGGATCTACCAGTACATGCAAGTTTATTAGCTTAATCATGGCAAGTTCTACGTCAATATAAAATAATCAAGAAACTAAAACTAATTCCAAAATTAAGTGATCAAATACATATCTTTCAGAATTTGAAAGAGTTTGCATTTAGATATAAGTATTATTGGAAATTACAATTACATTTTGGTAGCCTTTGCCCTTCTGAGCCCTCTTGGAAAAAGTCATTCTTTAAGAGTTCTATAATTTAGCATTAAAAACATAATTGGTATCTGGAAACATAATGGGATATCTAGGTATGCGATTGATGGACCATTCAGATAGGCAAAATACAGTTTTACTTTTCTCCCTAATTACCTAATAAAACATTCTTCAAAGCCAAGACCTTCCATTTAATAGACAGTTGTTTTTCATGGCATACAATTAAGAATTTGCCCTATCTGAAAGTTATAAAATATCCCATACATCTCATATGTTGCTTTCAACACTAGTTGACAACCACCCCCAGAAAAGATTTATGGTGGTAAGAACTGACAGACAAGAAATGAATTAACAACCTCATGAAATACATCACATTATTTTTAAAAAAGGTAATTTTCGGCCGGGCGCGGTGGCTCAAGCCTGTAATCCCAGCACTTTGGGAGGCCGAGACGGGCGGATCACAAGGTCAGGAGATCGAGACCATCCTGGCTAACATGGTGAAACCCCGTCTCTACTAAAAATACAAAAAACTAGCCGGGCGAGGTGGCGGGCGCCTGTAGTCCCAGCTACTCGGGAGGCTGAGGCAGGAGAATGGCGTAAACCCGGGAGGCGGAGCTTGCAGTGAGCTGAGATCCGGCCACTGCACTCCAGCCTGGGCGACAGAGCGAGACTCCGTCTCAAAAAAAAAAAAAAAAAAAAAAAAAAAGGTAATTTTCAGTCAAGTTAAAGCTTATCTGCTAATTTATCTTGTTAAAAAGGAAAAATTCACCCAAGGTATAATTTTAAATATTGGTCATATTCTAAACGCCAAATCTATAAATAGATTCACTAATAATTTGGTGGCACACTACCTTCATTTTTAAATTTTCCAGTTGCTCTTTTATATTTCAGAGGCTGTTTTCAGACAAAGGGAAAATGTTTTTTGTAATATATTTGCACCACCACGTATTCTGCCTAGTAATATGAAAATGCTAACACCTATCTTTAAGAAGATACAAAAACTCCAAAGACATGCTATATGCAACAAAGTTTTCATAGAGGGAAAACAGGTCAAATAAACTGAAACTAAGTACTGAATGGTGATGTGTTTAACTATTTAAAATAGCTTATTATGTTACACAATTTTAAACTCTCTTCCTGTAACAGAATGCAATCATGAAACTGACTATACTGATTTGGATCTACTATAATTCAATCCACATTCCACAAGTCATGCAATAACTACATACATGTAAGTTCTAATAACAGTTTTTTTTGTTGTTATTTTTGTTTTGTTTGTTTTTGAGAAAGAGTTTCGCTCCCCTTGTTGCCCAGGCTGGAGTGCGACAGCTGCGATCTCAACTCACCGCCACTTCCGCCTCCCGGGTTCAAGCGATTCTCCTGCCTCAGCCTCCCGAGTAGCTGGGATTACAGGCATGTGCCACCACGCCTGGCTAATTTTGTACTTTTAGTTGAGACGGGGTTTCTCCATGTTGGTCAGGCTCGTCTCGAACTCCTGACCTCAGGTGATCCACCCACCTCGGCCTTCCAATGTGCTGGTATTACAGGCGTGAGCCACTTCACCCGGCTTCTAATAACAGTTTTGAAGCAGCTCTTCAAATATAAGAACTATGACAGGTAGCACGTATTATATAAATACACATAATGTGAACCTAAAATTCCATTTTTTCTAGGTATTTCGACCTCCTACATCACTTTTTCTCCAACCATTACCAGTCAGAAGCCAAGCAGAATTTCACCTTGTAGCCCTAATACCACTCATTCTAAGGTGGGAGCAATAACAGTAAAACTGTTGGGAGGCCGAGGCGGGCGGATCACGAGGTCAGGAGATGGAGACCATCCTGGCTAACACGGTGAAACTCCGTCTCTACTAAAAATACAAAAACTTAGCTGGGCGTGGTAGCACGTGCCTGTAGTCCCAGCTACTCGGGAGGGTGAGACAGGAGAATCGCTTGAACGCGGGAGGCAGCTGTTAGTGAGCCGAGATCGCGCCACTGCACGCCAGCCTGGGCGACAGAGCGAGACTCCGTCTCAAGGGGAAAAAAGAAAAGCAAAACTGTCAAAAAACAGTAGCTGAAAGGAGGAAGCTGAGCAATCTACAAAGATAACAGCCCCTAAATAAATGAGCTGGCTTTAAAAGTAAACAAAACAGTGAATTGCTTTACGAGTTTTGGTGGATTACCCTAATATGGATGAAGATGATGGTCTGGCTGGGTAACTTCCCATCTTGCCTTCCCCAAACTTGATGGCTATTTGTCAACTAGCTATCAAACGTGATGGCTATTTGTCAACTAGCTAACAAACTTGATAGCTATTTGTTAACTAGCATGTACGAGGATTTGTAAAATGTTCATTACAGTTAAAAATGAAGGTTTATCAAATAGTCTTCTCTGACAATTAATAAACCAATAAGCACTCTAAGCATATGCTGGGGGGGGGGGTGGGCGTGCGTGGAACCGAAAGAAATATGAGACATAGTCCCTATCTTTCAAGGGCCTCTCAATTCATTACAGTGCAAGAGTAAAAACACATGAAGGAGTCAGAGACCAATTAATTGCTAACCAGAGTGGTACAGACTTTAAGTGCATGAGCTGTCCTGAGAAGTTTAAATATCTAAAGGTTGGAATAATATTACTTTTAATAGCTATCACTTGAGCACTTACTATAAGCCAAGTGCTTTACAGACATTATTTAGTCTTCACAACAATCCTTTGAGTAGAGTACTTATTATTCCCAATTTACTCAAGGGGAAACAGTCCAAGTGGTTAAGGAACTTACCCAAGGTCACTCGGCTAGTTAAGTGGCTAAGACAGCCGCTTATTTAGGGAATTCTAGAGCTCACACTGTTAAGACTTCATACAGCAGTGCGGGGGGTGCGGGGGAGGAAGCCACATAGGCTGGCACTATTACAAGCGCGGGATCCGGCAACGCGTTCCTCGTGTTTCGTTCCAAGTAATGAAGTTACAAAGATCTGAATCTTTAGCATGAGCCACGGTAAACTGGCTACTAGAAATGGAGAGGGGTGGGCAAGGACGACAAAAATGGCTAACAAGAGTTAATTTCATCCAGGGTTGAGCGTTAGCATCTAAAAGCGATCCAGAGAAGGAAATGAGAAGCTGTTATTAATATGTTTTCTTAAATCTGAGGTTTGCTTTGCTGCTTAAACGACTTTTTTCAGGGAGAGGGGAGGAGGGAGCGCTCTAATGTGGGGGCGAGAAGACTAGGGGTATGGCAAATTACTGTTTTCGGCGTTACGGGGGAAAAGTTTCACGACTAAGGAAACGCGTTATCCTAGGTACTCGAGAAGCTTGGAGAGTTGCCAGAATTAGTTGCAGTCCCAGGATAAAATGGGGTTTAGGGAACACTTAATGACGAAAGTTAAATCCAACCCTAAATAGCTCTAAGGTGAACAGACGGAGCAAAGAAATGTCTGTAGTTCTTCAGGGAAAGCGGCAATCCCTGCCACACTTCCCCACGGCGCTACGCGAGGCCGGGACAGTCAAGAGACCGCTCCCCGGGAGGACGAGAGGTGCCAAACCGGGTTCTTCGCGGCGCCCCGGGCTTCGCGGCAGCGGGCGAAGAGGAGGGGAGGGAATCCGGGACGGTTCGCCCTCCTCGGACTTCAGGCAGAGGAGGCGCCAAGCTCCAAACTGCGGAGTCCAATGGGTGCAGAGTGAAGAAATGGGACAGAGAGAGATGGAAAGTCCGAATCGCCCCAGCGCAGCCCCATAAAGATAAAGGAGCCCAGTGAGATCAAGCGAAAAGGGGGACACAAAAAGAGACCAAGAGGGAGCGCAGAGACCTGCAGGGGCGGAACAGGAGTTCTACTAAGAGGCTAAAGAAAGCCGAGCTACCGCAGGCAGTAGCGATTTCTGGGAGGCCAGGGAAGGAAAGAGGTCCGCGGCGGTTAACAGCACCTCTCCCCGAGTTCGAAACTCCTAGCCGACCATCCACGCCCGCCGCCCGGGTGGGGGAGGGGGTACATCTTCCCCCCCCAACCTCCCACCACAGGTGAGAGTGCAGCTGACGCCCTGGCCCGGCCCGGTAGTGCGCCTGCCTCCGGCCCGAACACTCACAATTCGCCTCTCCCTGATTTCTCCCAGTTCTTTATCCACTCTGCAGGAACCACCACAGCCGCGGCCGCCATCTTCCTCTCACTAGTAGCAGAGGCCCGGATGTGTAGCACGCGAGCGAAGGGTCAAAGGGGAGCACCGCCCACGAGGAATGCCGGGAGCTGAGAGTTCGTTTTTCGATTTCCCGCCCCACTTTCCTCCCCACCCAGCGGAAACCCGAGGCCCGGCAGCCAACGACGTGGAAACTCGCGGGCTCCTTTGCGAAGTTACTCCGCGGGCTGCGCCGTCCGAAGTCCTCAGCCTTTCCATTAGAACAGAAAAATGCCATCCACGGGCCAACAAGTAGACCTTATCTTCTTCCATAGTATCTACCCCAACCACTAATACAAACACGCATTTTTCAAGCACCTAATATGTGCTAGACACTGGGGATAGAGAAATAATACAGTCTTTGGGAAAGACATAAATATAAGCAGATAAATTACATTACGCCCTGCTGACTGCTGAGATAAAAGGAAATAATCGGGAAGGTGGTAGCCATTGTCTGTGTGCCAAGCATTACGCTAATGCGAGGGATACGACCTAACCGTGGGAAACATGGATCCACGAGTTCTGACACGCTGCGTTGGCCTGCTATCATTGTTACCTTAGGCTAAACTAGGGACTGTAAGTACCATGAAAAACAAAATGGGCCGCACACGGTGGCTCATGCCTGTAATCCCAACACTTTGGGAGGCCGAGGCAGGTGGACCACCTGAGGTCAGGAATTTGAGACCAGCCTGGCCAACATGGTGAAACCCCGCCTCTACTAAAAATACAAAAATTAGCCGGGCGTGGTGGCACGCTCCTGTAATCCCAGCTACTCGGGAGGCTGAGGCAGGAAAATCGCTTAAATTCGGGAGGCGGAGGCTGCAGTGAGCCATGATGGAGCCACTGCACTCCAGCCTGGGCAATAGAGTGAGACTTCATCTTAAAAAAAAAAAAAGAAAAAGAAAAAAAGACAAACACTGTATTATTCCTTAATCTACAGATATTTCAAATTTGATCTTTTTTTCTTTTCTTTTCTTTTCTTTTCTTTTCTTTTTTGAGACAGGGTCTCACTCTATCGCCCAGGCTGGAGTGCAATGGCACAATCATGGCTCACTGCAGCCTCTACCTGCCTGGGGTCAAGCTACCCTCCCACCTTAGCCTCTTGAGTTGCCGTGACTACAGATGCACACCTCCAGGCTCTGCTAAATTTTTTGTATTTTTCTAGAAACAGTTTTTCACCACATTGTCCAGGCTGGTCTGGAACTCCTGGCCTCAAGTGATCTGCCCACCTCAGCCTCCCAAAATGCTAGCATTACAGGCGTGAGCCACCCTGCTCACCCCAATAATACTTTTTTTTTTTTTTTCATGACACAGTCTCAGGAAGTCCTGACAACATGTGCTCCCACCCCACCTCCATAATGCTTGTTATAGCAACAACAAAAAAAATTTTTTCTGACTGCGTATCAGTTATCACATCTCCATTAATCTGGAAGAATTCCTCAGTCTGCCTTCCACAACCTTGACATTTTCGAAGAGTGCAAGCCAGTAATTTTGTAGATTGTACCTCAGTATTTGTTTGTCTGATGTTCCTTCACGATTAAATTAAGTTTATGCAATTTTTTGACATACTACAACATCGTGTTTTTCTTTTTCTTTTTTGTTATTTTAAAATACTTTATTGTTAATAAATGCTAACAGTCATCTTAGCCCTCAGAGAGTTATAACCTTTTTGCTGGTCAAGGGTCTTGTCTCAATGTGGATGGCTGCTATTGTGGCAATTTCTTTCTTATTTATTGTTTTAAATTTAATTTAAAGTTCTGGGATACATGTGCTACATGTACAGGACGTGCAGGTTTGTTATGTAGATAAACGTGTGCCATGGTGATGGGAAAACACCCACTGACGTATTTAGAGTTAACACCTCTGGAACCGGGTGTGGTGGCTCACCCCTGTAATCCTACCACATTGGGAGGCTGAGCCAGGTGGATTGCTTGAGCTCAAGGGTTGAAGACCAGTCTGAGCAACAGAGTGAAACCCCATCTCTACAAAAAATACAAAAATTATTTCAGCTTGGTGGTGCATGCCTGTAGTCCCAACTACTAAGGAAGCTGATGTAAAAGTGTTGCTTGAGCTGGGGAGGTTGAGGCTGCTGTGAGCTGTGAGCATGCCACTGCACTCCAGCCTGGGTGACAGAGCAAGACCCTGTCTCAAAAGAGAAAAAAGAAAAAGAAAAAAGAATATACCTCTGGGCATGCTGGCTAATGCCTGTAATCGCAGCAGTTTGGGAGCCTGAGGCAAGAGAATCTCTTGAGGCCATAATTCAAGACCAGCCTGAGCAACATCAACAGACCCTATCTCTACAAAAAAAAAAATTTTTTTAATTAACCATAAGGGGTGGTGCACACTTGTGGTCCCAGCTACTCAGGAGGCTTAGGTGGGAGGATCCCATGAGCCCAAGAGTTAGAGGCTGCAGTGAGCCATGATCTGGCCACTGCACTCCAGCCTGGGCAACAGAGCAAGACCCTGTCTATTTAAAAAATTAATTAAAAATCTTACATTTTAAAAATAAAGAACAACCACAGAAGTGTTTAGAGTTAATGGGGCATTATTTTACAACTTACTCTAAAATATTTTAGAAAAAAAGTAATAAGGCCGTGCACAGTGGCTCACACCTGTAATCCTATCAATTTAGGAGGCCGAGGCAGGCAGATCACCTGAGGTCAGGAGTTCGAACCAGCCTGGCCAACATGGTGAAACCCCATCTCTACTAAAAATACAAAAATTATCTGAGTGTGGTGACCCATGCCTGTAATCCCAGCTACTCGGGAGGCTGAGGCACCAGAATTGCTTGAACTGCTTGAACTTGAGAGGTGGAGGCTGCAATGAGCTTAGATCGTGCCACTGTACTCCAGCCTGGGTGACAGAGTGAGACTCTGTCTCAAAGAAAGAAAAAAAGTAATAGGATGATAAAGCAAATGTAAACTATTAACTTTAGGAATCTGGATTGAAGGAGTTCTGTAAATACCATCCCAAAATATGCTGTTTTAGTATGCTGATTACTTTAAACTTAGGGCTCTTGGGGAAGAGCAAATGCAGGGAGAGGCTTTCTCTGAACTTCCTCAATCTGCCTAAAGACAGATCCTCAAAAACTAACTCAGTTATCATGAATCTCCTCCCCAGGAATCTCACCAACCAGAGAAAATTAAACAGGAGAGGAGACTGGAAGTCAATGCCATGCCCAGACAGACTTTGTCACAGTCTGTCACCTATTCTGAGGGCCCACTCATCTTTTCCCAAAATCATTTATTCTATCCTAAGTTCCCTATATCCTCCCTCCTCTCGCCCCTATGAAAAGGGTATATAAACCTCTAAATCTACTGGGTTTGGGGCTGTTCACTTTTCTTTCATGACATACCCCCATGCATGTAATGAATTGTTATACGTTTTCTCCTGTTAATCTGTCTACAATCAGTTTATTTCATAGACTCAATTATTGAATCCTCAGAGAGTAAAGGAAAAGTTTTCCCTACCCTACAGGATGAAGGAATGAAGGACATATAGGGATTCTCTGTTCCACTTGTGCAATGTTGGGGCTCAGAAGCTGATACCCTGAAATTCAGCACTTTGACATGCTGAACTGAAGAAGCCTCAAGGCCTCTTGACCTTTTCCACTCCCCACTGCCTCACCCCAAACCTTTATCTGGCTAAGATTCAGACCACCAAAAAGAATAATTGTCTATTTTTCCTTTCCCTGTAGGACCAAGAATGCAACCACACCTGAAAAGACTCTTTCACAAGATAATGTACAATTAATCTCTGTTTCCTGATCCACTCATTCGTCCCAGTAATCCACTCAACAGAATTTCTCGTCTCCACTCTCCCAGAATCTGGTTGACCAAGACCTAAACCACATTGCGGGGTCGGTGATCACTCTGTGGTTCTTCCCACGTATACACGTTAAATTAATTTGTATGCCTTTTCTCCAATTAATCTGCCTTTTAGTAATTGTTTTTTCAGTGAACTTTCAGAGGATGAAAGGAAAGTTTTCCCTTGACCCCTACAGCAACTTTTCAAAATAAAAGGTGTTTTTAAAAAAACACATGTTTGGCAGAAAATACAGACAATCCAAATGAAGAAATCCTACCCTATATATGAACTTTAGAGCTAGTATCTTCTAAATATGGCAAGTTTTGTCAGATGAACCAGGCTCACTTGCATTGAAAAACTATTTAAGTTATGTGCTGTATTCAGAACTGGTTCTGGGAAAATGCTCCATTGTTTATGGTTGTTTTTCACCAGTTGTATCTAGTCTTCTAGTGTCCTGTCTGACTTTGAAATTCTAAAGCCACCCACTAGAAAATATCCACCTTTCAATTTCAGTGATTTCTGCTTGTAAAAACCTTCTGCCATTTCGAGGGGGGTCAAATATAGTGCCCTCTGATCTTTTCATGTTTCCTTATTATGGACAATTTAAAATGTATACAAAGCAAACAGAATGATACAATGAATCTTCGTGTACCATCATCCCCCCTGGAAAACTTTGAAGTCATTATTACAAGGTAGCTTCTGTGATACAAGAAGCACTATCTTGCTACTTATGTATACTTCTCTGTGTAATCTACAGCAAGGGCTTTCAACCTGGGTCAGATACATTCTTGTGGGAATAGGGGGGATGGGGGCCAGGGGGCAGGGGTCCTCTGCATTGTAGAATGTTTAGCAACATCACTGTACTTGACTTACTAGATGTCAGTATCAGCCTCCATACACACACACACACACACACACACACACACACACACACACACACACCAGTTATTACAACCATTTGCAGACATTGCTAAAATTCTCCAGAGGGCAAAATAGTCCCCTTTTGAGAACCATTGAGCTACAGTATTCTCCTGTACTGTGACTTACCTTGCCACGTATCACAGTGATTTCTTCTTCCAAACATTGAACTGTGCAGTATGCATAGTAATCAATATGTCACACTTGTGATATGACCTGAGTGCAATGATGCCCTTTGAGGCCTGGTTTTCTCTTCTTCCAGAAACTGCAGAACTATTTTTACATGGTATAATGACTCCTTTAGGAATTACTCAGAGCTAATTGGCTTTTTGATCTATAAGATTGCAAAGCTATGAAATCTTCTGCATCCTTGTTGTTGGCTTGCCTGCTCTTTGCTATCTGCATCTGGTATTATCTCAACAGCTGGGGGTATTTTTCTCTGGTGATCTCACAAGCTCATGGATACCAATGCGCTATTCAGGGACTGAGGGCTGTGGTGGAGGCCAGGGATTGGGTAGTTTCAATGTTGACAGTCTGATGCATGGAATGATAGGTCGATTTTAGGTTACTGTAAGGTCAAGCAATCTTATAACTTACCATCTCAGTAAAGACAAATAATGGGACCAAAAAGGAAGCACATAAAAGCAAAACAAGACAAAATAACAAAATAATTAAAGAATGAATGCAAAGGGTTTTTTTTGAGATTTAAAATGAAGAAAAGTTCTTTAGAATAAACTACCTGATAATTTCTGCATTTTATGCTAAGGCTGTTTATGCCAAACCAATCTACTGTCTCCTTCCCGTCTACAGTGCTCCTTTGGTGAAAACAAAGTATTTTCTTTTTTCCTTTTTCTTTCTTTCTTTCTTTCTTTTTTTTTTTTTTTTTGAGACAGAGTCTCAAAAAATAAAAGCCCAGGCTGTAGTGCAATGGCACGATCTCGGCTCACTGCAACCTCTGCTTCCCAGGTTCAAGCGATTCTCCCACCTCAGCCTCCAGAGTAGCTAGAGTTACAGGCACCCACCATCATGCCCGGCTAATTTTTGTATTTTTGTAGAGACAGGTTTCATCATGTTGGCCAGGATGGTCTTGAACTCCTGACCTCAGGTGATCTGCCCACCTTGGCCACCCAAAGTGCTGAGACTACAGGCATAAGCCACCACACCTGGCCAGAAAAAGGTCTTTTCATTATCTGTGCCAGGTGGTAGAGTTAGACCTTCAGGTGGGAACTGGAATCCCACAAAAGAGGCAGAGAGGGAAGAAGGGTCATGCCATGCCCAGACATACTAATACCTAGTTGATGATTGATTTCTGCAGCTAACCACTATGGCACGTTTACCTGTGTAACAAACCTGCACACCCTGCACATGTACCCCAGTATTTGAAATAAAAATTGAAGAAAAAAATTAGCTGGGCATGATGGTGTGTGCCTGTAGTCCCAGCTGCTAGGGAGCTGGGGCAGGAGGATCACTTGAGCCTGGGAGGGGCGGCAGAGAGGTTGGTCCAGACCCCTGTGAGGGAGAGGTTTGTCAGGGTCACAGGGAAGAGATGACCACAGTTTGGCAAGTGAGAGGTGAGGTGTTAGAACTACCTGTCTTCTAGGTGTAAATAGGGCCCAGATTATAAAAACTCTCATTGTCTCCTCTTAGTTTTTTATTGTCGTTTTCCCTGCCCTTCCATTTCATTTACCTCTTCTCTTACTCATTTACCTCTTCATTTACTACTTCAAACTCACGCAGTCAGACTCCAGAGCCCACTGTTTTTGTTTTGTTTTGTTTTGTTTTTTGTTTTTTTTTTTTTTGAGACAGGGTCTGGCTCTGTCACCCAAGCTGGAGTGCATGGAGTGCAATGGCGTGATCTCATCTCACTGCAACCTCCACCTCCCAGGCTCAAGCCATCATCCCATCTCAGCCTCTCAAGTAGCTGGCACCATAGGTGTGTGTCACAACACCCGGCTAATTTTTGTATTTTTTGTATTGACAGGGTTTTGCCATTTTGCCCAGGCTGGTCTTGAACTCCTGAGCTTAAGTGATCCACCTGCCTCAGCATCCCAAAGTGCTGGTATTACAGGCAGGAACCACCATGCCCAGCCCAGAGCCCACATTCTTAACTCTACACTGCAGGAGTTTGAACCCAGATTCTACCACTTAGGTGCATGACCTTTAGCAAATTAATTGACTTCTCTATACCTCTGTTTCTTCCTCTATCAAATGAAGGTAATAGTATCCACTGGGATTGGAGGAGTCCAAATGACACACTCCTTTTCTTTGTCCAAGTTCTAAATCAATTTAAAAAAAAAAAAAAAAAGAGGAAAGGATGAAGTATCTAGGAGAATGTGGTTAAATCTCCAAGCAACTGGGCCTCCTAATAGTAAACTCCTGAAATAGACTGACCCACCAAGTCACATGCAGCACTGGACAAGAGCAGAACAGAGCAGAACAACTACTCTCTTCCCAAGATTATATAGAGAGGTAAAGGCTGGGCTACACATGCCCAGTTTCTTTTTCCAAAAAGGATCCATCAAGTAAGTCATGCCTCCTGAAGGAAGGCAGTTGGAGGAAGGGTTGGAGAAATTAAGGAGGCAGAGAGCAAAGGGAAAGGAACTAATATTAATCTATAGAGAAAGACTTTTCACCCTCACCAGAATGATACATCTCTATGTGCGCTGCATGGAGACTGTTTGTATAGGCCAACAGTCTTTGTTTGGGTGGGAGCTGTATGGTACACTAAGCTTTGTCATATGCATAGGCTCTGTCTTAGGTCAGGTTTAACAGATACACACCTGACCTGGTGCAGTGGCTCACGTCTATAATCCTAACACTTTGGGAGGCCGAGGCGGGCAGATCATTGAGGTCGGGAGTTCGAGACAAGCCTGACCAACATGGAGAAACCCCGTCTCTACTAAAAATACAAAAATTAGCCAGGCGCGGTGGTGCAAGCCTGTAATCCCAGCTACTTGGGAGGCTGAGGCAGGAGAATCGCTTGAACCCAGGAGGCAGATGTTGCAGTGAGCTGAGATTGTGCCATTGCACTCCAGCCTGGGCGACAAGAGCAAAACTCTGTCAAAAAAAAAAAAAAAAAAAAAACAGATACATACCCTGAAATGAAGATTTGAGCATAAGTGGCTTATTAAGGAAGTGCTCCCAGGAGAAACAGGTAAGGGAGTGAGGAAAAGAGGACAGAAGAGAGGATGAGACCAAGCATGGGTGCAAAATGAAGTGCCAGCCTCTGCTTGATCCAGTCAGGATATATATGGAACATAGATTATTCAGGATTTGTCCAGCTTGAGGCAAGGGAGCTGGCAAGAAAGCTTTCATACTTTCACAGGAGTTGGCCAGTTGGCTACAGGCTATCCCAGCAGAAACATAAACTCCTAGACACTTCCAGCTCTCCACATATTTACAGCAATAAGTTGCTCTTGTAGCCCAATGGCAGTCTGCTAAAGAAGGTTGATGGTGCCAGACTTTAAAAAGAAAATCACACAGGACAGGAGATGAGCCCACAGAACTGATTAGAAGGATTCAAAATATCTAGACCTAGCCCTATGCATAGGCAGGGGTTGTTTGCTAATGGACTCCACAGTAGTGTGGATATGTTCTTTAATGTGCTTAGGACCTGTCTTTGGTATGCTGAACATTGTTATAAACT
Organism: Theropithecus gelada; assembly: GCF_003255815.1. Classification (NCBI taxonomy): domain Eukaryota; kingdom Metazoa; phylum Chordata; class Mammalia; order Primates; family Cercopithecidae; genus Theropithecus; species Theropithecus gelada. The sequence goes on from NC_037689.1 coordinate 121,268,770, forward strand.
GTAGTCTGTGTGGGACTGTCTCCTAGAATGCTGGATATTGGTAATGTATTTTTTAAAACTAATCTTAGAGGCCGGGCGCGGTGGCTCAAGCCTGTAATCCCAGCACTTTGGGAGGCCGAGACGGGTGGATCACGAGGTCAGGAGATCGAGACCATCCTGGCTAACATGGTGAAACCCCGTCTCTACTAAAAAATAACAAAAAACTAGCCGGGCGATGTGGCGGACGCCTGTAGTCCCAGCTACTCGGGAGGCTGAGGCAGGAGAATGGCGTGAACCCGGGAGGCGGAGGTTGCAGTGAGCTGAGATCCGGCCACTGCACTCCAGCCTGGGCGACAGAGCAAGACTCCGTCTCAAAAAAAAAAAAAAAAAAAAAAAAACTAATCTTAGTTAAGTTAAATATAAATATTAACATTTCTAGGATAACCACTACAAACATAAAAGTGTATCTTTCAAACCAGCAAAGGGGAAAAAAATGAAAGAAAGAAAGAAAAAATCAATCAATCCAAAGACGACAAGAAAATAGGAAAAATTTTTGGAAAAGTGGCAGAATAGAATAAAGGAAGATTTAAACCTAAGTATATCAGTAATTGCATGAAATACAAATGAACTAAATGTTCCACCTGAAAAGCAAAGATTATCAGTCTGGGTTTAAAGAACTCTAGCTTTTTTTTTTTTAGACAACGTCTGGCTCTATCATCCAGGCTGGAGTGCAGTGGTGTGATCTTGCATCACTATAACCTCCACCTCCCAGACACAAGCAATCCTCCTGCTTCAGCGGCCCGAACAGCTGGGACACCACACCCAGCTAATTTTTGTATTTTTTGTGAAGACAGCCCAGACTGGTCTCATCAAACTCCTGAGCTAAAGCGATCTGTCCACCTCGAGTTCCCAAAGTGCTGGGATTACAGGCGTGAGCCACTGTGCCTGGCTGAAATCTAGCTATTTTTAAGGGGCATCCCTAAAACACAGGGACACAAGAAGTTTGAAAGTGAAATGATGGGGCAAATACACCAGCCAAATACTAAGATCAACAAAAATTAAGCTGTTGTAACTTAATTTCTTTTAATTGTCTTTCAATTTCTTCTTGATATTAAGGTAAAAATCAGATAAAATAAACATTAAAAAAAAAAAAAAAAGGCTGGGCACAGTGGCTCACGCCTGTAATCCCAGCACTTTGGGAGGCCGAGGCGGGTGGATCATGAGGTCAGGAGATCTAGAACATCCTGGCTAACTCGGTGAAACCCCATCTCTACTAAAAATTCAAAAATTTAGCCGGGTGTGGTGGCGGGTGCCTGTAGTCCCAGCTAGTCGGGAGGCTGAGGCAGAAGAATGGCGTGAGTACGCGAGGCGGAGCTTGCAAGGAGCTGAGATTGCTGCACTCCAGCCTGGGCGACAGAGCGAGACTCCGTCTCAAAAGAGAGAAAGAGAGAGAGAGAGAGAGAGAGAGAGAGAGAGAGAAAGAAAGAAAAGAAAAGAAAAGAAAAGAAAAGAAAAGAAAAGAAAAGAAAAGAAAAGAAAAGAAAAGAAAAGAAAAGAAAAGAAAAGAAAAGAAAGAAAAAGAAGGCTGGGCACGGTGGCTCACGCCTGTAATCCCAGCACTGTGGGAGGCTAAGGGTGGTGGTTCACATGAGGTCAAGAGTTTGAGACAAGCCTGACCAACATTGTGAAACTCCATCTCTACTAAAAATACAAAATTAGCCACGCATGGTGGTGCATCTCTGTAATCCCAGCTGCTTGAAAGGCTGAGGCAGGAGAATCGCTTGAACTCAGGAGGCGTAGGTTGAAGTGAGCAGAGATGGCAACATTGTTCTCCAGCCTGGGCAACAAGAGTGAGACTCTGTCTCAAAAGTAAAGAAAGTAAAAGAAACATAATTACTATGTTTAAGGAGGGTTACTATGTATTCACAAAAGTTTCAATTGACTGGGAAAATATAACAATCCTAGTCTTGAATGTACTCAATTACAGTTTTGAAACATGTGAAGCAAAAATTAACAGAACTAGGAGAAGAAATTGACAAATTCACCACCACAGACAGGGTCTTTAGTTCATGTCTCTCAGAAATTGACAGATGAAGCAGACAAAATAATCAGTGATGATGTAGAAAATTTGAACAAATGAATATGCTTGATCTGGTAGCTATACATAGAACACTGTACCTAGCAACTGGAAAATAAACATCCTTTACAAGAACACATGAACAGAAGTAGAGGGAGGGAGTGAAGAAAAGAAAAAAAAGAAAAACAAATAAGCAGGGCCGTGTTCACAGATCAAAGGGACCTCGTCAAAGGGGAAAGTGGGGGCCAAACTCCATGCCATGCTCCACTTACCAAACCACATGTTCAAGTGTGGTACTGCATTTAGCTGGAAGATAGAGCATATTTTCCTAATTCGTACAAAGGCAATGTGTCATCCTGGTGGTCCAGCACATCAAACATATAAAAAATTAACCATATACTAGGTTTAAAAAAAACAAATGTCAGCCAACTGCAATGGCTCATGCCTGTAATCCCAGCACTTTGGGAAGCAGAGGCTGGTGGATCACTTGAGGTCAGGAGTTTGAGACCAGCCTGGCCAACATGGTGAAACCCCTTCTCTACCAAAAAAAAAAAAAAAAAATAGCCAGGGGTGGTGGCACAAGCCTGTAATCCCAGCTACTCGGGAGGCTGAGGCAGGAGAATTGCTTGAACCTGGGAGGTGGAGGTTGCAGTGAGCTGAGATTGCGCCACTGCACTCCACCCTGGGTGACAGAGTGAGACTCTGTCTCAAAGAAAAAATAAAAATAAAAATAAAAAAATTTTTAAAAAGTCAACAAATTTCAAAGAATCAGTCTTAACCAGTTCACATTTTCTGACCACAATGCAATTAAATTGTAAATCCATAACAAAAAGATAAAGAAAGAAAATTATAAAAAAGACAATGACCATCTTTAGAAATTTAAAAACATATTTTGAAATAAATCGCAGGTCAAAGAAAAAGTCAAAAGTTATAAAATACTTAGCACCAAATAATAACAAAAATATTACATATCACAACTAATGGCAGAAATTATGGGTTGCAGCTAAAGTGATGTTTTAAAAAAAAATACGCTCTTACACCTTTGTATTATTAAAGAAAAAAGGTTGAAAATTCAAAAGCTAAGCATCCAATAACAGAGTAAACAGAGTAAATGAAAATAGAAATAAAGAAACTTTAAAATAGAAAATATTCATAAAATTCCAGAATAAGCAGGGGGGGTTTTTGTTGTTTGTTTGCTTGTTTGTTTGTTTTTCAGACAGGGTCTTGCTCTGTCACCCAGGCTGAAGTGCAGTGGTGCAATCTTGGCTCACTGCAACTTTCACCTCTTGGGTTCAAACGATTCTTATGCCTCAGCCTCCGGAGTAGCTGGGATAGTTTTCTTGTATTTTTAGTAGAGACAGGTTTTTTGCCATGTTGGCCAGGCTGGTCTCTAACTCCTGGCCTCAAGTGATCCACCTGCCTTGGCCTCCCGAAGTGCTGGGATTATAGTATTGAGTCACCATGCTGCTAAGAATAAGCAAGTATCTTTAAAAAATTAATGAAAAAGAAAATATCCATGATAAATGATCAATAAAACCAAAAATTGATTGGTTGAAAAGTCTAATAAAATTGACAATCCTCTGGCAAGACTGATCATAAAAAGGAAGAGAGAAGGTACATATAAAGCAGTACTAGGAATTATATCACTGGGTTCATGACAGAAAGCAGATGACATACTCAAAAGGAATAATTAAAGAGAGTTTAATGAAATAACCATGCACAAGGATATGGGCAGGATTAAGGGAAACCTACAAGAGGTGGCGAAGCACCTCTGGGATAGCAACACTAGAAAACATTAGCACTCCTAAGCCTCAAGGGGCAAGGGGAGGGAGTCGTTTACCAAAAACTAGTGAGAGCTGTAGCAGTAACTGTAAGGAAAGGAACACCCAATGGGAACTGTGGATTTCTGTAGAGAAATATAGCCACTACCAATTCATATCCCAGCAGGGAGGGAGTCTGGAAAATACCCCAATCTTTCTCTCCTTCACCATCTGATCTCCTGCTGATACCTCCCATGGGCTAAAGGACAGAAGAAGTCACAGTGCAAAAAATGCTGGTGAATGCAATTTTTGTGGGTCAGGGGACAGAGCAGGGTGGAGAAAGGTTAAAAGTGGATCTTGAAAGGGAAAACAGAATTTCCAGTACTGCCCATTCCTTTTGTCCCCTCTACATCCACTCTTGCTTTTTGTCTGGATGAAAAACTCTTGTACTCAAAACAGAATGTGCAAAGTCCTATCAGCTACTGTATCATTACAGGGTGATGTTGATTCATTCATACTCCCACATGAAATCTAAAATATTAGCCACCACCAGTGGTTTTTACATAAAGTAGAAGAGAAAGGAGGAGCTATTAACATAAGCATAATAGCTACAATCCCTGCTTCTAAAACGGGAAGCAAGCCTTCACTTGATAATCATACCTCTTTTTTCTACCATTCACTCCATGTTTCCCTTATCCTCTTCCAGCATCTCAGCAGGACAGGATACATTACCAGATGAAGTTCCTGAAACCTTTATCCCCACTGAATCTGGGTCCTTATAATCTTGCCTTGATTGAATTACCAGTTTTCATTGACCAATACTATTGAGCAAGAGAATGATGAGAGGAAGCCCACTGAAAGCCCCTGGTTCTAGACACAGTCCTTCTTCTTTCATTGTGTAGTGGTCAAAATAGACCACCCTGCTCAGTAGTGACTCCTTATTTGCCCCCTGTTCATCATGCTGCTATTCGACGGATTGAGGAGCATAAAATGGCCAGAGAGCAGGGTGTCAGCTTCTCAAATATCCGAATCCTGTCACATTCCCTGGTGGAAGCATTTCTCCTGCACTAGAACTTCCTAACCCACTGAGTCCAAGATCGAGACCATCCTGGCTAACACGGTGAAACCCCGTCTCCACTAAAAAATACAAAAAATTAGCCGGGCGCAGTGGCGGGCGCCTGTAGTCCCAGCTACTCGGGAGGCTGAGGCAGGAGAATGGCGTGAACCCGGGAGGCGGAGCTTGCAGTGAGCTGAGATCGCGCCACAGCACTCCAGCCTGGGAGACGGAGCGAGCCTGTGTCTCAAAAAAAAAAAAAAAATGTAGAAATGGAAAGCAAGTATTTTTTCAGTGAGAGGGGTCACTCCTACCTCTACTCCTTGAATCTTGGACCCATACATTATGGCGACAATGGAGAGAATATGACATATTGGCCTATGATGTAAAGCACGTAGTAGGTTCAATAGGACAGAATCCCAAACTTGCTGGGTGCTGCCACCCAGTTGGTGTCATTACTGAGCTTTCAGCAGGAAATTTCACCATTCTAAGAAATAAAAATAAAATCCTGGCCGGGTGCGGTGGCTCACGCCTGTAATACCAGCACTTTGGTATTGATGGATCACCTGAGGTTAGGAGTTAGATTCCAGCCTGATCAACATGGTGAAACCCCATCTCTACAAAAATACAAAAATCAGCTGGGCATGATGGCGGGCGCCTGTAATCTCAGCTACTCGGGAGGCTGAGGCAGGAGAATCACTTGAACCCAGGAGGCAGAGGTTGCAGTGAGCCAAGATCGTGCCATTGCACTCCAGCCTGGGCCACAGAGCAAGACTCTGTCGCCAAAAAAAAAAAAAAATTAAAAATTAAAAATTAAAAAATAATAAAATAAAATCCAGGCTGGGCACGGTGGCTCACGCGTGTAATCCCAGCACTTTGGGAGGCTGAGGCTGGCGAATCACAAGGTCAGGAGTTCGAGACCAGCCTGACCAATATGGAGAAACCCCGTCTCTACTAAAAATACAACAAAATTAGCCAGGCTTGGTGGCAGGCACCTGTAATCTCAGCTACTTGGGAGGCTGAGGCAGGAGAATCACATGAATCTGGGAGGCAGAGGTTGCAGTGAGCTGAGATTGCACCACTGCACTACAGCCTGGCTGATAGTGTGAGACTCTGTCTCAAAAAATAAAATAAAATAAAATTCTATGCCCCCCACCAACTCCTGCAACCAACTAAACCGCCCCTCTCTAGGCTAAGTGGGTCCCAGAGAAACTTTCAAAACTTAGTTCCCAGCCATAATGGGATAAGAGATAGGACACGCCTCATTTTACCCCCTCTCTCGCTAACTGCCATTAAGCTTTCTTCCCTAAGAGTTAAACAGAAACCAGCGCTTTTGAAAGATTTGCTCCACCACTGATATCAACCAACCACCTGACACATGATGCTGCCCCTCCCTTTTGTGGTTTGATACAACTGACTAGAATTTCTTCCTGATCAGAGACCACTGACCGTGGGGTAGTTCTGACTAGTCTACAGAGGCTGCACACAGAGGAATTTCATGTCCTCTGCTTCACTTTTTGATGTGTAGAGCCTAATTGTAATACATCTAAATGTTAAGTCTCTATCCCAATGTGAACATGGGACTCCTGTTGCCTACATGTTAGCTTACTACACATGCCTGTGCCTCTCCTTCATGAATAATCATAGCTCCTCTTATAACCTGTCGAATGTGTATACTTAGCCAATCTGCTTCGCTTCAATTCCTGTTCCCTCTACTCCTCCCTTGATGTGTCTAGCTAGAGACTTTGCTTCCCAGCGTGCAAGATTGCCAGCCTGCAGGTCACAACCCCCTTTTGAGAAACAAAACTCTCAGCGGCCGGGCACGGTGGCTCACACCTGTAATCCCAGCGCTTTGGGATGCCGAGGTGGGTGGATTACCTGAGGTCAGAAGTTTGAGACCTACCTGGCCAACATGGTGAAACCCTGTCTCTACTAAAAATACAAAAAATTAGCCGGGTGTGGTGGCACGTGCCTGTAATCTCAGCTACTTGGGAGGCTGAGGCAGGAGAATGGCTTGAACCCAGGAGGCGGAGGTTGCAGTGAGCTGAGATCGTGCCACTGTACTCCATCTTGGGCAATGGAGTGAGGCTCCATAAAAACTCTCCTTTCCAAATGTATAAACCTCATCATTTTTCAGTTGATGTGATTCTTCAGTTGACATATCAAGACAGATGTTTTTGCATGATGGGACACAGGATAAGATCAATGAATTCCATGGAGATGAGCTTATCACATTTTCTTCATCCTAAAATAAAATGAGTTCCTTTGTTGGTGGCACTGTTCGGTGGGATGCCATGTTGATGAATAAGGCATTCCATGAGTCCACATAGTGGTGCTGGCAAAAACACTGCAAGTATGAAAAGCAAATTTGTATTCAGATTATGTATCTATTCCTGTAAAGACATTTTGTGCCTTCTCCTATGATGAAAGGAGTCTAGTGTAACTAACCTCCCACCAGATGACTATCTGGTTCCCTGTGGAATGGAATCACACTGATGCCTCAGCCTTTGGTCTCTGCTGATACGCAGATTGCCCATTAAACAGTGATGCTAGAGAGATCAGCTCCAGTGAGAAGAACCTGCTGTCGAGTCCACATATAGGCCCCATTCCAGCTGCCATGACCATTTTGTTCAAGGGTCTACTGAGCAAACATTAAGGTAGCTGAAGGAAAAGGTTGGCTAACATCAATAGAATAGATCATCTCATCCACTTGATTGCTGAGAGTCTCCTCTACAAAGAATGCCCTCTGGGGACAATTGCGAGGAATACAAACACCTTCACACTCTGGCCTACTCTAAGAGGCCCATCCATGTATCTCTCTCCTAAGCCTCCTCATCACCAAATTCTTACCTTGTTCTTTTCACACTCTTCACTAGCCAGCCAACTTGTTAGCCTCTGCCCATGAATCTGCATAGATCAGTATATGAGGACATTTCTCTTTCCTTCAATGTAAACAATCAGATGTCATATTTGGGAAGATTTTCCTATACCTCTGTCTTTAGGGGCCATTCCTGAGTGGGGCTATAAGACAACTGCTGCCCACTTCCAGCAGCTGCAAGCCAACTATGCAAACACATCCATAGACCCACAGACCTACATTTTCTTGCTTTCTTAAATGGTCATAGAGAACTCTCTTTGAGGCTGTATGTATGGAGTTATGGAGAAGTAGTGGCAAGTACCATGAGAGTCTGAGCCACTTACTCATTCAGTTTAATTCTACCTTCCCACTTTTCTAGGATTCAATATTATATGCAATTTATATTTAACAATGGAATGCTGCCTGCATATGGCCATTTGATGATTGAATGGGTTAGATAACACTCAGTTTAATGATGGACAGTTCAAGTCACAAAATCTCTTCGTGTTCCATAGTCAGAAATTCAGTCATGGCCAACAGTGATGGCTCACACCTGTAATCCCAACACTTTGAGATACCAAGGCAGGAGGATCACTTGAGGACAGGAGTTTGAGACCATCCTGGGCAAGATAGTGAGACTCTGTCTCTACAAAAAAAATTAAAATTATCTGGGCATGGTGGTGCACACTTGTAGTTCTAGCTACTCGGCAGGCTGTGGTGGAAGGATCCCTTGAGCCCAGGAGTTCAAGGTTCCAGTGAGCTATAATTTTACCACTGCTTTCCAGCCTGGGCAACAGAACAAGATCAGGAAAGAAAGAAAGAAAGAAAGAAAGAAAGAAAGAAAGAAAGAAAGAAAGAAAGAAAGAAAGAAAGAAAGAAAGAAAGAAAGAAGGAAGGAAGGAAGGAAGGAAGGAAGGAAGGAAGGAAAGAAAGAAAGAAAGAAAGAAAGAAAGAAAGAAAGAAAGAAAGAAAGAAAGAAAGAAAGAAAGAAAGAAAGAAAGGAGGGAGGGAGGGAGGGAGGGAGGGAGGAAGGAAGGAAGGAAGGAGAAAAAGGGCCTAGTAGCAAACCAGGTGCTGCCTTTTCAATGAAGGAAGGAAGGAAGGAAGGAAGGAAGGAGAAAAAGGGCCTAGTAGCAAACCAGGTGCTGCCTTTTCAATGGAGAATAATTGTCAAGCAAGGAAAGTATAGTCTTGGCCAGGTGTGGTGGCTCATACCTGCAATCCCAGCAGTTTAGGTGGCTGAGGCAGGCAGATCACTTGAGCTCAGGAGTTCGAGACCAGCCTGTGCAACATGGTTAAACTGCATCTCTACAAAAAATACAAAAAGTAGCCAGGGGCAGTGGTGTGCACCTGTAGGCCCAGCCACCCTGGAGGCTGAGGCGGGAGAATCACTTGAGCCTGGGAGGTGGAAGTTGCAGTGAGCCAAGATTGCACCACTGCACTCCAGCCTGGGCAACAGAGCCCGACCCTGTCTCAAAAAATAAAAAGGGGAAGTATAGCCCTACTTCAATCGCCTAAGATTCTGTGCTGTGAGAATTTTATTGGGCTTCACAGAACATTTCTGCCACACTCTTCCAAAACCATTCGGTCTGCTGAGTCATAAGGCCCAAGCAACAGGGCAGCCTAGATTTACTGCAGAACCTTTTCTTACTTCAAATCCCACTCAAAACTGGCAGCCTTACAGGTTACTCAGTAAATAGGCCAGAACAGCATGCCCAAATATGGTATACATTGCCACCTAAATCTAAAGAGGCCCACAGAGGATTGGTTTCTTTCTTTGCGGTGGGCGATACAAGGAAAAACAATTTGTCTTGTATTTAAGAGGAGGTATCCTGACATGCTCCAGACCACTGGACCCCTAGAAATGTCATCTATTTAGCAAAAATCAGAACTTTCACAGTATTCATCTCCTAGCCTGTGACCACTAGTCAATTAGGGTGCTTGATTGTTGCTGCTCATAGGCATCGTTATCATTATGTCATCAATGTAATAGACCAGCATTATGTCTGTGGGATGAAAAGACAGCAGTTCCCTTTGAAATAGAGTATGACAGAAAACAACATAGTTTAAGATAGCCCTGAGGTAAGAGAATGAGGATAAACTGTTCCTGATGATCTTTGCTGATAACATTTGCTAGGGAATTAGGTGCCAGAGGCAATGTTCATTTGCTCCAGTAAATGGGAACCACAGCCGTGACCGGCATCATTACCTGACTAACAGTAGCTCACAATCGCTTTCCAAAACCTCTATGGCATTTTCCATAGGCCAAACGGGTCAGTTAAACAGGGGTAAGTAGTTGGAATCTTCACATTTCCATTTTTCAAGTCCTTGGTTTTGGTTCCAATCTCTTGCATTGTGTCAGGGATTTGGTATTGCTTTAGTGGTAGGGGTGAGAGGAGGAGGTACAGTTAAAATGGTTACTATTTGCTACTTCCCTATAATAAGAGCTTTCCCTCTGTGGATATGTGGGTCAGAAAAACAATGTGTGGTGATTCTGCAAAGATGGGTGCAAGTTCCCACTGAAATTGACTCACACCAAGACTTTATTTAGCACCTGACTCAATAAATCCCCACTCTGGTGGTGGACGACAGTGGCAAACTATGTCTATAAGAATTAGCATCAATTCAGAGACAGGATCTAATAATTTTCAACAAGTTCTGGGTATTTCCTTTTTCTTGGTCATAGTCCTCTAGTAAATGGCCACAGGTCCCAGTCTGATGGAGATTTAGAAGATTTGCAATATACATCTGTGATAGCATCAAAGCAGAGTCCTTTCTCAGAGAGATCCAGCCTCCCTCTTAATCAATGGGCTCCAGATCTGTGAACTGGCTTAGTAGATCTGGGAACAGAGTAAGAGTCAAGGAGTCTGCAAAGTTTCTGCCTATTAGACCTAGAATTTTTCTGCTTCTGAAAGTCATATCTATTTTATTCCAAAGGAATTCCATAAATAATCAACCACTGCAACAGATGGAGGCAAAAACACTCTATTGTCATCCTATCCCTGCACTTTATTATGTTACTTGCACCCACCTTAGTTCTCAAAGTTAAGTACCATCACATGCACTGTACCCTTTTGGACCCTATTGTTCCCACTGAAGCTTCTCCCACCATCATCCCTGGCCTACAAAAGATATTCTGTGGAGCTTTTCAATAATACTAATGCTCATTTCATCAGTGTATTTCTTGATGCCTTATTGAAGAGAGTGCCCTCCCAGTAGGGTGACCAACTTGTCCAAATTTTCCTGGGACTGTACCGCTTTTAAACTGAAAATGTCACAACCTAGGAAACCTGTAAGTCCTAGGCAAATCAAGAGAGTGGGTCACCCCATCACCCAGTTCTTCTGAGAATATAATTGCAAGTAGGCACTGAGCAGGTGGCATATAATAATCCCACTTTAACATTCCCTTCCCCTTGGGCATTTGAGCATCTAGGCTACACTAAGATCTTTTTGTGGTTTTGTGTGTATGTGTGTGTTTTCTGTCACCCAGGCTGGAATGCAGTGGCATGATCTCCACTCACTGCAACCTCCATCTCCTGCGTTTAAGCAACTCTCCTACCTCAGCCTCCCAAGTGGCTGGGATTACAGGCATTCACCACCTCACCTGGCTAATTTTTGTATTTTTACTAGAGACAGGGTTTCACCATGTTGGCCATCCTGGTCCTGAACTCCTGACCTCAGGTGATCCACCCACCTCAGCCTCCCAAAGTGCTGAGATTACAGGCGTGAGCCACCGTGCCTGGCCATAAAAGGTTTTTATGCAGGGGAAGCCTGGTACCTTTAGACAAGGAATATAGGGCTGCTTCTACAGGCAAGGAAGGGGAGTTGGGAGTTGGGAGTTAAATTTTTCTCGACCTCATCTGTTTATGCCCAAATAATTCCATCCAATGTGTTAGGGTCCTATTCCTTCTCCAGAAGTGCCTTTAACTTAGCCTGAGTCCTGGCAAGCCTGTACCTTTAACTGATGCCGCACATCTGCAACATTTATAATCAGTCCCGGCTGGGTGCGGTGGCTCACCCCTGTGATTCCGGCACTTCGGGAAGCCGAGGCGGGTGGATCACCCGAGGTCAGGAGTTCAAGACCAGCCTGGCTAACATGGTGAAACTCCATTTCTACTAAAAAAAATATATACAAAAAATTAGCTAGGCATGGTGGTGCACACCTGTAATCTCAGCTACTCGGGAGGCTGAGGAAGGAGAATCACTTGTGGTGCCATTGCACTCCAGCTTGGGCAACAAGAGCAAAACTCTATCTCAAAAAAAAAATATATTATAATCAGTCCCTGAGTGTGATCTTCAGGCATATCTGTCCTGCAGCTCCAGGAAAATTAAGACTACTTTAATGCTGGCATTGTGGCTCTTTGATTTTCCATTGGGGTATGAGGTGTGCATTCAAGTCTTTCAATTTGTCCTCTTTTCAATGTAAGTTCTTTATGGTCATCAGAAACAGCCTTAGCCACGTTAGCAATCACCATTGTCACCATAGGGACTAAGTGCTCTAGCCATTTCATTTTGCAAAGCTTTGTCTTACAATTGCATCCCATTTGAAGCCACCATGGGTGATAATTTAAGTAATCACCATTCAATTCATGCCACACATTAAAAATGTCCCATTTCCTCTAGCAAAGAGGTCATCAAGCAGATAGCATTCTTTAGGAAGAAGAAGCAGAAATTAGGAGTGCAGGGAGTTTACTGGAAAGTGAAACTCATGAAGGAAAAGAGGATCAGTAATGAGAGGTCTAGACACTCAAAAAAATTAAACTTAAGTTAAACACAGGATTTCAACGTTCTTTTTTTGAGACAAGGTCTCGCTCTGTTGCTCAGGCTGAAGTGCAGTGCTGTGATCATGGCTCACTGCAGCCTCAACCTCCTGGGCTCAAGCAATCCTCCCTCCTCAACCTCCTGAGTAGCTGGTACTTACAATGCATCCGGCTAATTTTTTTATTCAGTCAGTGGTTCTCAAACTTTAGTGTGCACCAGAATCCCTTAGAAAGCTTATTAAAATCCCTTAGAAAGCTTATTAAAACAGACCGCTGGGCCCTACTCACAGGGTTTCTAATTCAGTAGGTCCAGGGTGGGTCTTGAAATGTGCATTTCTAACAGGTACCCAGGGGATACTCCTGCTATTGGTCTAGAGACAATATTTTGAGAACTGCTGCCCTAAACATTAGAAGTGGTTCTTAAAAGCCTGGGCGTGGTGGCTCATGCCTGTGATCCCAGCACTTTGGGAGGCCGAGGCGGGTGGATCACCTGAGGTCAGGAGTTCGAGACCAGCCTGATCAACATGGTGAAATCCGTCTCTACTAATAATACAAAACATTAGCTGGGCGCGGTGGCAGATGCCTGTAATCCCAGCTACTTGGGAGGCTGAGGCAGGAGAATCGCTTGAACCCAGAAGGCAGAGGTTGCAGTGAGCCAAGATCGCACCACTGCACTCTAGCCTGGGCAACAAGCACAAAACTCCATCTCAAAAAAAAAAAAAAAAAAAAGTGGTTCTTAAAGTGAGATACTCCAGCAACCTAAATCCGAATCACCAAGAACCCTGGCCTCCTGAGGTGTCAGTTTTAAAGGAGAAGAGATACAATAAGCAATTAAACTAATAGAAAGAAAATATCATAAAAATAAAGTGGAGCAATGAGATGAAGAGTGATAGGGAATGCTATTTTAGATAGAGTGGTCAAATCAGGCATCTCTAAGAAGAAAACATTGGACAGAGACCTTAATGAACAAAGAGCAAGCTATTAATTATAATTCATGTCAATATGTTAATATGTGAGGGAAGAGTATTACAGGCAGAAAGAAAAATCAGTGCAAAACCCATGAGACAGGAATATGCTTGGTATGTGTTCCTGGAATAACTCAAGGCCAAGAATTTGATTCTTTGTTCTTTCTGGTTCTTTGTGTTTTTTTCTCCCTTGGGCAATAAGCTTCAGTTTATTCTTTATCTCATAAATAGGGTCATACAATACATGCTGTTCTGCAACTTGCATTTTCCGTTAATGATAAATCATGAACATCCTTCCATGTCACTACATTTAAGATCTGCCTCATGGCTTATAACAATTGCATAGTATTTCATAATATAAATGCACTAGGGATTTATTCGGGGAAAAAAATATATTATTATTATTATTTTTTTTTTTGAGACAGAGTTTCACTCTTGTTGCCCAGGCTGGAGTGCAATGGCACGATCTCGGCTCACTGCAAGCTCTGCCTCCCAGGTTCCAGTGATTCTCCTGACTCAGCCTCCTGAGTAGCTGGGATTACAGGCACATGCCGCTATGCCCAACTAATTTTGCTCAACTATAACTTTTATATATATATAAATGAAATAGGGTCACACTACAGCCAAGCTAGTTTCAAACTCCTGGTCTCAATCAATCCTCCGGCCTCAGCCTCCCAAAGTTCTGAGATTTACAGGTGTGAGACACTGCACCTGGCCTCAATTATTTCTTCCTTTTTTTTTTTTTTTTTGAGACGGAGTCTTGGTCTGTCGCCCAGGCTGGAGTGCAGTGGCCGGATCTCAGCTCACTGCAAGCTCCGCCTCCCGGGTTCACGCCATTCTCCTGCCTCAGCCTCCCGAGTAGCTGGGACTACAGGCGCCCGCCACCGCGCCCGGCTAGTTTTTTGTATTTTTTTTTAGTAGAGACGGGCTTTCACCGTGTTAGCCAGGATGGTCTCGATCTCCTGACCTCGTGATCCGCCCGTCTCGGCCTCCCAAAGTGCTGGGATTACAGGCTTGAGCCACCGCGCCCGGCCTCAATTATTTCTTTAATCAGTTTCCCATAGATGAATAAATTGTTTCCAGGTCTTAGCTATGACCTCAAAAATGCTGTAGCAGGCTGGGCGCAGTGGCTCACACCTATAATCCCAGCACTTTGGGAGGCCGAGGTGGGGGGATTACTTGAGGTCAGGAGTTTGTTACCATTCCTGGCCAACATGGTGAAACCCTGTCCCTACTAAAAATACAAAAACTAGCCGGGCGTGGTGGCGTGCGCCTGTAATCCCAGCTACTTGGGAGGCTGAGGCAAGAGAATTGCTTGAACCCAGGAGTTAGAGGTTGCAGTGAGCCAAGATCACGCCACTGCACTCCAGCCTGGGTGACAGAGTGAGACTCCATCTCAAAAAAAAAAAAAAAAGAAAAGAAAGAAATGCTGTAACAGGCATGTGTATATGTGTGTGTATGTACTTGTTCATGCATTCCTTTATGGATTATAAGTTTATTGAGTCGCTATTATGTGTTTGGTGCTGTATTATGTGCTGAAAATACAATGACTAACAACAGACATGATTCTTGCTCTTATGGAACATATAATCTACTGGGGAGAGTATCATACCGTTAGTACCTAGTAAAAAACTGTCTAAAGTTCTAGCAAGGTATGGGAGACACTGTTGTTCAGTGACCCAACTCTCACTCCCAGTCCCATTTTCCCCAGCCTCGTCCCAGCTAGAATACTGGCTAAAGAGACACAGCGGATGGCCGGGCGCGGTGGCTCAAGCCTGTAATCCCAGCACTTTGGGAGGCCGAGACGGGCAGATCACGAGGTCAGGAGATCGAGACCATCCTGGCTAACACGGTGAAACCCCGTCTCTACTAAAAATACAAAAAACTAGCCGGGCGAGGTGGCGGGCGCCTGTAGTCCCAGCTACTCCGGAGGCTGAGGCAGGAGAATGGCGCAAACCCGGGAGGCGGAGCTTCCAGTGAGCTGAGATCCGGCCACTGCACTCCAGCCCGGGCTACAGAGCAAGACTCCCTCTCAAAAAAAAAAAAAAAAAAAAAAAAAGAGACACAGCGGGTTGTGGTAGGCAATATAACGGCCCCCAAAAGATGTACATGTCCTAGTCTCCAGAACCTGTGAATATGTTAGATTACGTGGCAAAGGAGAATTATGAAGTAAGTTTGCAAATCAGGTGACCTTAAAATAGGGAGATCAGCTGGAATTATTCAGGTGGGTCCAAAATAATCACAGGGGTCCTTAAATGTGGAAGACAGTTGGCAGCAGAAGAGTCAGAGAAGGAGATGTGATGATGAAAACAGAAGTCAAAGTGATGTAGGCTGGGCGCAGTGGCTCACGCCTGTAATACCAGCACTGTGGGAGGCCAAGGCAGGAGGATCACCTGAGGTCAGGATTTTGAGACCAGCCTGGCCAACATGGTGAAACCCTATCTCTAGTAAAAATACAAAAATTATCTGGGCGTGGTGGTGGGTGCCTATAATCCTAGCTACTTGGGAGGCTGAGGCAGGAGAATCGCTTGAACCCAGGAGGTGGAGTTTGCAGTGAGCCAAGATCTTGTCATTGCATTCCAGCCGGGATGACAGAGCAAGACTCCATCTTAAAAAAAAAAAAAAAAAAGTCAAAAGCGATGTGATTGTGATTGCTGTTGCTGGCTGTGAAGGTGAAAGGGAGCTACCTGTCCAGCGATATGGGCACCCTTGAGAAGTCGGCAAAGAAAAGGAAACCAATACACCCCTAGAACCTCCAGAAGGCACACAGGCCTGCAGACACTATGATTTTAGCCCAGAGAGAGCCATTTCAGACTTCCAACATCCAGAACTGTGAGATATTAAACTTGTGTTCTTATAGCTAGGCTTGGTGGCTCACACATGTAATCCCAGCACTTTGGGAGGCCAAGGCCGGCAGATCATCTGAGGTCAGGAGGTCGAGACCAGCCTGACCAACATGGAGAAACCCTGTCTCTACTAAAAATACAAAAATTAGCCGGGCGTGGTGGCACATGCCTGTAATCCCAGCTACTCGGGAGGCTGAGGCAGAAAAATCGCTTGAACTCGGGAGGCCGAGGTTTCAGTGAGCTGAGATCGCACCATTGCACGCCAGCCTGGGAAACAAGAGTGAAACTCCATCTCAAATAAACAAAATAGAATAAACTAACTAACTAACTAACTAACTAACTTGTGTTCTTTTAAGCCACTAAGTCTATGGTAGTTTGTTACAGCAGTCATGGGAAACGAATGCAGGGGTTCTTTCAGAAAACTTTTGCTTTCCTGATAACAGGCACCATCTCTCCCTCTTCTTTCTTATTTTTGTCTTCAATGTGGAGCTGTAAAAGTCATCTAGCGACATAGAGGAAAAGGCCAAAAGAATGGTAAAGTCATCAGCCCTAACATTGTTGAGCTGCTGAACAACTGCTAGCAGCTCCTGATCTCTAGCTTTCCAGTTCTGTGAGAAAATAAACCCAGAAATCCATTTTTTAAAGCCATTGTAGGTAGATATTCTGTTACAGACAAAAACACCTCTGAGTGATAAGAATGTAAAAGTATGAGGCTATGAGAGAATATAACAGAAACTTGGACTGGTAGTTATGAATAATGTGGGTAGTAGAATTTTCCAATTTTTATTTCTTCTTCTTGTTCTATTGACTGATTGACTGACTGCTGCTCAACATCCAATCCCTCTCCCTATTTGGGGAAGAATCCCCCAGTATGTGCAGCTTTGTAGTACTGAAACTCCTACTTCAAAATCTAAATGAGAAAATCTTCCATCTAGGCCGGGCGCGGTGGCTCAAGCCTGTAATCCCAGCACTTTGGGAGGCCGAGACGGGCGGATCACGAGGTCAGGAGATCGAGACCATCCTGGCTAACCCGGGGAAACCCCGTCTCTACTAAAAAATACAAAAAACTAGCCGGGCGAGGTGGTGGGCGCCTGTAGTCCCAGCTACTCGGGAGGCTGAGGCAGGAGAATGGCGTAAACCCGGGAGGTGGAGCTTGCAGTGAGCTGAGATCCGGCCACTGCACTCCAGCCTGGGCGACAGAGCGAGACTCCGTCTCAAAAAAAAAAAAAGAAAAGAAAAGAAAAGAAAATCTTCCATCTAGCTGCTCCATGGCAACCAGTGTACAGGCACAAGCTCACCT
The DNA here is from genome assembly GCF_003255815.1 of Theropithecus gelada. Lineage (NCBI taxonomy): Eukaryota > Metazoa > Chordata > Mammalia > Primates > Cercopithecidae > Theropithecus > Theropithecus gelada. Next base: position 121,286,368 of record NC_037689.1, read on the forward strand.
CAACCAGAAAAAGGGAACAAGGCTATTTAAAAACAAATTTAATAATTCTGGCCAGGTACGGTGGCTCATGCCTGTAATCCCTCACTGTGGGAGACTGAGGCAGGCAGATCACCTGAGGTCAGGAGTTGGAGACCAGCCTGACCAACATGGCGAAACTTTATCTCTGCTAAAAGTACAAAAACCAGCCAAGCATGGTGGAAGGCGCCTGGAGTTCCAGCTACTGGGGAGGCTGAGGCAGGAGAATCCCTTGAACCCGGGAGGTGGAGGTTACAGTGAACCGAGATCGTGCCACTGCACTCCAGCCTGGCCAACAGAGCAAGATTCTGTCTCAAAAACAAAACAAAACAAAAAAAACTTAATAATTCCTCCTCACCATCCCCCCTCATAACAGACTCTGGATGTTTCTCCCAATATCCTCTAGGCACTCAATGTTTCTGTACGGGCCACTGTTTTCTTACTGCAAGCACCTGTGACTCTCTGCCTAAGGGTTTTCTGACCACAGGAGTGTGCTTAGCCAGTATACAAGGCAGGCCAGAAGTGCCAGGGAGTTAAGGCCCTTGGGAGAAACCCTCAATCAATGATGGACACAAATGAAGGGAAAATGCCCCCAGCTTCCTTGTTCCCTGGGCAGAAAACTTGATGCATGTCCTATCTACCCTTCCTGAGGTCCCAGTGTAATTGAGTCCCAGTTGCCCCAGTGTAATTTGTTCATTAGCAGACCATGTGTTTTGTTTTGTTTTGTTTCATTTTGAGACGGAGTCTCACTCTGTTGCTCAGGCTGGAGTGCAGTGGCATGATCTTGGCTCACTGCAACCTTCACTTCCCACGTTCAAGTGATTCCCCTGCCTCAGCCTCCCAAGTAGCTGGGATTACAGGTGCCCGCCACCATGCCCAGCTGATTTTGGTATTTTTAGTAGAAACAGGGTTTCACCATGTTGGCCAGGCTGGTCTCGAACTCCTGACCTCAGGTGACCTGCCCACCTCGGCCTCCCAAAGTGCTGGGATTACATGAGTGAGTCACTGCATATGGCCTTTTTTTTTTTTTTCTTTTCTTTTCTTGGCAGACCATGTACTGTTTTCCATTTCTTCCCTATCTCAATTCCTTCCATTGCTTCCTGGGATTACCTCCCAAGTAAACCACTTGCTCTCAAACATTTACCTCAGGGCCTGTTTCACCCCAAGTAAGACTTTTGGTACCAGAAGTGGTCATTTAAAATAGACCCTCAGAATGGAATTCTGGAATCGGATCACTTGTAGAATGTATGAAAACAAGAACCTCAATACTGATGGTAAGCAGAGTGTTGGTAATCCCCAGCATGCTGTCATCTCACAATCGCTGAGATTGGTATAGGGTACAAGTGAAAGGAAGTTTATGCAATAATTCTAGCACTTGAAAAGTGGAAATTTTAAGAATCATGGAGTTAGTTTCCTGTTGTTAGTGGCCATAGAAACCCTAAAGGAAGAAAATGATAAGTTTGGTCAGCCAACATTTTTTTTGTTGCTGTTTTGAGATGAAGTTTCGCTCTTGTTGCCCAGGCTGGGGTGCAATGGCACCATCTCAACTTACCACAACCTCTGCCTCCCGGGTTCAAGCAATTCTCCTGCCTCAGCCTCCCAAGTAGCTGGGATTACAGGTGCGTGCCACCACGCCTGGCTAATTTTTGTATTTTTAGTAGAGACAGGGTTTCGCCATGTTGGCCGGGCTGGTCTTGAACTCCTGACCTCAGCCGATCCACCTGCCTCGGCCTCCCATAGTGCTAGGATTACAGGCATGAGCCACCACGCCCAGCCATGGTCAGCCAGCTATTAACTCAAGGAATAGTGTGGGCCAGGCTCGGTGGCTTACCTGTAATTCTAACACTTTGGAAGGCCAGCGTGGTATGGTCACTTGAGCCCAGGAGTTTGAGACCTGCCTGGGCAGGTCTCAAAACATAGTGAGACTCTGTTTTTCCAAATAATTTTTAAAAAATAGCTAGGCATGGTGGTGCATGCCTGTGGTCCTAGCTACTCACAAGGCTGAGGTGGGAAGATTGCTTGAGCCTGGGAGGTCAAGGCTGCAGTGAGCTGTGATCATGCCACTGCGCTCCATCCTGGATGACACAGCAAGACCTTTTCTCAAAAAAAAAAAATTTTTTTTTAAAGAATGATGTAAAAGCAAAAGGCCTTCATAAGAAATTGTATCTTTTTTTTTAATCTCTTCCAGAAAAGAATAGTCTATTCTAATAGACTCCAGGTTCGACTGTGAGAGTGATAGACTTACACAGAAGAATGATGCTTGTCTTCCACAAGATCTGCCCCCACCTCAGCACATTTCTTCTATAGACAAATAACAAGGGATGATTCTTAGCATAGCCCAAGAAGAGAAACAGTGTTTCTACTATGGGAGAAAATAGATTATCCACTGAAGAGTTGTCAGTCTTGGAAAATTTCTATTTGCAGGAATCAGGAGAATAAACTGGGAATAGATCTTGAGGGTGCTGGACCAGGAAGGGATAGAAAGCTGGATATGGGAGAATTTATAGTTATTGGAACACTCTCCCATGACTCGGGATTTAGCATCCTGGCAAGGGCATCTGGAGCCAGTCCTAGTACGCTGCTGGAATGGCTTCTTGAAACTTGGAGAAAACAATGCCTCTATAGTAAATGAAGGGGAGTTGTTGGAACTGCCTTGACTTGAGAGAAGGGTCAAAAGGCCAGAAAGGTAGGCAAATTAGCACAGCTTGCTTATGTAAAACCAGAAAATACATCAGTGGACAATGTCTCCTGAGAGGGCCCAGAGGACACTTGTTTTGTTAAGGCAATAAGGAATGTGCTACTAGCAATATTGAAAAACTCCATGGTGGCTGTCTTCTATGGGTCAGGGTGCATGATAGGAGAGATTACTATGTAATTAGGCTCCTTGGTATCTGTCAATGAAGATAATAGGATTCGGAAAGAGCAGAGGCCAGGTAGTTGCAGTTAACTGTCAGAGTCAAGGTGAATGTAATAACCATAATGGACAGCAAGTCTGGAATGGCAAAGATGGAACTATGACCTGCAGGAGTCTGCAGAGATGGTTAATAAACTGATATTCCCAGGAACAAGATAGATGAGAAGCTATATTAATTTGCTCAGGCTGCCATAACAAAATACCACAGACAGGTGGCTTAAACAATAGAAATGTATTTTCTCACAGTTCTGGAGGCCAGGAGTCCAATTCAAGGTGGGGACAGTTTGGTTTCTCCTGAGGCTTTTCTCATTGACTTGCAGATGGTTTCCTTCTCACTGTCCTAACATAGTTGCCCCATGGGCTCCGTATTGTCTGTGTCCTAATCTCTTACCTCTAAGGACACCAGTCATATCGGATTAGGGCCCACCTATAAGATCTCTTTTTACCTCAATTGCCTCTTTAAAAGCTCTGTCTCCAAATGCAGTCACATTCTGGGGAAATGAGGATTAGAATTTCAACATATGATATTGAGGGGGACACAATTCAGCCCATAATAGAAGCCAACAAGAGTACTGCTTATCAAATAAAATTAAAAATCAGCCAGGGCCAGGCGTGGTGGCTCATGCCTGTAATCCCAGCATTTTGGGAGGCTGAGATAGGCAAATTGCTTGAGGCCAGGAGTTTGAGACCAGCCTAGTCAACATGGTGGAACCCTGCCTCTACTAAAAATACAAAATTAGTCAAACATAGTGGCATGATCCTGTAGTCCCAGCTACCAAGGAGGCTGAGGCAGGAGAATCGTTTGAACTCAGGAGGCAGAGGTTCCAGTGAGCCAAGATTGCACCACTGCACTGCAGCCTGGGCGACAGAGTGAGACACTGTCTCAAAAAAAAAAAAAAAAAATTCACAGACAAGAATCAGGCGCAACTCCCCTACTATAAGTTCCCAATAGTTAAACAGGGTTGGATTGCTATAGAAGACCCAGGAGACCCAGCATGAGGGTGCTTATGAATGTACAGTTTATTAGAGGACAATGATACAACATAGCAGGAAAGTAAGAATATGCATCTGATATGGTTTGGCTGTGTCCCCACCCAAATCTCATCTTTAATTTCCACATGTTGTGGGAGGGACCCAGTGGGAGGTAACTGGATCATGGGGGCAGGTCTTTCCCATGGTGTTCTCATGGTTGTGGGTGGGTCTCACAACATCTGATGGTATTATAAGGGGAGTTTCCCTGCACAAGCTCTTTTTCTTTGCCTGCTGCCGTCCATGTAAGATGTGACTTGCTCCTCCTTGCCTTCTGTCGTGATTGTGAGGCTTCCCTAGTCATGTGGAACTGGAAGCCCACATTAAACCTCTTTCTTTTGTAAATTGCCCAGTCTCAGGTATGTCTTTATCAGCAGCGTGAAAATGGACTAATACAATAAATTGTATTAGTTGTTGCTGAAAAGATAACCAAAAATGTGGAAGCAACTTTGGAACTGAGTAACAAGCAGAGGTTGGAACAGTTTGAAGGGCTCAGAAGAAGACAGAAAAAATGTGGAAAAGTTTGGAACTTCCTAGAGACTTGTTGAATAGCTTTGACAAAAATGCTGATAGTGATATGAATAATAAGATCCAGGCTGAGGTGGTCTCAGATTGAGATGAGAAATTTGTTGGGAACTGGAGCAATGGTGACTCTTGTTATGTTTTAGCAGAGACTGGTGGCATTTTGCCCTTGCCCTAGAGATTTCTGTAACTTTGAACTTGAGAGAGATGTTTTAGGGTATCTGGTGGAAGAAATTTCTAAGCAGCAAAGCATTCAAGAGGTGACTTGGGTGCTGTTAAATGCATTCAGTTTTATAAGGGAAGCAGAGTATAAAAGTTTGAAAAATTTGCAGCCTGACAATGTGATAGAGAAGAAAATCCCATTTTCTGAGGAGAAATTCAAGCCAGCTGCAGAAATTTGTGTAAGTAATGAGGAGCCGAATGTTAATCCCCAAGACAATGTGGAAAATGTCTCCTGGGCATGTCAGAGGTCTTCACGGCAGCCCCTCCCATCACAGGCCTGGCAGCCTAGGAAGAAAAAATAGTTTTGTGGGCTGGGTCCAGGGTCCCTATGCTGTGCACAGCCTAGGGACTTGGTGCCCTGTGTGCCAGCCACTCCAGGCATGACTAAAAGGCCAAGGTACAGCTTGGGCCATGGCTTCAGAGGGTGCAAGCCCCAAGCTTTGGCAGTTTCCATGTGGTGTTGAGACTGCAGGTGAGCAGAGGTCAAGAATTGAGGTTTGGAAACCTCCGCCTAGATTTCAGAGGATTTACGGAAACACTCGGATGTCCAAGCAAAAGTTTGCTGCAGAGACGAGGCTCTCATGGGGAACCTCTGCTAGAGCAGTGAGAAGGGAAATGTGGGGTCAGAGCTGCCACACAGAGTCCCTACTGGGGGCACTACCTAGTGGAGCTATGAGAAGATGACCATTGTCTTCCAGACCTCAGAATGGTAGATCCACCTACAGCTTGCACCATGCGCCTGGAAAAGCCACAGACACTCAGCCAGCTCATGAAAGCAACTTGGAGTGGGGCCATACCCTGCAAAGCCACAGGAGTGGAGCTGCCCAAGACCATGGGAACCCACCTCTTGCATCAGTTTGACCTGGATGTGAGCCATGGAGTAAAGGGAGATCATTTTGGACCTTTAAGATTTGACTGCCCCACAGGATTTCAGACTTGCATGGGGCCTGTAGCCCCTTTGTTTTGGCCAATTTCTCCCATTTGGAATGGCTGTATTTACCCAATGTCTGTACCCCCATTGTATCTAGGAAGTAACTAACTTGCCTTTGATTTTACAGGCTCATGGGCAAAAGGGACTTGCTTTGTCTGGGATGAGACTTTGGACTGTGTACTTTTGAGTTAATGCTGAAATGAGTTAAGACTTTGGGGGACTGTTGGGAAGACATAATTGGTTTTGAAATGTGAGGTCATGAGATTTGGGAGGAGCCAGGGGCAGAATGATGTGGTTTGGCTGTGTCCCTACCCAAATCTCACCTTTAATTTCCACTTATTGTGGGAGGGACCCAGTGGGAGGTAACTGGATCATGGGGGCAGGTCTTTCCCATGGTGTTCTCATGGTTGTGGGTGGGTCTCACAAGATCTGATGGTATTATAAGGGGGAGTTTTCCCTCACAAGCTCTTTTTCTTTGCCTGCTGCCATCCATGTAAGATGTGACTTGCTCCTCCCTTCCTTTGCCATGATTGTGAGGCTTCCCTAGCCGTGTGGAACTATAAGTCCATATTAAACCTTTTTCTTTTGTAAATTGCCCAGTCTCAGGTATGTCTTTACCAGCAGCATGAAAATGGACTAATACAGCATCATAGACATAAATGTATAGAAATAAAAAAAAGAAATAAGAAGCAAGCTCTGTACATCTCAGAGTTACACTGCTAAGACAAATAAAGCAATATGCAGAACAATCTGTATATCACACTATCACCTGTGTAAAAAAATATGATGCAGGCTGGGCACGGTGGGGGCACGGTGGCTCACATCTGTAATCCCAGCATTTTGGGAGGCCAAGGTGGATGGATCACTTGAGGCAGAGGTTGCAGTGAGCCAAGATTGTGCCACTGCACTCCAGCCTGGGTGACAGAGCAAGACTCAGTCTCAAAACAAAAAAAAAAATAATGATGATGTAAATATCTCTAAAAGTTTATGGGAGACACTGGTGACCTAGGCTGCCTATGTGGAGTGGACTGAGTGGCTGAGGGAGGCCCGGAAAAGAGCTTTATCACTGCATCCCTCTTGGTACCTTTTGAATTTGAATGATATGAAAATTTTACTCATTCAAAATAATAAATACAACTATAATTTCTATAATAATTATAATATAAAGTTGTTTTATCCAGTTCAATGAGATTTTTACAAATATTCCTATTTGAATTTTATTGTATTGGTTATTTGAGGGAGGATTAGTGTTTTTATATCTTTCAACTTGCTCAGATCTTGTTTTATGTTTTTCCAAAAGAAGTTATAATGTTCTTCATATAAATCCTGTATATCTCCTGTTCCATTCATTCCTAGGTTATTTTACTTTTTTTTTTTTTTTTTTTTTGGTGTTGTGAATGGAATATTTTCCCATTGCTATTTCTAGCTGGTTATTCATAACATTAGGAAATTCTACTGGTTTTTTGCTTGTCATGTAGCTAACCACCTTGCCAAGAACTGTTATTAATTCTAGTAGTTTTTTCAAAATGTCAATAGTGTGAGGAAAACGATTCTGGAAATTTTTGTAAAACCAGAGTCTATTAGGTTTTCTATGAATATAATAAAAATTTGATAATTTCTGGATCTTTTTTTCTGATAATTATTCCTATTATATTGGTTTTACTAAAAGCTAAACGAGAGCCAGAGCAAGAGAGAGAGAGACAGAGAGAGAGAAAATAAAATAGAAGTTTATTTATTTGTTTGCTTGTTTATTTATTTATTTATTTAAAATAGAGATGGGGTCTCACCACGTTGCCCAGGCTGGTCTTGAATTCCTGGGCTCAAGCAATCTGTCCACCTCTGTCTCAAAAAGTGCTGGACTCACAGGCATGAGCCACCACACCTGTCCAGCTTATTTATTTATTACATATCCATATGACCAATTCAGGCTGGTGGGACATCCTTGCTCCACTAGGTTATTCAGTGATCCATTACTGTCCAGCCATCTACTGGGGTATTGTGCTCATCTGAATGGTTGGAGCTAAATTACAGTTGTACCTATGTTATAGCTTGTGGGGAGCAGGGTGGGAGAAAAGTCTAGGACAAGCAATTTCCTTTTAAGCAATTGAGGGGTACATTGAAACCTATCTCTTCTGTGCATATTCTACTGATGCAAACACGGTGATGTGGCTGCAGGTAGCTTTAAGAAAAACTGGAGGCCGGGCGCGGTGGCTCACGCCTGTAATCCCAGCACTTTGGGAGGCCGAGGCGGGCGGATCACGAGGTCAGGAGATCGAGACCATCCTGGCTAACATGGTGAAACCCCGTCTCTACTAAAAATGCAAAAAATTAGCCGGGCGAGGCGGCGGGCGCCTGTAGTCCCAGCTACTCGGGAGGCTGAGGCAGGAGAATGGCGTAAACCCGGGAGGCGGAGCTTGCAGTGAGCCGAGATCGCGCCACTGCACTCCAGCCTGGGCGACTAAGCGAGACTCTGTCTCCAAAAAAAAAAAAAAAAAAAAAAAAAAGAAAAACTGGAAAATGTAGTCTCTCAGTCATGTGCTTTAAAGCCGTACTTCTGAGGAGGAAGGGGAGAATAGATTTTGGAGGATAACTAACAGTCTTCTACACCTATCACTTCATTTTCTTGTCTTATTGGATTGTTCAGAACATACAAAACAATGTTGAATAATAGTGGTGATAGCATCCTTCTCTTGTTCCTGATTTTAGTGAAAATGACTTCACATTTTCATTTAGCATAATGTTTGCTGTTGAGTTTCAGAAAGGAGTCTTTATCATGTTTAAACAGTTTCTTTCTTTTTTTTTTTTTTTGAGATAGAGTCTCACTCTGCCACCCAGGCTGGAGTGCAATGGCACGATCTCGGCTCATTGCAACCTCTGTCTCACGGGTTCAAGCGATTCTTGTGCCTTAGCCTCCCAAGTAGCTGGGGCTACAGGCATGTGCCACCATGCCCGGCTAATTTTTGTATTTTTAGTAGAGACAAAATGGTTGGCCAGGCTGGTCTCGAGCTCCTCACCTCAGTGATCTGCCTACCTCGGCCTCCCAAAGTGCTGGGATTACAGGAGTGAGCCACCATGCCTGGCCTGTAGTTTCTTTTTAATTTCTATTTTACTTTGAAGTTTTATTAGAAATGGCGGTTGAATTTTTGATGCTTTTTCAGTTTCTATTGACATAATAACATGAGTTTTCTCCTTTAATTGTTTCAGGTCATGAATTATGTTAATAGACTTTTTGGAGTCTCACTATGTTGCCCAGGCTGGAGTGCAGTGGCCATTCACAGGTGCATTGATAGTACACACTACAGCCTTGAACTCCCAGCCTCCAGCAATCTTCCCACCTCAGCCTCCTGAGTAGCTGAGACTACAGGCACATATCACCATGCCCAGCAATGTTAATAGGTTTCTTAATTTTGAATCATTTTTGCTTTCTTTATTTTTATAATTATATTTTGTACAGGCAGGATCTTACTACATTGCCTAGGCTGGTCTCAAACTCCTGGCCTCAAACAATCCTCCCACCTGGGCCTCCCAAAATGCTGGAATTACAGGTGTGAGCCACTGTGCTCAGCATTTTTTTTTTTTTTTTTGCTTTCCTTAAATAGACTCTATTTAGTCATGGTATATTATTCTTTGCTACACTGCTAGATTCAGTTTATTAATATTTTATTTTGAATTTCTACATGTATCTTTTGTGCAAATATTGTCATATTTTAATATTCCCACATGTAAGGCTATGCTAGCTTTACAAAATAAATTTCGGATCTTTTCATCTTTTTCTGTGGTCTGAGGACTGGTGCCTGTCCCTAACCTGTTACCATCTATGATGAGATAAATACAGAAATTGAGAGGGTTTAGAAACTGTTACAGCAATTTAACATCATTATGACATCTAAGCAGTGATCATTGGACTCATCAAAGAGTAGTGTATTCAGGTTTTGTAATTATCTTATTTGTCCCTATGTTAACTTTTTTTTTTTAAGTATTTTTTAGTAGAGATGGCATTTCACCGTGTTAGCCAGGATGCCAGGATGGTCTTGATCAATTTATTTATTTATTTTTATTTTTATTTTTTTTGAGACGAGGTCTTGCCCTGTCACCCAGGCTGGAGTACAGTGGCACGATCTTGGCTTACTGAAACCTCCACCTCCCAGGTTGAAGCAATTCTCCTGCCTCAGCCTCCTGAGTAACTGGGATTACAGGCACGTGCCCCCACACACAGCTAATTTTTGTAATTTTAGTAGAGATGGGGTTTCACCATGTTGGCCACGCTGCACTCGAACTCCTGACCTCAGGCGATCCATGTGCCTCTGCCTCCCAAAGTGCTGGGATTACAGACATGAGCCACCGTGCCCGGCCCTATGTTGTTTTTTTTTTTTTTTTTTTTTTTTTTTGAGACGGAGTCTTGCTCTGTCGCCCAGGCTGGAGTGCAGTGGCCGGATCTCAGCTCACTGCAAGCTCCGCCTCCCGGGTTCCCGCCATTCTCCTGCCTCAGCCTCCCGAGTAGCTGGGACTACAGGCACCCGCCACATCGCCCGGCTAGTTTTTTGTATTTTTTAGTAGAGACGGGGTTTCACCGTGTTAGCCAGGATGGTCTCGATCTCCTGACCTCGTGATCCGCCCGTCTCGGCCTCCCAAAGTGCTGGGATTACAGGCTTGAGCCACCGCGCCCGGCCGGCCCGGCCCTATGTTAAATTTATTTTGATTATTATTTTTTTTAAGTTTTTTTTGTTTTTTGTTTTTTTTTTTCTTTTTTGAGACGGAGTCTTGCTCTGTCGCCCAGGCTGGAGTGCAGTGGCACAATCTCTGCTCACTGCAACCTCTGCCTCCCGGGTTCAGGTGATTCTCCTGCCTCAGCCTCCTGAGTAGCTGGAACTACAGGCTTGGGCCACCACGCCCAGCTAATTTTTGTATTTTTAGTAGAGATGGGGTTTCACCATGTTGGCCATGATGGTCTGGATCTCCTGACCTCATGATCCACTCACCTAGGCCTCCCAAAGTGCTGAGATTACAGACATGAGCCACCATGCCCGGCCTATTTTGATTATTTTTTAAGAAAATTTAATTTCATTTCTGATTGTTCTAAAAATTTGAAAATTGGCCTTGTACTTTATGTCTGCTTAATATTTAATTTTTCTAGTCTTTTAAATTAAAATTGGCAAAAGTAGGCCAGGCACGGTTCCTCTTGCCTGTAATCCCAGCACTTTGGGAAGCCGAGGTGGGCAGAGGCCAGGAGTTAGAGACCAGCCTTTGCAACATGGCGAAACCCTGTCTGTACTAAAAATATAAAAATTAGCCGGGTGTGGTGGCGCACCTTTAGTCCCAGCTTCTCAGGGGGCTGAGGCATGAGAATCGCCTGAACCCAGGAAGCAGAGGTTGCCGTGAGCTATGATCGTGCCACCGCACTCCAGCCTGGGTGGCAGAGCAAGACTCCGTCTGAAAAAAAAGAAAGAAATGGCAAAAGTATATGTCCACAATAATTCTAAGTTTTAAAAAACTTGTTCTTCACTGCAGATATTTTGAAAAACACTATCTAGAATGGACCAGGTAACACTGAAATTATTTGTTCTTTAAAGGTTAGCTAAAATTGGCCAGGAACAGCGGCTCACGCCTGTAATCCCAGCACTTTGGGAGTCGGAGGTGGGAGGATCACTTGAGCTCAGAAGTTCAAGACCAGCCTGAGGAACATAGTCTCTCTCTTTTTTTTTTTTCTAATCAAAGCATTAAAAAAAAAAAGGTTAGCTAAAACTTAGCTAAAACCCAACTAGACCTGGTGACTCTCCATTCTCTTCTATGGTTATTGCTCTTTTCAGGTTCTCTACTTTTGGGGTCAATTTTGGTAGTTCATAGTTTGCTAGGAAAGCAATAATTTCTTCTACATATTCACATTTGTTACCCACAATAGTTTCTTAACATCTTTATCATATATCTGTGCTTTTATCGACTTGCTCATTACTAATTTTTTCCCTCTTTTCCCCTTCTTTCCTTTTTTTTTTTTTTTCTTCCTACCTCAGTCAGGCTAGCTGACAGTTTGTCTATTTTATTAGTCCTTTCAAAAAAAAAGCCAAAAAAAACACCTGCTTTAGGGGCTGGGTGGGAGGGTTCAGTCCAGGGTAGAGAGCTGCGTTAGTTGAGAGTCGGGAGATGACGCCAGTCTGAGCCGAAGGAAGGAGCGACCGAGGCGACTCCGCGGACTCAGCCCCGCCAAGGAGAATTCCTAGGGCCGGACCTAGGGTTTTCCGGGCCCCATCTTCCGGCGTCGCCGCCCCGGATGTCATCTTATCCTCCTTTGTCTCCGCCTCCCCCCTCTCCTCCTCCCGCGCTGGGCTCGCGGTGCCTGGTTCCTCTTGGAGCCGCTTCTTCCGCCGCCGCCGCCGCCTCGGCCACTCGGTTCATCCTCCTGCACCAGATGGCCAATCGAGTGATGAGGCTGTACACAGTGGCAGTCAGTCTCAGGACCTCAACTGAAAGCACAGCTAGAAGGGTGGCTTTCACAGGGTCGATTAACAAAAAGACTCTAGAGCCATTATCGCACTCCATGGGTCTTTTTGTTGCCGGTGCTTATGGCCTTCGCATCATGTGTCCCCCGTCGATGTGCACTTTCTGGTATGGGGACAGGACACCTCTGTATGAGCTCCCTATTGAGCAAAAGATGTACGGAGAATCAAAAATTGAACACAGTATGACATACATTGGCCTTATACTGTTAAAGCCATGGAGAACCATAAGAATGAGCTTACCATCATTTCTGTACTGGTTGGAACTTTGAGTGAGTCAAAAGAGGAATATAGGAAACTCTACAATACCTAGCTAGTGCAGCACTATCCAATAGAAAGATAACATGAGCCAAAAACGTGAGCTATGAGTGTCATTTTAAATGCTCTAGTAGTTACATTAGAAAAAGTTAAACAGGTAAAATAAATCTTGATAGATTTATTATTATTAAGTCTCGCTCTGTCGCCCAGGCTGTTGCACAGTGGCACAATCTCACCTCACTGCAACCTCCGCCTCCTGGGTTCAAGCAATTCTCCTGTTTCAGGCTCTGGAGAAGCTGGGACTACAGGTGTGTGCCACCACACCTGACTGATTTTTATATTTTTAGTAGGGCCGGTGTTTCACCATGTTGGTCAGGCTGGTCTCAAACTCCTGACCTCAGGTGATCCACCCACGTCAGCCTCCCAAAGTGCTGGGATTATAGGCTTGAGCCACCGCACCTGGCCAAATCGTAATAGATTTAATCTTACATATCCAAAATAGATCATAATCGATTAATATGAAAAGTGTGAGATATTTTACCTTTTTTTTTTTTTTTTGCGTTCTAAGTCTTTGAAATCTTGTCTGTGTTTACACTTGCAGCACATTTCCAATCAGATTAGATTCGCTGCATTCCAGGTACTCAATAGCAACCACCATTTTGGACAGTGCTCTTTCTTCTATTTCTGCCATTGAGATCAAAAGTTCTGGACAGTTACTCTGCTGAATCTCCAGGAGAGACTTAGAAACATATTGACTATCAAGCCAGGCGAGGTGGCTCACGCCTATAATCCCAGCACTTTGGGAGGTTGAGGTGGGTGAATCACCTGAGGTTAGGAGTTCAAGACCAGCCTGGCCAACATGATGAAACCCCCATCTCTACTAAAAATACAAAATTAGCTGGGTGTGGTGACGCATGCCTGTAATCCCAGTAGGCTGAGGCAGGAGAATTGTTTGAACCTGGGTGCCAAGATGGCACCACTGCACTCCAGCCTGGGCGACATAGCAAGACTCTGTCTCAAAAAAAAAAAAAAAAAAAAATTACCCGGGCAGGGTGG